>NC_044003.1:21241486-21552986 GCF_902150065.1 Myripristis murdjan
AAGTTTGACTGATTTTATCAAGCTTGGCCCTAAAAGAGGTCTGCAGATGTACACCTGAGACAGCCTTGGCTTGGAGCACGATGAAAATCAAACTTTGTCACAGAACAACAATGAAGACATCGTTTGAAAGGTCTTGACCTATGGAGTAACATATCTCAGTGTGAGACCAGTGCGCAGTTCCTGCTCCCCACAAGTGCCCTTAGAACCTTGCACCTGAGACACTTTTAAAGGCTTACAGTGCAGCAACAAAATATGGTAGAGACATGGGGTCAACATTTTTGGAAAGCTCTTGACCTCTACTATCATGTCCGATGGCAAACCAATAGGGGGCGCCACCGACTAGTGTCAAAACATGGAAAAAACATGATTTCACTATCTTAAGAAAAAAAAAATTAAAATCTGACCATTCAGGCGTTCTTCCCACACCCAAAAACTTTGATTAAGATTGCAAAATTAGTGATCACCACTTCATATAATAGACATAACATGTTAGAACTACAAAAGCTATGGCGCAGGACAGCTCTGTGTATTGCAAGTCTGCACGAATTGTAGTTCTGGTACCCCTCTTCCGGGTTAGGATAAACATTGTGAATTTAGGTTTAAAAACCATACATACGGTAGTTTTTCAACAGCAAAAGCATAACCTTAACATGTAGCCTATGTTTATACCACGAGTAAAGATGTGTTATGAAAAAAAAAAAAATATATATAGACTATATAAATCTTTAGTGCTATTTTTGACGTGTTTCGACGGTTTTTCAACCCGCTCTGTTTCGCTGACTGAAAGGGTTGTGTTCAATGGCATAACATATCAGCACATTATCAACTTTCATGCACTTTATTAGATTTTATTGACTTTATTGATGAAAGCTGTCAATTCAGACACGTCGCTGATAAACACTAGGATTATGGGTAATGTAGTGCTTCTCCGTGATATGATATCGCAAATAAAACGTGTTTTCTTAAAATAAAGTTGATATTATACGGGACTTGTGGACACATGCCATCGTTACACATCCTCATAGCTCGTGGTAAGTCTGCCTTGGGTGGTTACAACGTTATGGCTAATAATCAGACCTTTTTTCAGAATACCGATTAAATTTGCACTTCCGGGATCTGTGAACCACCACCCACGGCGTGACGTCTTTGAAGCCGAGAAGCCGGGAGTCACCAGGTAGCATGAAGCGCGTTGCCTTGGTAACGCCGGTGTTTTTCAGATTAAAATAAAATTTCGTTCATTGATTTCAAAATGGCTTAAAATGTGATTTTTGTGGACTAGAAAAATATGAAAATGATGACAGTATAAACTATACAGTGGCGGTTCTGCCTATGTGCCGCCCTAGGCGAAATTACTGGCTTGCGCCCTTCCATGTTAGATACTACTCCTACCGGCCATGGCACCAGGCGGGCCGACCGCGGCACTGACCGCTCACCTGTCAGATCCCGCAGACCTGACCGGGTGGGCGCGGTACCAGCCGGTGCCGCGGCCGACCCGCCTGATGCAGGCCGGTGGCTTTTTTATTCAAACAAGATTTTGTCCATATAAAAAGTAGCCTATTTTCCAAAAAATGGTCTTGAAAAAGAGGGGTCATCTTAAAATCAGGGTCGTCTTTTATGCGGGTCAATATGGTAGGCCTAGTCTAGAAAACTGGCGATTTTTTATTTTTTATTTTATTATTTTATTTTGATTAAATTTGCACTTCCGGGATCTATGAACTACCACCCACGTGAAATTGACTTTCAGTGGACAGCGTTTGCGTGGTGGCCATACGACACGGATCCTAATTGACTTTCAGTGGACGCTGTTTCTGTGGTGGCCACACATAATTATAACAGGTTATGTGCCAGGAGCACGCAATGCGTTGTTAAGAGGTCGTGCTCATTTCACGGATTTCTGTGAGATCAGGTTGGATTTGGGAATGATCGAGGAACTGGGGCTGGGGCAGCAGCATGGGCACAACGAACTGGAACAGGGATTTGGGCACGAGGAACTGGAACAGGGATTTGGGCACTGGGAACTGGGGCCAGGGCAGCAGCATGGGCACAACGAACTGGAACAGGGATTTGGGCACGAGGAACTGGAACAGGGATTTGGGCACTGGGAACTGGGGCCAGGGCAGCAGCATAAGCAACAGGGAGCTGCTGAAGCACAGGAGACTGGGGCCTGCTACTGCAGCTCAGCAGTCGGGGGCTGGAAGCTAGACTGCTAGCTAGCATGCTGCAAGCTAGCTGAGACTGGACCTGGGCTGGAGTTAAGGTGATGTTCAAGTGAGTCCAAAAAGGCAAAATACTGAGGATACTCAGATGTTACCCATGGTCTCTCCCTGAACCACCCAATCTAGAGGAATATTTCTCTTGTCAGGTTTTGGCACTGCCATGGAGATGAGGAAACAAAGGAGGCAACAGTCCTGCTGAACTGCAGGACTCCCTCCAAATTATGATGGTACTTGGTAGGACCCAAATGCAGGAGCGGGTTGCAGTGAAGAAAAATAATTTATGAACAGAAAACTACAAAAGATGACAAGGAACTCGAGGAGCACCAAGAATAAACACGGGGAATACTGGAAGCACACATGGTAGAGCATAACATGGCAGTCAAGACAATGACAAGACCAGGAACTGCACAGAAGACAGGAATTAAATACACAAGGAACTAATAAGATAACAAGACACACCTGGGGAAGGGGCTAGAGCACAAGACAGGAGGAGGGGCCAAACGAGACTGGGGAACGAGACACAGGTGAAACCACTAATGGGAGTGACACAGCTGGGCAAAGGAAACTACACTAAAACACAAGGAAAAACACGGAGAAACAAAGTTTGAGTCTAAACCACCGGAAAAGCACACCCATGACAATTTGGGGAGTATGAATGCACTCACCATTTAAATTTAATGACACCCCCAGTGCAAATTTGATATTGTGGCGTGAGGGTGGCACTACTAAAACAGCAAATTTAACAGTTCATAGAGTAGAGAAAAAGGCCCTTCACCATGTAAAGGAGCACAGATACAGGAGCTTTATGCCAGGATCTGTGTGGTACAACCAGAATTGTCTTAATTTTTACGCCAATTTTCGCAGGGTTCCGCAAATTCTACACTCAATGTAAATATGCCTTTTTTTTTTTATTTGTTTTGTTTTTGTTTTTGTGCGCCAGTGAAATGCCATTGAGATTGGTTTGAAACTAATAAGATACACTAATAAGCATGTTCCGTGATAGGCCTAAATTAGGTCTAATCTTGATATCTTGGGCTTACCTTTCTTGGGCTTGGGGCTTACCTTTTTGGTCAGTATCTTGGTGCAAATGTAGCCAATAAAGTAAATAAATTAAAATGGCAAAAACTGAACAGTCTGTGTTGTCTTGATTCAAGAATCAAGCTGTTTGGATCATTTGTAAACCCTAGGATTAGAACTGCGGACCCACACATGAAAATCAGCCTAAAAGTATTGTATTACTTTATCCCATGGCTCTCTGTGTGCAGAGTTTCCCTATCAACAGAACGGGAAATCACTGGATGGCCAACTGAGTGAGTTCGACTCACCGCTGGTTGCAGATAGTATAGTATTACGTCATATCCCGTCACATCCCGTCACATCCCGTCAGGGCTCAGATTAAGTGAGGACGATGCAGGGCTGTCAACAATATAGGGTAAGTATGTTTGTCCATGTATGCTCCTAAAAGTGTTTGACAGGTGTGTCTAGTGATTAGCATAGCATCCCAATTAGAACCTACATAATGTGAGGGCCAATTACAGCACCAAGATCCAGCACCAGTTTCAACCAATTACAGAGCCTATATCCACAGTGGGACATGGGTGACATTTAAGGCGAGCTGACTGGCCTTTCTGTGCTTGGTGTATCACTTCACATGTGACACAGAATAAATATCTGGTGGTCAGCCCCTGAAGAAACAGTTTCAGGGCAGCTGGGACTCTCCAAATTGCCAAAAAAAAAAAAAAATGCAAATATGTATTCCCTGCACAAAAACTGACCAGATACTGACTGACAAGAAACAGGGAACAGCTAATAGTAATTTTGCTTTTAGTGGACATTTTTCTTATTTTAACTGAAACCCAAATTTAAGCCTAACATTACCTAAATCAGCTGAAGTCAGAAGAAGAAGAAAAAGAAAAATAGTAGCTGAGAACAAGACAAGTTCAATTCAAAATAGACACAAGACTGATACAAAAGTGATATTTTGCTAAAATCAGTTATTTATCTTTGCTGTAAACAACTGTCAGTGCAGTTGTGGGTCTTTGTAACTGAAATATGTTTTGACCCTAAAAGCAATAGGAAGTGTATAAAGGAATACAAAACAAAGAACAGCACGAGTACATTTGATGTTTATGTGTAAGTGTGTGTTTGTTACGTTGCATATTTCTGTTTCCCCTGAGGTGCTGCATGTTTGATGAGAGAGATAGAGAGAGAGGCATGAACATCCTACAGTGTCAGATGTTTATTCTGACAATTTTTCATCCCCATCCTAGTATTTGGACAGTACCATCTACTTTATAAAAGAGATATTATAAAAGAGAATGCCAATACTTGAATACCCTCCTCCCCCCACCGCCCCCATGTGATTTTTCTTTTTTTTTTTTTTTTTTCCATCTAACTCTTATCAAATCACATTAACATAAATCCACATTGGCCTGGAAATGGTGGCTTCCCCCCCACATCTCTTCACTCTGCGCACATTGTGGCTTGATTGCCCACAGCCTTTGCCGAGCTCCAGTCACAATGCATACCTTTCTATTTTTACATCCAAGAAAAAAGTTATATTGAAGCAGCGACTGCAACCACAGTCAAATGACAATGGCCATTATGACTACACTTGATGGCATAGTAGCTCGCTACTGTACCTCACCACTAAGCTCAGCAACTATACAAACTGAAATGATGCCTTTTACCGAGAATGCCAACATTAATAAACATAAAGCTCAACAAGCAACAAGAACGTAAGAGTGTGAGGGAATGGCTAACAGAAAAGATCATGCATTTTTTACCTATGCAAGGTTAGTTCTATCCAAAAGACAAAACAAAGGCAATGGGTGTTGATTATGTTAACATTGTTAATTAATTACCACTGCAGTGTTGAAGTGTTGAATGAACTTCAACACTGTAAGTCCAATGATCGAAGACAACATGCGTTTGGAAGCTTTGGCTAAGTGGATTATGTTAAATGTTAATAGTTAACTATTCTGTGGTCTTTGAGTCAAATTCACTTTTCTTTTCTCACTTTTCTTTTATATTTAAAATTTGATTTTCCCCCATATAACTGCCTGAAAATGGCAGATGGTTCTCTGTTACACTCACTTCAAATAAAATTGATGATCACTACTTGCATTGAATTATGGATATTTTTTTCACTTTCTCCCCTCCTGTGATATTCCCTGGTCAATTTGATCTGCCCATCACTGGGTGGTGCTGGGTGTTGGTCCAAACATTTGAAATGATTTCATTTCATTTTCACATATACCAGTCTGCAATAATCCATCCATTTATATTCCTGAGTTTAACTATAGTCAAAATAATTCAGAATTTCTGCTTATTTTTACTCAAAAATGAGGTATAATTTTATGAAAAAAATAAGTGTAAAATTGGTGGTAATGAGTTGGAGTGAAGTTGACTAACAAGGTCAAATACAGAATTGGGTGATAATTTTATGCTATATGCTTTACAACCAGTCAAACCACAAAGGGAACACTGAACTACAAGGAGATCAGTGAAATGAAAAGTAACAATAGAAAACTAGAAGAACTACTAGAAAACACAGTGAACTGAAAGAGTTTGAGTTTTACTAAAAAGTTTTTTTTTTTTGCATACCTGTGTCTGTGAAATTTCTGTATGACAACTTTGTATTTAAAAGCCTTTAGGCTGTAGTTGTATACATAGATTGAACTTCATATTGCTTTGAGGTGTAGGGTAGATGTCATGGCACCCCTACCCCCCACCCCCCACCCCCCCAACTACTTTCTAGGGTTGTGTGGAGGCACCACTATTTGTATTTGTATTCGTTTTGGGACAACATAATTCAGATTCGGATTCTGGAGAGAAAGTGGATGTGGCTTAAACTGGAAGTAATTTATTAGTATTATTATTTTAAACATTGGATTTTAACCACGAATAAATATAAAATGACTAAAATTCTTGCTAATTAAAACTATATAGGTTTAGGAAACCCAGTCTAACGACTATGTATTCTGCAAATCAAAGAATTTTTTATTTTTTTTTTTCCTCCATGAGTGTTATTGCCTATTCTTTATTCTATCTCCATCTGCTGTGCTTGATGAGATATAGCCTCCAAATTAATGCTATCTCACATGGAAGGGCTGCATCTTGAAGGCGGCCAAAGTGGCTTCATCCTTTGCAAGTAAACTCAGATTGTGAGGAGTGCATGCATTACTTTAAAGCTGAACTTAAAGAAATATGTTCAGAAGGGTAAGTTAATTGGCAGGAAGCCATTATTCGTTACTTGCCAAACACGGATTCGGGTTTGGGTCCATCCCTATTACATACTAGCTGACTCCAAGATGTCTTAATAAAATGTATCTTTGAGCCTCAAATGCTTTAAATAGGGTGTGAAAGAGGACAAAGAAGTACAAAATGCCAGTGTGCAAGGTTGGTTGGAAAATTTGTAATTAATTTATGGGCGCATAACTTCTTTTATGAGACATATGTGCATGCTAAGGTGAAGTATCACATATATATCCAACAACATATTAAAACCATAGTCAAATGCAGTGTTAAACTAGACTATCATCATGTAATATGCAGATAATTAATACCAGTGTCAAGGACAGTAATAAGCCAGCCAAACCATGCATCCCACACCACGAAACTCATTTATCACAACAACCTTACGTGTAAAGGATCCAACACAGTGGGTAAATACAACAGAGAATGACATGAGCGAAATAAACAGGGTTGATATGGAGCTGCGTATGACAGCACTTTGACAGTGAACGCACACTCCATTCCAGAGGGAGTCATCATTCATGCATTAGTGATGTGGGGCTAATTGTTTTCATCACCACCTCCCACAAAGATGACATGTCATCCATACATAACGTGCAGAGACATTTACATATACTGTACCTGCCAAGTGCAACGGAGAGACTAGTAGTGCTCATTCATGCATGGGTGCTCAGATTGAAGTACAAAAACTGACCATGGTGTTCTTACTGTTATCTTCCACCAGCATGGGGCGCTTATTAATATAAAATGGTTTCTGTTAAATGTATATGAAACGCTGGTTGAGTTTAATGGCCAGAAAATTCAAGAAAAACTGTTTGCTGAATGGATAAGGTTAAAATATTTAGCAGGAAACAATGAACACAGAAAAAAAGTTAGTGGAATACAGACTCCTGATGGTTTTTGGTTCTTGTCAGTCACATTATATTTGAGTCCACAGACACACACGCCTTCCTCCTTTCATCACTTCATTGTGCTTTTGCACCCTCGGCCTGTGCAACATTCCCACCCAAAAGGAACATTAATATTTTGGAACGTTGCAAAGTGGAAGTCATTGCCCTTGTTTGCTCAAACAACATCACACCAGGAAAAATAATACAGTGGCACTTTTGGCAAAACAAGTATCGGAAACTTGGCAGGCGCCTCTATGCAATTGCCTTATATCTTCTCCAAACCAGTGGCCCAAAACTTCATCTGGGCAATGGACTGTGACTGGCAAAGCGCATTGAAAGGAAAAAAAGACAATAGGATGAAACATGCTGGCACTAGAAGGGAACAGGTTTGGCTCTCTGTTCCCTCCCCTCTGTCATCCCACTTTTATCTCTCTCTTTGTCTTCTCTTCCCTCCCTGTGTTACCCCCTCTATTCTGCCTCTTTTTCTCTCCCTCCCCTCTGCAGCAGAATTTAATCTAAGCAGATTCACTCGCTTTTGAACTGCCACACAATTAGGCAAAGAGGAACGCTGCCCTCCTTGCGTTGTAGTTACAACGACTCTGCTCTGCTGGTGTTTGACTTTGATCCCATAAAGGCTGAGGCACAATAGCGGGTCTCTACAGTACGTGCTCGCTCGGCGGCACCCTGACACGTTCTCAGATGTGTTGTTCCATTCCAATCGCTCTGACAGCCCCACCCCTGAGGCCCGGTGTCAAGCAGATATGCAGAGGAAACGCAAATTGCTGTATCATTCCCGCGCCCACTCGCCAGAGTTCTTAAAAAAAAAAAAAAGAAAAAAACAAAGACAAAAAGTGTAAGAGAAGAAAACAAATGGCAGCATCAATATTTTAAGCGGTGGCGCTCTAGGGAGTCCGTTTGACACAGGCTGTAATCTAACATTGCTCACTTTACCTGACACACTCTTGTAGGCCAGGCAGAGAAAACTCGGTGTGGATAGAGAGACGTGTAAGCTGTGCAATAACAGCATCCTTTGAAGATTAGAGTGACTGGTGAGCGTATTAAATTGCTCTCCCCATGTTCCTTGGTGGCAGAGACAGCTGTGGAACATTTGTCACCGACCTCTTTTGACAGAGAAATAGGAGGTTGTCTTTTGGAAGGAAAAAAAAAAAACAACCAGAATAACCATTCCTTTCACAAAAACAACTGAGATTCTTATTGATTATCAGAGAAAGTGGGAAACTGCATTCATCCTTGCACTTGCCAATGTTATTATTATTGTTTTGTTTTTTTTTTCTTATTAATTTTTTTTTTTTTAAAAAAACTTGGATTTGATTTTTTTGCCCCAAACATTTCCTTTCAACTAGTTCTTTTGTTTCACTTTTTTATCACAAGAACTGTTAGCACTGTCCTCTTGAACATGAAAGCATGTTGCCGCTTACACTCCAAAAATCTCCCATTTGTTTCCAATGTTTCTTTTGTTTCAGGAATTTTCTGGGTAAAAAAATAGTAATACAACAACAACAACAACAACAATAATAATAATAATAATAATAATAATAATAATAATAATATCATCATCGATGAGGGGTAAGTCAGAGTAAGTCAGTTAGTATCAAAAAATGAAAAACTGTGTAACTTGATTCAAGAAAATTCAGGAATCAAGTGGGATTATCTCATTCCACTTCCTACCTCTTTAAAAAAAAAAAAAAAAAAAAAAAAAAAGCATTGTAACACTGAATATGAGGCTAAATGACTTGTTGAGATGGAAATGTGACGCATGACGCCATTCTTTATGGATTGGACATAAACATGTTTGTGATAATCTGTGACCTAATTGGTTCTGTGAAGGTGACTACAAAAATATACTTGTCTAATCCTGGGATTAGAATCTGCATTAAACTCAACTGCCCAACCAGGCGAGCTACACCATTAGTGTGTCATGTCTGGATTTCACAGCTGTACCTGAGCAGCTGAGGGTTTAGAAACGTTTGTGGCCAGCAGCAGCCAGTTTGGCCACAGCTAAAAAAAAAAAAAAAAAAAAAAAAAGGTAAAGCGAGTAAATCCGAGGTGACCTCATCCAACAAATTGGTTACGGAATCAAATAAAAGCCAGCAACTTTAGATTTCCAGAAGTAAGACATTTTGCTCTGATTAGATGTTATTAAACTCTCAAAAACAAGCTTGTTAAGATGTCGAGGTCCAGCGTTGTGAAATTGGGTTAAATGATTTACAGTTTTGAATCGATACCATCAGCTGTACAGGACTTAATTCAATCGCCTTCATGTTCAGTGGGCTGTCTTTGAAAAAAAGAAAAAAGAAAAAATTTAACTATTTTTGGAGGTGCTTGTTTATTGCTTTTCCAATTGCATGAACACTTATAATCCCTACTTTAGCCATGAATTAACTGAATGTCCAGCCAAAAATGATTGAAGTTCCTGCTAAATCAATAAACCCCCCAATATTAATTTAACATAGCCAGTCTGCAAAGACTAAGATGTTTGTGTGATTAAAAGACCTGGAGCTGAGAAGCAATTTGCTCACTTCATGAATTTTCTTTGTTTACGCCTTGAACGAAAACACATAATTGCAAATAATTAGCCCCACAAAGCATCAGAGGCTCTTAAAACTAGTGAGATGATGCAACAACAGCAATATTAACTATTCCTTTTGATTCTGGTATCTTTGGGACAGCACAATCCTCAATGTTTGGCACACCATGGCTCATAACTAATAGATGTGCAATAATTTGACCTTTGAAATATTTACAGGAACCCTTCATCCTGTGACATTTTGGCTTGCTTTTCATCATCCATAAAGCATGACGAGTAGGGAAGGAAGTCTGAAAAAAACTGTTTGAAAGCTAGGAAAATATTGCACACTCTCATTCATGAAATACAAAAGGCACATATAAATATAAACCGAAAACAAATGCTATATACTGTATGATTCGATTTCTGTTTCCCATATAACGCAAACCACATTTGAGTGTGTATTTGCTATGGGATACAACTACTCTTCCACTCTTAAAACATGCTGTCAACCCCAGTGGAAAATACAACTTACAGGAGTAAGCTGTAGTAATACAGCAGTGCAAGAGCAGCAATATTTCTGCTATAAAAGGATTTTGCAAATCCAGAATCCTATCACAGCAACAGGAATCTACAAATGTGAATGTATGAATGTTTCGGTCGCAACCCATGAGCAAAGAACAAATCTTGCAAGATTCAGCTTCCAGAAAGCTTTTCCAAGAACAGAGGGAACCTCATAGCTAAGTGCGGATCATTGCCAGCCCTCACACTGTCTGCAAATCCTTGATTTTGAGCAAACTAAAATCTGTCATTTAATAGACTTGTACGAGCCCTGGCCTGGATAACTGGGGAGAATACCACGCAATCAGTTCCTACAGGTTATCTTCCTCAAAACGTTTTATTCAAGCAATCTGATTCAATACGGCTGGCTGGCAGATGGAACGGCACTTGTCAACATTTTGTGGCTCAACTCTGTAGGAGTGTTTAATTCTCACGCTTTGCATTCTCTACATGCCAGCTGGCAGAGAAGTCAAACTTCACCAAGGCAAGGTCAAGACAAGCCGTCAGGTACTAGTGATATAAAGCCTACTTCTCTTTTGTAAGATTCTCCTGTCACTTAGAGGCACTTTTATACTTTCTGACATCCTCTCATAGCAATTCCTCAACATAATGTTTCTCAAAATTTGAGCAAAATGAATTTCTTTTATATTTTGCCTGATCATTTTCTTTCTCCATCTTTTTTTCTTTTCTTCTCTCATATCCTGGAGTCCTTGCTAAAGCGCTCGCTCTCATTCCACTAACGCAGTGTGAATGTGCTTGATGGGCCAAGAGACATTGAGGGTAATTGATCATCTCCGTGTCCTGGGTACAGTCGCTCGCTTGGCGAGTGAAAAGAGCGGAAATGCGGCATCTCCATTGTCAGAAAGAGGAGAGAGAGCGAAGGCAATCAGAAGAATTGCTGATAAGGGATTGTCTGTCCCCATTTCTCTCGTCAGTTCAATTGTAGGAATCTGCCTGTGTCGGTTTGGGGTGCACAGTGAGCTTAGTGGTGACTAAAGGAGGTCTGGATCCTTATCTGTTAAGCAAAGCAGGGTGGTGTGTGTGTGTGTATGTGTGTGTGTGTTGGAGGGGGTTAGAATTTCCCTCTTGTCAGCAGGTTTTCACAGCAGACGGTGGACGAGGCAGTACTGCCATGGCTTTATTCCCGTCAGCAAGCTCATGTCTTGTCCTAATGTGTGTTAAATAGTTAACATGCCCCATCTTCACCCCACGGCAGCTTGAGCCTGGCCGAAGTTCAGCCAGCAGGATAAATAAAACATGGCAAGTCATGTTTGCCCAAGCAGAAAACTAACAGTGTATCCAAATTACAGACATAACTTTTCATATACACAAACAGCTGATAAATGACACTGTTAATTAGTCGAAAGTTTAACATCCAGCATCAAGGGACACCAGTGACTTTCCCAGCTAAAAACCACCGGACACTCCTCTGGAAAAGCCCAGCTGAGAGTGTGTGCGGAAGTTGTGATTCATTTATCTGCTGCAATTGCATAATTTCTCATTTTGTCAACCAGAGACATGGATACAAAGATACAAACAATATCAGGTTCTTCTCCATTTCTGACATTGATTTCTACTTGTAGGTGGAATTTGCCTGCACCTCTTCCATTGTCCTTGGACTGCTAGTGAAAAGTGAAAAGTGACAGTGATGAGCGCAGCATTTTATCAAAAATTGTTCCAATACTATAATATATATATATATATATATATATATATATATATATAACACCAGGCACCAAGTGATGAAAGCAGAAAAAAATAAAGGCTTAGGGCCTTGTCACGCTCCTGGCAGTTTTAGAAGAGTGAAAATATGCAGCGCTCCCATTGCAAACCATGACAAAAATACGCTTGCTTCAGGAAAAAATGCTTTGGTGGAGACAGCACCTAACTTCTGTTCATTTGTTAAAGGAGAAAAGATGTGATTACATTTGGGTCTCAAAGGGATTAATGCACCTCACAATATAAACGATAACCATTTTACATACGCAGCGGCTGAAATGTGACATTTTCTGTTGAAAACCAGGCAAAACCGTGTTCTGAACTAGTTTGATTTATCCCTCCAAAGAGCTGCTGACTAAAAAGAAATGTCACACATGCCAAAAATGCTCCCTACCACCTTGGTAATGAGACCAAGTGCTTATTACACAGAGGGGAAGCATGAGGAGAAGAGAGGAACGAAAATTCACAATAGTTAGCGTGTGTGTGTGTGTGCATGTGCGTATGTGTGTGTGCACGTGTGGGAATTAATGTGTGTCACTATAATACACCTGTCTCTTTTATGGACAATGTTCCCAGCAAGGGGGTTAATGGAATAGAAAGATGTAGGTCTATCGACATATTGATTGCAAGGCCTTGTGGTGATGGAAGTGCTGTGCATTCTCCAAATTGTATGGACTAAAGAGTAATCTTCCATTTAAACTGCTGGAGGTAGCTGTAAATAGATTTGGCAGAGAATGAAACTGATAATGATTTGCCGCTATTTGGGCTGAGATATGTGGCGGGCACGGTCAGTGCCCACAATGGATAATTTCTTAAATGGAAAGCTCGCAGTGCACATCATTTTTTAGCTAATTCCTGTTGTGCTCCTGAACTCTATTGTTGTAAAGTCAGAGCTGAGCTGTCGAGCAGCTGTTGGCAGAACAGAAAAAAAAAGAAAGAAATGGCTGCTTCCACAGTCTTTGTCAGTGGTGGAGGAAGCATGCACACATAATATTTACTCTGTGGAGTCTTTTAAATGTATTGCATCACACCAAGAGCATTCATGAAGAACGCGGCTATGTGTTTGCATCCAGCATGGCATCCATCAAATCAAATTAATCTTAAGAGCCACTGACTTTGACCTTGAGAACAATAAAGAAAGTGAACAAAGAGGTTAAAGTAAAACAATCATACAAACAGGATAGTTCACTTACGGTTAAATAAAATGAAGAGCGTACAGTAAATAAAAATCCATCATCTGTTTGTGCTATCACGCAAACGGGAAGGTGTTATTTCTCCTATTCCTTTTGTCTGCATAGCATTTGTAATCTGAAAAGGATGCATTTACAGACATACCTGGTTAAAAAGAAAAATCTCATTTGTTTTGGGCTGGACCATGCATCTGTTCACTGCATTCTATGTGAGATATCCAATTCAGTTCAATTCAATTCAAACTTTATTTCACAGTCAGGGTCCAGCTAAAACACAGGACAATACATAGAATAAATTACATAAACAAACACAAATAATAACTAAATAACAACATAAAAAATAACAAAAAAAAGTCACAGGAAGAGAGTTTGTGGCAGCTGCTGTCCTTAACTTATCAAGAGGAGCAAACCAGTACTAAACTACAAAAGGTAGAAAATTGTTCTTGCACTTCCCCTTTGTATCTTGAAACTAGACTTGAGTTTGAATTTAAAGGAATATTTCACCCATAAATGAAAATCCTACTTAATATTTTGGCTTTCTCCAATCACTTGTTCAACGTAGTTTCAAAAAGGGGCCCAAAATGCCCATAAAATGTCTCTAATGAGCTCATTATCTACTGTAGTTACCTCAGGACTTTGTTGTTGAAAGTGTGAATGCTTTCCAGCTCACTTTTCGAGCATAGCCGACAAATTCATGAACAGTTTCTGTAGAATGACCTGTTCCAAGGATTGAGATTCCTTGAATGGCCCACAACACATAAACACAAAGTCTATCACATCATTTTGTCGGCTTTTGTCAGCTAGAGTGACAGCGCCTACTGTGCGTTGACTCGACTATCATATTTTTAATTTCCTCATGATCACCTGTGGACTTCATGAAGGATGTGTTGATTGTTCCAATGTGTAGCGTGGACTCTGTCAGCCAAGGCATGGCAAGAACACCTGATGTGATTGGAATAGATAAAAATGATTGTGTAGTCTGAGCCCAAGTAAAGCCTCTGGCGGAGGGCTCAAGGTGATGTTGTGAGTGTGGCGAGGGCAGGAAAGGGGAATGGGTAATGACCCGCAACATCACCTAGGGAATTTGACCCGAGGAACTACAGCACCAAAAACCCGGACTGTTGCTCTGGAACTAACATTAAGGCATACAGATTTGTTACTGGAACAAGATAGATGTGCTTTCAGAATTAACCGGTAAATATTTTATTGAAGTAATCGGAAGAATCAGACAGGAAGAGACAAGAGAGACAAGGAGGAGGGTATATTAATAAGCAAATTAAAGCCACTTAACTGGAATTTAATTAGGGGTGATAAAATAGTCCTTTATTACAATTACAACTGAAAAGACCTTGCTACAAAATCTAAAAACAGCAATAAGTGAATCCTAAAATAGCTAAAAAGCCAGTCCAACCTAAACTAAGCAAAAAAAAAGGAGAAACAGTGAGCTGAGGCCACTTGTGGAGAGGAGCGCCCGGGGGTGCTCCCTCAGGTGCAATACAGCAATCCTCACAGCAGAAATGGGGCAGCCACATCCGTGCCCCAGTGCTTTTAATCACATGCATATGGTGTGTGTGTGTGTGTGTGTGTGTGTGTGTGTGTGACCTCACCAGGAGTGCCTATGCCTCCCAAAAATATGGCACTCTGTTCCACTGAAGGGAAAAAAGAACACACACACACACACAAAAAATCATTAACAAAATGATCGAATAAACAGCCCAGTTGGTTCAGCACAGGCAATATAATGGCAACTCGAGTAAGACACAAGGCCAAACAAAACAGCAAGGAGTAAAACAGCAGCAGGTAAGAAAATACAAAAAGAGAACAGGAATTAGCTTGGCTCATTCTACCGCATTTCCAAAGTGATGCATTTCGATGTTGTGACTATACTCACCACCTCTGGTACCAACACACACGGGCACAGGGATGTCCCATAACCTCTACCTTAAATTAGACACAACAATACTTGTCCACCTCCGTCACTTTTACATACCATCTACCCAGCAGGTGACTGTGTTTGGTAGTAAGTACAGTAAAGGGTTTGCACATGTTAATTGGAGTTGTGTTGTGTTGTTTGTGCAGGACGGCCAAGTCCCACAGGCAATATGGGATTAGGACGAAAAGCCTTACAACATATCAGACATTTTTCAGCCTTTATTTGATTAATTTTTGTGTTCCCCACCTCCTCTAGACTACACTGGCCCATCCTCCAGTGAGAACCCAGGAACTGATAAACCAGTCCCCGCCCATCGGGACTCCTTTAATGGTCAAGTCCCAGGGGAAATGTGCCAAATGTGGTACAGGTGTGGGGGAGATTGGGAAGGTGCTGAAAGGAAATTATTTAGATTTAGAGCAGTTTGAGATCATGTTTACTGTTTAAAATTATGTGTTTAATGGTGTTACTTCTTTTGTTAACTATAAAAGTTATCAGTTGGGTAATGGATAAATCACCAATATAAGTTAATTGATTGTTTAATTGTTGTTTGCTGGAGTAGGAGGAGCTACTGTCTATATAAACAGGAGTTGGACCGCTTCCCAGGGTTTATTTGTCTGGCCATGCTGGCATGAGTGAGTTCTAGTGGCTGTCTTCTGCCAGGAGCCCAAACTTAAATGGGGAATAGCCCGGTGCCGAATTGTCACCTTGTTGGTTTCCTTCAGTTTGACTACCTATCTTCAATGTTAGTCTCCAGTTATTTGTTCATTTTTTTCTTGTTTGTTTTTCTTTTGTTTTTCTACCCTAACCAGAGAACATGCTCATCCAGCAGGCCAAGTCAAGGAATCAGAGCTAAAACAGAAAGCAGCCAGCAGTCCAAAAAAAGGCTGTGCATGCTAAGCAGGTTGTGCAAGTTCTGGAAAATTAATAATTAGTTACAGTTAGTTACTGCTCTCAAAAGTAATTGGATTATTTTACCAATTACTGCGACTATTCTTCCAAGTGCTCACATGCACCTGCACATAGACCACAACTCAGCTCTATATCTTCATTCTTGATCTCGAGGAGGGAAAAATAACGTCCATATTTCCGGGACGGGAAGCTCACATTGCCTGAAGTGTCGGCCATTGTGTTCAGTCTAATGATGATTGATGAATGTGTTGCTGTAAGGTTGGGTGACTTTAGATTATAAACCTAAAAATCGGGGAACAAGCTTTGCTGGTCTGCTGTCAAGATAAAAGTAATGTGTAACAAGCCCATTTAAATTTCAGTCATTGTAACTGTTATTTAATTTTAAAAAGTACTTAGTTACATCTCTAGTTTCTGCCAAAAGGAATGGAGTTACAGTAATGTGTTACTTTCAACACTGATGCGAGGTGATACTGAACTACATAACTGCAACAAATAAATGAAACACCAAATATCACACTGCAGCAGAGTCAGGAGCCAGAGAGCAAGCACGGACTAAGGCATGGTTCAGACCACTAGCCCAAATCCGTTTTTTTGGCCTATCTATATTGTATCCAGATTGATTTAAAAAGTCTGCGCAGCCAAATTTTTGCAAATTGGATCCAAGCCACATTTGGAAAAGGTTTGAAATGCAGTTCAATTCTACATGTGTCTCAGTCCGCCTGCTCTAGCAGCTCAAATAGGATTTCAAACTGTCTTTTGCACCACTTGCAATGCAACACACAACCACAGTGTCAAATCCAGAGTGATGGAAGTGCTTCAGAGAGGCTGAGCAGAATCCATGCTGCTACGGAGGACAACACAGAACAACAGGAGACTCAGTAACTTAACAACACTACCACAGCAACCCATGCAGATAGGCTGGTGATGTCTGGACACACAATCTGATCTGATCCAAACAAGAGTGTGGACAGTCTGTCTTAAAGATCTGATAAATAAATTCAGTTTGCCTTCAGTCTGAAGAAAGGCTGACAGGCGCTTCATAGAGTCTGGCCCTGATTAAGGAACTGACTGGAGGAGGAGACAGGCCGAGGCTCCATTTACTAACACGACACTTACATACTGCATGCATTTGTACAGGGGAGCAGCACCTGAGTGAAATGAAGTGTTTGTGTGTGTGTGTGTGTGTGTGTGTGTGTGTGTGTGTGTGTGTGTACTTCATGGTAAGATCAATATATGACCACTCTGCTTCCTGCTCAACTCCCCCTGGCCTCCACACGGTGTGTGCTCTGAACAACACATAACTATGACATTTAGAATATTACCCCCACCCCCACCCCCTCCTTTTTTTTGTTTTTTTTTTTTTAGTTTTCATTATGCTATTTTAAAAGTTAATTTTTATGACTTTGTTAAGAGGGAGTCACATCTACTTAAATAAGAATAAAAAAAAAATCAAATATTCTCACAAATTAACAAAAGTTTTAAAGTTAAATCAAGTTATATTTGCTTTGAAAATTGTAGGTTTATTTTAAGCACTGGTGGATGTGAAATGAAACCTTATTAAAGGTGAATATCTGCTCTATTGCCCCTTTTCCACTAGTACCTACTCAGCTCGACTCGGCTCGACTCTACTTGCCTGGACGCAGTTTTGGTGGTTTTCCATTACAACTGAGTACCAGCTCACCGTGGGTGGAGTCGTCATCGCAAGGCGGCGCACCGTCCAGCTCCCTCTGGATTCTTTGGGCCACCACCAAGCACAGAAAAGTCTCCACCTCTTCATTTGACCACAGTACCGGTTTGCTTTCCATTTTCCGACTTTGCCAACTTCAGTGATGATCAATGCGCACGGTCGCTGATGTGTCATCGCTCCCCGTCCAATCAGTGGCCTGCATGGCGTTTAAGTCACATTTCGGCTCGACTCAGCTCGCTTGGAACCCCGGCTGAGTAGGTCCCAAAATAGTATCTGCTACCAGATAATACCACCTAATGGAAAAGCTCTCAAACCGAGTAGAGTCGAGCCGAGTCGAGCCGAGTTGAGCCGAGTAGGTACTAGTGGAAAAGGTCTATATGAGGGATAGAGGTTGATTACTGGTTATTAGGCCCATCTATTGCAATAATAATAAAAAAAAAAATTCTTTCCTAATTGCAGATGATGTGATAGGATGCATCTACTTTCATGTATTTTTCATGCATCAAACTTGTTCCAAGACGTACAGAATCAGCTTCACAACACACATAGCTTGGATGTCAGACAGTATCTGCACATGTATTACAAATCATATCTAACTGCAGGCAGGAGCCGCTTAGTAATTACTAGTATTGCTGATGTATGTAAGCATGGACAAAGCAAAGTCACTGCTGTCCTGACCTTGCTCAGCAGTGCAGACACAAATGAAATGTGTTAATGATGTCTGAACATCGTGTTCTGCCCCCCACAGGGCCTGTTCCTGAAGGAAGAAAGAGCTGGATGTTGAACTTTTCTGTCAGATGAAAACCTTGTTCTCTTCAAAGTAATATTTTCTGGACGTGAAAAAAATATTTTCTATTGATTTTTTTTTTCAGGCATTTTGGACATTCTACAAGAGGTTATGAAGGGGATTGTGGATCCCAGTATCGGGCAACTTAATCAGAGCATAAATCACCGTGGAAAATCTAAGTCACAATATTTGTCTCCACCAAGTAGGTGAAACCACAGGCAGGTTGGATATATGATCACCGCTGTCCGTCCATCTTTCTGCCCATCAGGCTGTCAGCATGGAAACTCAAAACCTAGCAGACACATTTACATAAAACTGGTGAGACAGTTTGGAAGCAGTGATTACCTTTTCATTTGCATTGAAAGGGCATGGCAGTGGGCGGGGCTTAGAGCAAAAAGAGCCATAATTTTCAAGCGTATCCACAATACATCACAAAAACAGGTCGCAATTAAAAATGTTATGAAGGACACAACAACATGCATCTGATGGTGTTCCGGTCCCATATTCATCCACCTATCAGGTGTTTAAACAAACTGGTGGTAATACAGTGACGTTATCAGCAGGGAAGTAGTTCCACCATTTTTTGAAGCAAGGGGGCTTGAAAGAGCATTGGTAATGATTCACTGAGAAATGTGTGTTGTTGTGCATCCTTCAAGACATTTTTTTAGCTTTGGGTTGCTGCTCAAAGTCATGCTTGCTGGTTTATATCCACTTAATTCATTTTGGAGCAACATTGTCCTGGAGCAGCAGATTTTACTCTTTAGGTAAGAATCTGGACCATTACTTTAGGTTTCATCAAAATCAGACAAAGTCAGTCAGACAAACAGAAACAGCCATCATCATAGCCGATTTCTTATAGTGGGGGACTAAAAAAAAAAACTTAAATTTGCAGTTGCAAGGTTTCCCCATGACAGCAGTGATGATGTCTGTCATTAAGGACTGCATGCGCTCATGAATTTACATTTGAACATCTGTCAGTATGTTTAATGAGGACATCATTTACATATTCGTATGAGAACGAGCTGGCGTCGTAGACTGGCGTTTCACTGATGGCACGATGGACAAGCACTTTGCTGCATTTGTTTAATGTGAGGCTTACATTTGCAGGTTCAGTTTTCCCCTGATGTTTATTTTTCATATTCACTCAGCACATAGTGAAGAAATTGTCGTGACAGACAGATGAGGCGATGGCTTTATCATTTTTTTCCCCCCATTAACAGCCTCTGTGTGCCCTCAGGTGTGAAGTCAAGCGTGCAATTGTGGACACCAGTAATAAATGCCACAATTTCAAATTTCTAATCAATCAATAAAGTGAAGCCCTCTGCAAATACTAACTGCATTGGTGAGGTATGGATGACAGATATTGATTTACCCTGAGCAGGTTTTTCTGCTCTGTGGTTTCTGTGGTGGGAAATAACAAGAAACTAAATTTGGATTGATTCTCTTTGGACTTGTGGGAGCATGTCTGAACATTATTATATTCCTTGACAGTGTATATTTTTAAAATCTGCAAAATGTTTCTGATGTTCTGTATCTTCCGTCCTGAGTTCTGAGCCCAAATTGTTTCAGAGTGACAGTGGCCTCAAAAATTAGAAGTGATTTTGATGGCGTTAGCAATGTCTTTGTATGATCAAAATCACATCACTGTCAGCGCATCTGTCCATCAGTGAGTCCAAGTTGTGTTGACGACTTATCAAGTGGCTGTCAGTAACAATCGAGACTGTTATTCCAATTCTGGGGGGGAATAATCACTGAAACCTTATTAACAATTCAACAACCACCTGATACATGCTTTAGCTGAATTATCGGGCTGCTATTATTACTTGAAAAAGTGGGCCCTGTAAAAACGAATTAAACTTCTGAGACAGGTGATTAGTTTGTCACCAATTTGAATAAATCCTACATGTAAAATAAGGGACTTTTTCAGTGTGAACTAGGCTCACTGTAATCTTCCTCTGCATCCTCTATTGAAGTGTGAGAGGCTCTTAAGCACCATATGCCGTGTATCATCACTTTGACCAGAGGCATGTATTTATGTGTGCATGTGTGTGTGTGAGAGCTCCTGAATGTGTTTGCACGGGTGTGTGTGCTCGCTGCGTGCATGTTAGATGTTTTGCCGTTGATGTGGTGCTTCAAGGGGGAAACAGAGATGAAGAACAGGTGGTCTCTTAATGACTCGCTCACGGCCTGCTTACTCTACTTACTCCAACGAGTGAAGAAAGAGCTCACGCGGCGCACACGGCAATCCGGCTCCATCGCCTGTTTCTCTGTCTGTGAACGCTGAGAGGCATCACGGGTGTGAATGCTAACGGAAAAGATGTAACCTCTCTGTGGGGCTCTGGCTTTAGGCTACATGCAGATCTCTTTGATGTGCTGTCTAGGGAGCAGCGGAGAGAATTACTCACCCAACCCCAGAGCTCATTGTTCATGGCCAAGGTGACTGCACCTGGGTAAGGTGAAACGTTTTCTCAGCATCTTGTGAACCTGGCTGCCGAGAGAGCCTCTTGTCACAGTCGATCAGCTTGCAAATGTATATGATTGACCCGGGCAGGAAATCTTTAAGTTGCTCATGCATGAATGGAGAAGGAGAGAGGGCAGCACATCAAAGCTTCAGAGATGCAGATTGCCCATGCATGCTAACATGGACGCCAAGGTCAGGAGGAGCTGCTATGTGACTGCTCAGAGTCAAGCTCTCCAGAATCAAAGTGGACCATGATTAATGCCATTCATTCATGCCAGCTTTTCAATATTCTTCAACTTTTTAGATCTCAAACCAAAAATAGGAAATACTGATTGAACTGTTAAACCATTATTTTACCGTGCTATAAATGTTGAAAAGCAAACTTGTTTTGCCTCAGAGACTTGACCAGGTAGGCCTGGCAGGTGTGAAATTTCAAACAAACAAAAGCACAACAATACTTTGCATTTTCCTATGCACTTACGCCACAGTCATTACAGTCAGGTTCACATAATATGCTGCTGCTTCTCATACCCTTGGTTAACATCAATGTATCAAATGTGCCAAAATGAAATAAAGATGCCTATAAGCCAAATAATAATAATAATAAAAAAAAACATAATTATATAAATATAATTAAATTGTTTTTAACTCAGTAATGATTCATGATTCAGTTCATGATTCTAGATTTTATGCCTCTCTTAATACCCAATTGGCATGAAAAAAAAAAAAAAAAGTTTTCATTTTATCTTTTGAATGTCTCACATTTCCGAGAAGCTCTTCTTTCCCTTGTAGGTTGCGCTTGTTCATGGTCATGGGCTGCTCATACATTCAGAGCAAAACAACACAGAAAATACCCATTACAGTTGAAGTTGTGTACCGCTCTGACAGGCTGAGGGGCAAAACATCTCTCGCAGACCATTGTGTCATTTTTGCAACCCTGTACACATGACATCTTCATAGACTAAAGGGGAAGGCCGTTAACAAAAAATAAATAAATAAATAAATAATTTCTTTCTTTATATTCCTTGGACCACACTTTAACACAAAATTTTGATTATCACATCCACCATGTCCACATGTATCATTATGTTTAAAACTGCCTTGGCAAGAATGCAAATTTGCAAAAGATTAGATGATCAGAGAATAAGTCTTTTTTTTTTTTTTTTTTTTTTCTGACACACAACATGAAGTCATGAAAAGTGCTATGATGAAATTTTAAAAATACATCAATAAATAAATTGGAGAGGAGGAAGTAAGGGCCACTTGAAAATATAGCATGTCATATAATCATGTTATTGTAACAAGAGATAATTGGAGAATGTTCGCTGCACACCATGTTGCTATTTTCTATCATCAGCAACAACAATGACAAAACATATTTATATTCTATTTGAAGCGAAGACAAATATCTGACATTACCTGTTACTGCGGGTCGTTAATAAATTATGGGGAGTGGAAAGCATTCTGGCATTTTGTTTTAGTGGTATGACTCACCCAAAGATTGATTTCTGACCAGTGGTCCCGTATCTAATCAAGCTTGGGATGTGTGTCAGATAAGTGGAGGGGGCTGGTGAGTAGCTTGGTCTGGTGGGGGCTGGTGGGCAGGTTAACAATTTGCATTTTGAACGTTGTCTTCTCCACTGGGTTCTATTTTTAACCATAAATGCCAAGATTATGGTTAAAGGTAAAATTGAAATTTTGCCATGACTGAACCCCCCTGATATATTCATTACTTTTCAGCTTTCCATGGCAATAAACAGAGTGCACTGTACATACTAATAGCCTCCATTATAAAGTTAAGGTCGATACTCTGTTTTCCCCCATCAGAGGCTTTCCAGAGGGGGAAACACAGGGTTTTGTGGCTGCACTTTAATTGTAACACAATGAGTTTTGATCATCTGGGGCAGTGGCTTGAGAAGATGATTGAACGCCGCTGAGCCCGTAAAGCTCTCTCTGCTCTCGCCAGTGTGGGGATTGGATCAGGCTGATCAGCGCTCTGTGGTTCTGCTTCGCGGAGCTGAGGCCAGCTCTTTGTTTTCCTATCCCTGCAATTCTCATAACAGATGTGTTTGTAAATTCACGTGGCGCCTTCCTTCGTCTCCCTCCCACCTTAACCCTCCTTGCCAGTGTTGCCTTAAATGCATCTCCAGAAGCCCTCATCCTTGAACACGGAGCTCCCTGGGTTGAGTGCGAGTTATGCCACCAATCTTTGTTGGAGGACCGAAAAGGGTTTATTTCATATCATGCTCCATAAACCAGCACTAAACCTGGGAGGGAGAGCAATCAGGAAGTGAACACATTGAGGACCATGGGGATTCTCCAACATGGCTGCACCTCGAACTCCCTCGGAATCACACCAAGCATTAAATCAAAGATGGGGGTTGCGGAGGTACGGAGTGCTTCAGATTAGTGCTGGAGAAATGATTCCATGCTAATTGGAAAGAGAAACCCTACGAAAAACCCTATAAGCACAAAACTTATTATGCGGCATCATGGAGAGCGAGTGGGAGCCTTTGAAAATGTGATGCATACCAATGACGACAGAGTTTGAAAGGCAGTGGGCTAAACTTCTGACAGACAGATCACCTTAATAGGGGATGAAAGTTTTCAAAATGAAATTCACAAAGTAACTCCTTAGAATCCTGGACTGAAGAAGCAAAGGGCTGCATGATATTATGTCGTGTGGTGGTGGGGTAGTTTGAGGTGAGCCATTAGGTGGGATGAAAGATTGGCCTCGCTGTACCCCGCCTCCTCTACCATTACAGCACCTGACACAAGAGGACAGCCGATTTCAACATTTCATGATCCTGCCCTCAAAGGCTATTCTGATTGAAAAGAAGTGGAAATAATGTACTGGAGGAGAGCAGGAGCTGAGAGAACCTCAGAAGAAAATAGAAAACCATGCCAACAGTGTCGCAGCTTGTAATGGGCAGAGGTTCAGCTGAAAGGTTGAGGTTGTGCAGTTAATTCAAGCTGACAGGGTAGGGGATAAAAATGGGTTTCTCCTCTGCAGCCAACTAGAGGGCCAACACTGTCCAATCTCTTTGATGGAGAGAGGGGTGCGCACCCCTCCTCTCCTTGGTAAAGGGTGAGACAGAAGCGAGTGGGAAGGTGCTATATTGAAGGTAAAAAGCAGCAACGTTTTCTGAGTGGACAGCCTCAAGGGCAGCTGGCAAGAGATTAGAGGATGTTATTAGAAAGCAATGGGCTGTACCTTCTGCTCATAATCCTCCCCCCAAGTAAGTGTGTGTAACTGGTGTGTCGATGTGTGTATTTGTATGTATGAGAGTGACTACCACGATGGCATCAGTGACATTACATCCGTTGCGCTACGAAAAGCTTTTCTTGCTTTTGTTTCTGTCTTCACATTCGCACTCACCTTGATCTGCCTATACTTCCTTAAGACTCAATTAAACCCCCACAAGTCACAAAAGCACAGCAAATTGGTATTCACATATGTATATATATTTTCCCCCGTTCTGCAGTAAGGCCAGTTTTTTCAGAGCAAGGTCAATCACGACGATCTCCTCTCACTACGTCTTACATTCATTTATGTAGATGATGAGTAAAAAGCAGCATTTGCGTCTCTCATTTGCTCGTACAACAGCCAATGATCGCTCTTCTACTCGTCCACCTTCAGTCCAGCGTCAACCAAAATCCCTCTCTACCCCTCAGGGGGAGTTGTACTAAAAGCAGGTTTAATGATCTGAATGTCGTAATTTTCAGTAAACACGATGTTTTGCCTTTCCTTAAAGTGCTTTGTGAGACAGCACTGGCACAAATGCACTGTATGCTCTCTGACATAAATAACAATCAGTTCAAAAATATAAAATGTCATTATTATTTTTTTCCACATCTGGTAGCTGTACACTGTATAGCTACGCCTGTTACACAGAACGCATGATCTTCTGCACTTTAAAGATGTCATATTCCAGTCTCCATTATTATGAGTACATCGTAATGCACAGTAAATCCATTATAATGTACTTATAATGTTCCCATAATATCCAATAATGCTTTATGAGTAGCACATTAAGTGTCATGTTGCCTTTTTCCATCATAGAAGCAGATTCAAAATGCTCTCGTGTTTTCCTTGTTTGAAATGTTAATGGATTATTTTATGAAAATAACTTTCTTTCTCCAGCCATTTTCCATATTAACTTGAGCAGACACCAGCATCACTGAATATACTATCTTGTCTTTGCAAGTGCATATGCAGAACTGTTCATCATTATGGTATGCCTTGAAACTCTTTTACGTCTTAAGAGCAAAAGGGAGCCAACTCTTAGTTTACATATTTGCGTGGGTTTCTTCTGGTTTCCCCCACCATACAAAAACATTAAAAAAAAAAAAAAACATGTGTGTTAAGTTAATTCCCCTGTCAGTGCCCTTGGTGCTGCACTATAGCTGCCCATTGCTCCTAATAGTTAGGATCGGTTAAATGCACAAGATGAATTTTCCCCACAGGGATCAATAAAGGATAACTTAACTCATAATGAGACTCTTTTGTATTATTTATCATCGTTGAGAGAGAGTATATCCTTGAACATCTCTTGTCTGATGGATGGAGAGGAGTGTATTGCAATGTACAGATCTCGCTGCCATGTAAATGAAACGTCTGGGTTTTATAATTTAACAAAGGATTTTTTTTTTTTTTTTTTTTTTTTTTTTTAATGTTTGCACATGTATAACAGTTCTCATTATGCCCTCCATAACATTCCTGTTTAATGAGCAACATAATCTCTTCCACAAGTTAAGGCCAAATGTTTGCTCACTGCTAATGCCCTTAATGAGACGAAATCTAGACTTTGAAAAGACAAATATTTTAGTATGCCCAACATTCTGCTCTCTTGGCAAACCACAAAAGTGCTGCAATAAATGAGAAATAAAATTATGTTTGTTCTCAGAGCTATGCTGTTTACTACTCTCTTTGATGATATTGTGGCTGCGCCCAAAACTTTTTGCCGAGTACAAATTGTTGCGTTGGCCTTTGAATCGTTTGTTCTTTGTTATGTAGATCCATGGTATTTTATGAGCTATCCCCTAGCAAGCAACTGATAAGAAGCAAATATAATAAAGCACCCAGCTCAACGAGATTTGGATAGGAGAAATTGGTTAATATTTGTTTTTTTGCAAAAATACATCCAACCTCGATTAAAGTTACAGATGACACCTGAGGAATCTCCAGCTAAACCTCACAACATGCTGTCTGTGTAACTCAACATGTTGTGTGCCTCTGTGTTACTACATTTTTTGGTATTTTTTGGTATATGGCATCTGTCTACCATGTGTAGATGCTGACAGACATAGCATGGCAGCTTCCTACTGTACACTTGGAATGACCCAGATGCACCCCATGAACATCTGACCGGCATTTCCCTCTGATCCGCTCATCCCTTATTCCCACATCATGACATTAAGCCTGGCAACATTAAAAAAAAAAAAAAAAAAAAAAAAAACAGTAAAACCACTGTACATGATGATCAATCTAACTTCATCTATAATAAAGCGCAAATTTGTCGACATCGTTGTAATTATGAGAAATGGAGCTCAGGGAGTGCACGAGGGAATGACTTGCCATAATTGCAGCTACCGTAAATGCATGTTTTATTGCTTTTATAAAGTATTCATGTTCTGCGGTTGATGGGCTCAGAATGTTTCATGATAGCACCACTGATATACAGCATGACTGATCGTGTAATAAAACACAAAAAAAGGGCAAATGGAGGATAATTCTCAGGCTTTCAAATAGCTGTGGTAAAACAGTCTAATATTTTTACGTGGTTGAGTTGAGTTACTGTAATTTGAACGCCCTGTCTCTCGCTCGCTGAGAGAAATTATTCTATGTCCAAATGCTTTGAGGAATAACTAATGTAATGTATCCAATTTCGCAGACGTCGCTCAGCTGTCGCTCCACATAAATCTGCCAGCTCTTCCTTTGTGTAGATTGTACCTGAATACTGTGAACTACCGGGGGAGTGAGCAGTACATGTTGTGCCGGCGTGCTGGAGTACACTGACACACAATTCAAAGCTGAGAGAGAGGAGAGGCCAGGCTCTGAGAAGAGAGAGGGCTGCTTGGCTCAGACTGGGTTGCTTGTTTTTTTTTTTTTTTTTTTTTTAAGCTCTGCATCTTTATAATGACAGTCAAGTCAAACTGACCCCCCCTTTTCTTCTGCGCCTGAAGCTGGCTGAAGTGCGGATCTCATTTGTATAATTAGATTTTTGAAAACTTCTGCCTGAATGGCGCACTCTTTCTTCACATCACATCACTACACCAAATATCCCTACATTTACATTTAAATTAAGCTACAATTCATTCAACATAATAAACCCAAAGTGTGACACGTATTGTACCATCTAGGAACATCTTGTGTTGGAAACTGATAATTGTCTTCTGTTGCTCAAGGAGACTTAATATTATGTATTATTTATTATCTAGGCAGCCCTGCAATGAATCGTCTCAACCTCCATTACATTCAGAGGGGAGCACCACTCTCTATTAGTGACAGTAATTTTGAGTGGCTCATTTGTTTTGTGTCAGAACATGTGTTATCATCTACAGCATTTTAGTATTTTTCAAATGAGAAATCCTACATGTGGTACATTTTAACATTTTAGTTAAATGCGGGGCATGACTGAAATGTCAATTTCAGATTTGGATTTTAATGTAGATGACTTAATACCAGTAATTAGACTTATTATGCAATTTCAGGGTAGACAATCAGGAGAATCAAGTGAATTCAAATTATTTTGCATGTTGCATCCATTATGCTGTGTAGATGGATAGTTTTCATTTCATCATTTTATCAATGATAGCAAGTTGAGGCTACATTTCTGCAAGAGTTCTGCAGGAAACTATCTATCTATCTATCTATCTATCTAAATTATATTACACTAACGCTTTCTCAGTTCAAGAAATAATATAATTTCAACAATTAAAAATTAGGGAAGGTTTTAATGGAAATTCATATTTGTTTCTGTTCACGTTTGTTTTATATTTTTATGTGCTGTTTATTGTTTTTAATGTACTGTAACTATGCTGCTGCCCTCCAGGTCTCCCTTGAAAAAGAGATCTTTGATCTCAATGGGACAAATCTGGTTAAATAAAGGCTATAATAATGATAAATATTTCTCACCAGTTTGCCTCAGTTTGCAAATAATATTGAGCTGAATCTCTGTATATTTAATGGAGTCAATATGGATCATGTTCCCAGTTTTAAGCACTTGAATCAGAATTTGAAAGCGAAGCCTGCGCTTGATGCAGCATCACAAAAGTAAAGAATATTTCAGACAACTTCCACTGGGTTAGGAGGGGACGTATGCAGTGTCTTTAAAACTTGTGGAGTCTGCTTTCCATTGCACGCTCTGTTCCACGGCCGACTACAGTTTTGGCATCCATGGCTGTATCAGATGTTAAATTGGCCATCTCTTGCTACAAGATGAGAGCGCTGTACGCTGCGGTTTATCCATCAAGCATTACCGTGCAAATTACTGCATATCTCTTTTACAACACAGAACTGCATCCTAACAAACAAGACCACATGGAAACTCAGTCTTCAACATAGCATGAGCCGTTGTGGATTTAAGTTGGCATTAACTATTAAACACCTTGCAAACTTCTAGAAATCAGCAAATTGAATGCACATGCTCAGTTTGGATTAGCAATAACTGAAAGTTTTCTGTGCGTGTTGCTGTTTTGTTTCCTATTATTTAATAAAACATCCTTCTGCTGGCTTGGGCAAATCATTTTTCTTGATCAAGCCAGTGTATCACAGGTACTTCTATGCTGCATTATCTGCATAATGTCAGAGAATAGGATTTAAATTAAATCAAAATCAAGGAATATTGCTCTATATTATTACACTGTTACAAACAGCTACCCAAAGAATCTGGTTTTTGCTCTCACTTAGTCAGACTTTATGCCAATGTACACATCACTTTATTTTGGAAAAATAAGGCTGTTTTTTCTTTTTACACATACCTGCATACTCATATCAAAACACTCACAAGCCTTCATTCACACACATACAGACACACACACACATACAAATGCACACAACTCTCCTTGTTTTGGCACTAAAGGCGATCATATCCCCCCGAGGCCCTGAGTGGGTGTCATGCAGTTCTGGCCCCACTGGCAGTCTGCCGCCTCCTGGCAATCAATGCTCATTTTACTCATTCATCCACACCCCTTGCATTGATCTGTGTCGGCCTGGACATCCTGCAGGCAGGCAGCAACTCGACACTGCTTTTCCACCCTGTCTGGAACACAGATGGCCTTCACGGACCTGGGAGAGCGGGCTTGGTGTTCTAGGTCCTTCGTCCTGGGAGCAGGGGAGGTTACTGGATGGCAAAAGGCAGCATTTAGCTGGAAGCAATGAATGACAGTGTGTCATAATGGTTTGCACTTGGATGGATAGTTGATTGGGTGGATGCAGGGATGGATGGCAGCAGGGTGGCATAGTGATAAGACAGTCATCCAACTCCAGGCCACAGCCACTATTCACCCTGCTGACGTGTTGAGCAAGATACTGAATTGCTACCATGTTCAGGGCTGCTGTCCTGCAGCTGACCCTGACCTATGCAAAAAGTGGAGGGATTAATTTTAGTTTTAGGCATAAACAAAGTCTCTAAAAATGATGTCTGGATGGATGGATGGGTGGTAAGTCTCTATCCAGCCTCAGCTTCGTTTTAAATTTCTTTTAAGCAAACCCCCTTAATGAGGACCTCGAGGAGAGCACTGGGGCACTTGGGCTAGTCGCAATATTGAGAATGCCATTTGATGTTCTCTACTTATAAGAGATGAGCTCGCATTTGGGACATAAGTGTTCCCATTGCAGTAAATGAAATCTGTAATATTTTCCGTGTTGCTCCTATCTCCGTGCTCCGCTCCTGTTCCCCAATTACCCTCTCTGTGCCATCACCGTGCTGCAAAAAGTAGTGCTTGCACCTCATCAAGGTTTTTAAAAGGTTTCCCATTATCAGGGGCAAAACAGTAGATTACAGTTACAGCCTTCTTCTGTGCAATGTCATTATTAGCAAAAATTTCCAATCACTGCATGTTCTGCTGCTAGACTTATCACTGGCCTGACCTTGACTGACTGGTGTGATTACCAGATTTCAGAAAACCTTGAATATAATGATCTGTTCCTAATCGAAAGAAAAACAGCCTCAGTTGTTGTGAGTTTCAAGAAATTCTGCATGACAACCAATAGAAATATCTAAACTTTTTTGGACAGCACTTCTTAACAGTGCCCCTTCATTTTCATTTTTTTTTTTTTTTTTTTGAGTGAAACACACTTGACAGAGTAGTTATATTAGATATATATTTCTATATATATTTTTGAGAGAAGTTTATATTTTCCCTGCATCACTTTTCTTAGTGTGTGTGATTGAAGACGAGAGGAGTGCAAAAAAAAAAAAAAAAAAAAAAAAGATTCAGTATTAGCAGCAGCGCAGTTCAGTCCCTGGGTACATGCTGAGTTACCATTTCAAATGAGGTCACTCACTTCCCCTCGGATTCTAATGACGTTTATTGATGTCTTTAATAAGTTTTTCCTCTCTGTTCGGTATTAAGGGACAGTGTGGTTCTGGGAGGATGGTGGCATGGGCAACAGAGAGAGAACAAGACAAGGAGACAGATGGAGGAAGAGAGAGAGAGACAGACATAGATTGAGAGAGAGGGAGTGGGAGAGATCCCAAGAGTTCTGTCATACTAATCCCTTTGGCCGAGAGCTATGAGTCAATTATTCTTCATTTGTCTTTTATCTCTCCACTACTGTCTGGGAATGGGGCTCCTCCAAGGCCTGTCAGGCACTTATTGATGCTGTCTGGCCTGAAGGGTTCACACCATTCTGGAGAAAGGACCAGAGACATTCAGGGTCCTAGGGGGTAATTGTGTCAGGGATTGAGGTCTGTTGCTGAATTGGTTGTATTGGATAGTAAAAAATGGCATCAGCTGAGGCTACATGTTATGAATGAAATGGAAACGGTGTTTTTGTGTGTTGTGTGTGTGTGGACAGTAAATTTTAGAGTTATAATATATGTGAGTTGATGCTTGTATAATAGCTAAGGCAAAATGCATATCAGTCCTTACATAGATCTGATTTTAAATAAGCCCACATTTCTAATTTGTGAGAGGGTGAAGGACACAATCTACAGTGCCAGGCAGGTGTTTTTATTCTCATTATTATTGTTTAGCATGGCTAAATCCAGTTAAAATTGTTATTGTTGGCCTTATTTTCCTACTTTTTTCCCTATCAAGCTAATCAGTTCGAGCTACAAACCCCCCTAGTTTCCAGAATATGTTCTTGAATTTAAAAAAAAAAAAAAAAAAAAAAAAAAAAAGACTTTCAATACAATAAAACTTGCACTGCAATGAAAGCTGCATGAGTCTGCCTACTTTAATAATTTCTGTTGTCATCTGATATAATCAAAAGTCATGTTTGGGCTAAGAGGGTAATGAGAAATTCATATTGCAGCTTTGAAGTTGAAGGATAATTCAGGTTATTTTCATCTGGGGCCTTATTTTCCTAGTTTTTCATCATAACGATGCACTGTGTTTTATCACCTACTCGACTGTAGAGCATTACAAACCTACAGTTCACAGGCAGCACTGCTGTCCAATACAAACCCACTGGGCCAACACAGTGTCTGACAGTCGAGCCCAATAAAACTATTGAAATGTGTCCTTCCACACCAACACTTACACTGCTCTATTTCCTGGGCTGAATATACGAGTTGCAACTGTATTGAACATACTCACTTTCCTATTTTTTGCACTGTGCACAAAGAGGAAAAACTTATTTCCATGAGGTGTAAAGGTGTGTTGAGAAGCGGATTTTCATGAAACTACAAGATGCCCTTTATTTCCTTTTCTAATTTATGTTTGAGTCATATGTCCTGCACTTCCCATTGCAATATTGTATTGACTTGCTATGTCTAACCCTGTCTTCCTGCTGAAAAACACTGAGACTGAGTATAGTTTTTGAAGATAAACAGAATGCTCTGCTTTGCATGGACATATCCTATCTTGGTGTATGAGTCAGAAGCTCTTATTTCTGACAACAGAACTCCTGTGTAGGACTTCACAAGTGTAAAACCTGGTAAATAATATATAACCATAGCAACCTGATGGGGAAGAAGATTAACCTGATTGAGACCTGATTTTGCCACATTATTGCAAAAAGCAAACATTAAAGAATTGCTTTTTATATCAGCAGCAGAATGAGGAGGAAAGAATGTGCATCAGGCTAAGAGGAGCTCTAACCTTCAGGTCAGTGATTTGATGATGTTATATACATACATGCATCTTTGTAATGCCTGAATGCTCTGGATACCGTCTATTATGGAGTGCTGAGGTTTATTACAAAATTTAAAGCCTTTACTCACCACTGCTCTTTATATCTTTGGGTTTGATAGTCTTCCTTTAACCCCCATAGACTTAAAAATTGGCGTATTTTTAATTACTGGAAAATTCTTGGTTTGCTTCCATCTTACCTCAGGATCTACATCCTTCAGAAAAGTATGGGACGTTACTGAACATATTCCTAATATATATCCCTAAAGACTGTACTGAAGTGGGAAAAAGGACGATTAAATATGCTGCTCCCTCTGCTTGGAACCGGTTGACCTGAATCTTCAGGATGTGGTCTCTTTAGATACATTTAAAGTAATGATTGATAATGATTTTGGAGGCAGGCACATTTGGCTGCAATTTAATACATTCCAATACAACTGCTCTGCCATAAGGTTTACTTTTATGGTGCCTATAATGTTCAGGTTTTCTTTTAGTCACATTAATAGAGGTGTTAATTCAATTATATGTTTGGCATTGAGCTCATAGTTAGTGCTGCTGTTGTACTGGACTGCATTTTATCGAGAGGTGTTTCCACTATTCTGTCCCCCCTCATTTATATAAATAAGGAGGACAAAAAAATGGAAACACCTCAATATAATGTAGTCCAGTACAAGACCTCTGTAAACTACAACTTCAGTAATACTTCTGTACATTTCCAGTTTTCAGTTCCAGGTAGGGGTATCTTAGTGACCATGTGATAATAAAACAACAGCTACTGCCATGTGATCAGTAATTGTGGTCATCTGCAATATCGGAAAAAAAAAAAAAAAAAAAAAAGTAAAAAAAGAAAATACTGAGAAAAGCTTTCATATTTATTTTTTATGTTTCCATGTGTCTTCCTTAGCCACAGCTAACCCTCTGATGTTAATACCTATGGCTACAAAGGATTCAGTGCAGCACTGTGTCAATGACTATACTGAGATCCTCTAGGTCAAAATATCAGCCCTATACCACATGTGTGTTTTCACTGAGCACCTTATATTCTATCTGTGCCTTTTTCACTTTCATTTACTCCAAAACCAATATGACAACACAGAGTAGAAAGGGCAATGAACAACACTGACAGACAGCCGGCAGAGAGGGGGGAGAGGGAAGGCAAGAGAGACAGTGAGGTGTCGTGCAATCAAACACCTCTTTGATGCTTCAGTACAAGCTGAGATGAAAAGTGTGGTCTTTCATCTTCACTTTTTGAGAGGAATATAGATGAAAAGTCTACATCTTTGAAATCTCGGCAAATGCGGCTTATGACAAATCAAGAAACTTTTGCCACGACAAGCTAAAATAAATGCTTGATTGGTCCTTGCTTCCTTTGTATTTTCAAAGTTATTGCTCTTGAAAGGCTTCATTTCTACAGAAGGCATACGGCGCCAGCAACACCTTTTTTTCATTTCTCTCAGTCAGGTTCAACCATGTTAGGGGACCATTTGAATTTGGGGGATGGTGATAAATGAAAGAAGCTGGGCTACCAGAGTAATCTATTTTTGTCTGCCGGGTAGAGAGTCATATTCTCTCCAAAAACACAAGGAATGGGCAATTTGGAATGCTGCAAATTTTTAAATGTTATTTATTTATGATTTTTGTTTTTCAGCATCTTCCTCTGAATTCAGTGATGCATACCTCATCACCTGTGTTTATCTATTTGTTTAGTTATTTAGTTTGTTATTGTTTGTCAATCTGTGATCATGCGTAATGCGTTGAACTCATTACTCTAAATGAGAATCTGTATCATTCTTTGTGCCGTGTTGAAGGTGTGGGTGTCGATTTCTACACTGCATTGATAATGCAACTAAACTCAAATGCATGTTGCTATTGAGCATGTTAAAAGTTAGGTTATAGATTCATATGAGGTAATGCTTGGCTCAAAATGGAATGAGAAGGGGAAAAAAATACATGTGACACTTGCAGTCCATCATCTTACAAGTGCTGAAATGCTGAAGGATCAAAAGCGAGAGAGAAAAAAATGAAGCTAAAAAAAAAATCCCAACATCTGTGCGAAAATACCCCAGGAATTAGGAGACAATATTATTTAGAAAGACACTGATGAAAACATTGTTACAACTGATTGCATGTGTTTGTTTTGCTCTTCCGGTGATTGAGCAAAGCCAACTAATGATGTTTTGGTGGCTTTGGTTTTAACTTAATCTACACAGGAGGAGACAATTGCGCAGGTCTACACAAGAGCAGACTGTTGTGTTCACAGAGAAATCATTTAGGTTGTAGACATAAGGAGAAACGTAAAGATAAATCTTGATATATAAGGCTTACTGTGTTATTTTATCTGCAACTGAGTCAAGAATATTGATTTTTTATACACTATGAGGAGATGATGTGTAGAAAATAATAGAAAGTAATAATAAATCAAAGTTCAAAGCTATACAACCCATATGTTGCTTTAAATAAGGTTAACAGTGTGGTGCACACCAGTATAAGTGGAACATATCAGGTTCAAGACTTCAGGGAGTGAAGCCTTGAAAATATCAACACTTCCTCGTGCAAATTTATTGCATGAGGAAGCGCTGATATTTTTATTGTCCACATCAAACTTTCTCCATATACCTCTCACAGTAAATTACAGGGCCCCATATCCTCCACTGATGGCTAATTAAAGAACAGCACAACTTTTTTAAAGACCTCATAATTTCCCATTTTATACATTTGGTAGTCATTTGGTATATGTCATCAACATAGCCCTCTCAATTAGTTTTTTAATAGCACCTGAGAGGAGCTATGGATGACAATACACCCATTTTAATGTTTATAAGATGGTGCTCTTGATATACACACCACAGGGCCTGCTGCCAGGCCTCTGAGAATTGCCCTTAATGATTAATTTAGGTGTCTGGTGGCGAACCACAGCAAAATTAGTTTAGAACCACAAGGTCACCCAGCTAGGAGCCTCACCTTTCTTTACTGACCAATCTTGTTTCCATTCCTCGGCTGGGTTTTTCTCACTTCCCCGTACTTCTCTTTCTTCCCCCTACCTATTTTTTATTCTTTTTTCTGACGCGGTGTAAAGGCCGTGGCTTTAGAGGTGTGTGGGGGCAGCTGGCATCTGACCAAAGGTGCCTTTTCTGCACCGAGAGAGACAAAGATGCAAGCCCACACAGTTACACTGTGAGCCAGAGCCAGAGGATTGTGTATTTTCTCTCAGTCGCTACTATTTTTTCCTCCCTATCCATCGGCTGCCCTGTGACCCTCCCACACACTGGTAGGAAATGTAGCCTCAAAGCCTCACCGCCCACTACATAGCACAGTGATCACAGCCTCCCATGACAATACTATCCAATCCAATGATTCTAAGTCCCGCACTTCCATGTTGATATACATGTAGCTGCTTAATAACCAGTGTCATGCACAGCAGGGGGTTTCATGTCAGCCAAGCTGCAAATCCCAGTACTCGAAACCCATGTGGTACGGAGATGATGCAGCACTAAATACCTTTATATCTACATGCGCAAACACATGCTGACACACATTACATTACACACATTCACACACACCATTTTGTAGAAACTTATATAAGAGGTAATGTGCGTAGTTCTCCTCAATCAGGCCCTCGGCTCTTCCTCGCACAAAGAGGCAAACATCTTGTGGAGCATCGCTGAACTGCCACCGTGGGTTTAGAAACAAAGAGACTGCAGTCTAAACAAAGGCATTCACAACAGCTCGACTTGCCTGAAACATTGCAGCGGTGCCTGGCAGAATTTGGTATTACAATCATGTATGATCTATGATTCATGAATATCGCTGATAAATTTATGGGTGCCTGTTTGAACTGTTTCATACAAATAACAGATGTGCATAATATGAGGCCGTATACTAGCTGTAGTGGAATTCCCCTTTCATGCATTTATCATGCAGCTCTCCAGCGCTGGCACTACACACACTTCTTTTTTTAGCATTACAAGCTACAGTAGAACCCCGAATCAATACATTGCTGTGAAACACAAACCTAAAAAGTCTAACCCAGCCGCTGACTACCAAGCAGATTATTTTTGGTTGCTTCTGATTCCTGAAAACAGGGGAAAGTGTAAATTTTCTAAATGAGAAAAGTATAAATTTCCTAAATGAATTTAACCTTCAGTGTTGGAGCAAAAAATACCAAGCAGGTAACTTTTGATATCTGACAAGAGAGGATGGCTCTCTGTATATTTGTATAGAGCCTAACACATTTAGGTTTGATCATATTTATTCTCAAAACAGGCATATGAAAATGTTTCACTTTCCATCATTTGAAAAATAATGTTAACAAAGAAAGGTTCATTGAAAGGCTGTATGGGCCAGAAAAACAACATGGTTTCTTTTACATTTGTTATTCAAAACACTGGCATAAGTTATTCAAGCATCATAAAGAACTTAAATTCCTCATTTCAGGCCGACTATTCACCTGTTCAACTGAAATGTACTATATTATAATCAAACAGAACTGCGACTGAAAAAAATGCGTTTTCACAGGAAGGTGTCACATGTGGTTGTACAGAATTCAAAGTAGCATTTCTGTTCTGGAATAATGAAATATAATTTTGTTTTCAGTTACATTTCTGAACCTTATAAAACATTGCTCATTTCCGATGTTCTGTTTTTATTAGTCCTTGAGCCGGTTTGAAGAGCTGCTACAAATTCTCCCTTAAGGAAAGTAGGTACAGTATGCTCAATGAATTTCAGATGTGAGAAATAATTGAACCCATTCATCTCTCCCAAATGTGTTTCTCTGGAACTACAGAGCATATAACATGCTCCAACAATCAATATGAAGTGTGCATAAAATGTATTGATTACTTACATAGAAGATAAAAATAAAAATGTTTTCCCTTTACAGCCAGTGACTTATATTCTTATCTGCACCATTCCAAATGACATATTGGCTCTTCCCAAATATAGTATCAGTGTGGCCCACACTAGCATAAATAAATACATAAAGAAAGAAAGAAAGAAAGAAAGAAAGAAAGAAAGAAAGAAAGAAAGAAAGAGAAAATGTTCTGATTTTTTGACCTACCTCTTGTTCTTTATTACTGTAAATAAGTGCCACCTGAAGTGCCACAGTATTATTCATTTGTGTGATTGTTACATTCCGGATGCCAGAATAAAAATTAATAAATAAATAATAAGTAAAATAGGTATTTCATTTTACCTTGTCCTAGTTTATGTGTGTTTTTGTGTCAACCCACCAAAATACAGTATCTTTGCAAATATTCAAGAGAACATGAGAGAGCATGAAACAAAAGCTCAAAGCTTGATGAGGCTGTGGGACACAGATGACCCAGGTAAAGAATGCCTGAGGCAATGCCGGGCACACAGGATGTTGTAGTCCCTTGACTGCCTTGTTTACTTTCATTTAAAGTGGGAAAATCCACCCATTTTTCCCGCAAATTGTGAGGTCTAAGTGATGTTTACAACTACGCTTCTGACATGATTATGCAAAAAAAAAAAAAAAAAAAAAAGAAAGGAACATTTTGAGATGCTTGCACATGCTGCTGACACCCCCTGTGAGAATTTATGTGTGTATGTGTCTACCCAAGACAGAAACATGAAGTGGCGCGGCAGGCAGCAACCAGAACCCATGGGAATAAGGATGAAGTAGGTGGATTAACATGTTTGGACAGGGAGAGTGATTGTTTGAACAGTGTCTCTGACTGACTGACTGAGGAACAACATTGACTCTTTGGTAAAGTGAGAGAGATCGCCCTAAGCTCCAGACTTACCAGTCTGTGTGCGTGCATGTGTGTGTGTGTGTGTGTGTGTGTGTGTGTGTGTGCATGCGCATGGGAGCATTTTTGTTTTGCTGTGCATTTTCAAGGGTAAACGACATAATGCCTATCTGAAACATTTTGGACCGAACAGTTCTAGGAACTATTTTGACAGGAGCTGCCGACTGGGGAGGTTCACGCCGCCAAGAACAATGAACAGCACCAAGATGGAGGACGCTGTGTGATCGGTGCAGTGTGTTTGCTGTGTGTCGTGGGTTTGGAAAAAACCCGTTCAATAGAGTGAGAAAGAAAACAATCCAAAGGTGTTGTAGGAGAAAGCTTGATATTAATGTGTATTACATACATTACTGTAACTTGTATATCATTTAATCATCTGAAAACAAACAAAGCTAGTTTAACTGACTAGTTTGCTAATGGCTTATGTACTGAGAGGCAGCTCAAGTAATATCACACAAGACAGAGTGCTATTATACCAGCATGGCTGTGATTCGGTTATAGACGATAATCAAGCAACTGAATTGAACATAAAAAGTTACCCAACTACAAATTAGTCTGCCTGGAGGTTTCCACCATAGTATCCACTTTCTTGCCCCACAATTTGCCTGTGGAGCAGCGCTTCCTGACCCTCATCCTAACCATCGCCAGAACTAAAACCATAACCATAGCCTGGGAGGCAGGGCTGCCAGTAAACAGTGAGAGAGGAGAGAGATCCACTTAGGAGATCCAGTTATTTTCGGCGTGCAGTGTCAACCAATCAGGGGCCATTATGGAAAGCCAAAGAATAGCGCACCCTTCAGCACACTGACAAAGATTGTAGGTAGCACTTTCCATTAGTCATCACACATCTCTGTAATAATGTAAGATTTAGCCTTTGTGAGACTAACAATTGACATTTATACACATACAACAATAACAAAAAAAAAATACTTTATCATTAAAATATGTATTTCACAATTTGAATTGCAGGAGGGGTGTCCCTGGGGCCCTTCATGGACCACAGCCTGATACTGGATATAATCATTCATGGAATGCCTCTTATCCAATCAAATTGCACCACCACCACTAACTGTAGTACAATACATTACACTACATTATCTGATAAACATTGCAGGTTGTCTGAATCTTTTGTTGACTTAAATCTGTTCATACCCTTAAAGATACAAGCTAAAAGGAAGCAGTTTATTAATGTATTCTTTATTCTTTATTCTATCAGTAAGTGACCCACACCCACAGAAAAATTACACAAAAATTACACAAATATTGGGCCTATGACATCATAGGCCAAATATTTAACCAGTGTCATAGCCAAAGACTTACAGTACTACAATTGTTCTGGTGTTGCAGGAGTAATAATGAAGTGCAGCCTGCAAGTTCCTCTGTGTGCTATATAAATGTAGCACACTTCCTTATGGAATCATGCATGACAACATAATATGTTAATAGTATTATAGTAAAATATGGTAGGTCAGTGGTTTTCAAGGTGGGGTGTGGGGAAGCCCAGGGGTACTCAAACCACCAGCAAGGGGTCCTCAGCACAATGAGTTTAATCTCACTGTAAATTAATTCAATAGAAATTTGTTAAGGCTATGGTTTTGGCTGGACCCAAATGCAGACACAGAACACAGAGTAGATATAGAAATGAGGGATTTATTGTTGGTAGAGTTACGGTAAGACTGATGAGGCAAGGACTGGAGTCTCGGTGGAGGATGGCTGTGGGGGATCGAGCAGATGGACTGATAGGCGGGCAGGCAGGCAGACTGAGGTGGCATGGGCTGGCTGAACAACACAGGGGGTTGGAGGGGTCCTGGACACAGGGAGATATGCAGTTAGCACAGGAGGCACGAAAACAACACAGAGTATAACTCGTATCAACTCTGTTAAGAATACTGGAGCAGCCAAGAGAGTCTCTACCACGGGAGCAGGCTGGACAATCTGGCGTTGAGTGGAGGGAGTTCTTCTACTGTGGAGCTTGATGAGTAGATTGAGGGCAGGTGAGGTAGTGAAGCAGGAGTCTGGAGAGAGAGTAGCCACACACACACACACACACACACACACACACAGATGCACGGGGGAGGAGGTGGGGGGGAACACAAGGGCAGCAGGGAAACACTGAAATCATGGCTAAAATTATTATGATACAAATATCAACTATCTGATTATTTTAACATTATCTTTTATACTCACCACTTTCATGCTGTATATTTGACAGTATTAAAATATCTCAAACCAAAACATATTTTCATACCAGGGTTCCTATAGGGCAAAATTACTTCAGATGGAGGTCCGCAGCTTAATGAAATTAAAGGCGTGCGGAGTTGTACAATGGTGAGTTGATGTGACTGGACAGGCTGTAAGCGGTATGTACATATGATGAGCAGGACTGTTGTCCATATCACGTGCAACTGGACAGATTGACCTGTAATTGGCACAAACCTCAGTAATAGACCATCAGCTCGTTGGCCAGGAGAACAAGCGCAAATCTAAACACCCACCTGCTTAGGTAATGTATCCTATCAACACAAATGCCAACAGCAACATGACTTGCTTAGAGTCACTAACGAGTTGTACAGTTGTAGGCACTGTGGCTGCAAATTTGCACTAATGTCCTCCATAACACTGCAATGGTGAAATCCCCAAATAAATAAATAAATAAAACTGGAAAAAATAATTAAAAGTCACAGCAAATGACAAAAAATTATGGCAAACGCTATTGGGAAAGAGTTATATATTTGGCCGTCATAGGAACCATTGAAATCAACAATGTTCAGTCTCTTTCTTAAGCTTTGCCAGCCCCGACTCCTTTGACCTCCTTTGAGAGGCGTAACTCTGTTTGGCCATGCTGAGACAGTGGACAGCAGGAGGTCCACTCCTGGCACAGGAGGCCAGAAGACCAGATGGAGAACTAGGTAATTGTAGTTCTGTTCAATTGGACCACAGACTACTTCAATTCATATTTGGCCTCATTGTACTTTTTTAACTTGACTTTAAAATTTACTGGGACATTGTATCTGTGTCAAAGTTTTATCGACCTAAGGATTAACAAAAAAAAAAAAAAAAAACTTTCAAAAACAGTTTGGGTCCATACCGGCCATCAGAATGAAAAGAACTGGGTTTGTTTTTGTTTGTTGTCCCTCTCAAATAATCAAAAAACTGACTTTTTCCACATTTTTTTCCCCACACACCAGTGCTATGTGAATTATAATCATCTGACATCTGTCTGAGCAGCTTTGGCTAAGAGTGGTGATCACATATGTCTGGGACATCAGTGGATGGCTATTAACAATCAGTCTACTCAGACGCTGCAACTGCTCTCTGTCCTATTTAGGGAATGGGATTCTTCGTTGTTTAATGATAACTTATTGCTATTTCCTGCAAATCACATTTGCGGCCCAATTTAGTGAAACTGCGGATGGGATGTGCTGCAGCGAGGCAGAGGCACCATGTGTCTGTGTGTGTGTGTGTGTGTGTCTGTGTGTCTCTCTGTGTGTGTTTTTGCGTGTATGTGCTACTTTCTGAGTGTGTCCAACTTGACTCATGACTTAATTTGTATCTATTATGGCCACTTTTCCTCAGCCTTGACCAAATGGCAAGGGTACAAATTTCTTCGAAGCCCATTAAGCACGATGTAATGAGTGTTGATACATTTTTAAGAGACACCCTTGGCTGGAAACACAGCACTGCCTTCCTCATAAGCCCAAATTAATCTTTTCCTCATTAAGAATTATGGTACAGTGCTGTAGGTGTGTGCGAATGTGTGTGTGTGTGTGTGTGTGTGTGTGTGTGTGTGTGTGTGTGTGTGTGTGTGTGTGTATGTGAGAGAGAGAGAGTGTGTAAGTGTGTTGATGAGACCGGGGCCAGAAAGCAGATGCTGCCATCCTCACATCCTTCCAATGAGTAGGAGATGGTGCCCATCAGGCAACTGCACACATACACAGACACACACAGACACACAGACACACAGACGCACACACACACACACACACACACACACACACACACACACACTCTCTCTCCCCCTCTCTCTCTCTCTCATACATAGATACACACATTGACACACAGATCTGCTCTGCTGGCTGCCTACCAGTGTGTCCAGTGAGGTCAGCGCTGTGTGTCACACACCACTGCAGGGACGCACCGAAACTCTGCCAACCTGAGGTTAAAAATAAACAGTCAGAGCATAAAACATGCATCTGATTGATTCTTAATTTGTGTCATGGTAAACATGTTGCTTGCAGCAGTATAAAAACAGTAAATCTTTATTGTGTTCATTTTGACACATTTGTGTAATTACTCTAAGAGCATTAGCTAATGCTGGGATATTTGTTTAATTGTTTATTTGGTAATGTTGGATTCTTTTATGCCTGACAGATTTAGTTTTATTGAATTTAACCATGATACATTTGTCTGTTAAGATGAGTTCACTTGGGCAGGTGTGAACATGTTATTTGAATTTGCGTGTGGCCACACCGAGACCCAAATACAGAGTCTTGGCGCGGGTCCCAATCTGGCGGTGTGAAATCAATCCAACACAAACAAAGGAAGTACCGATAAGATTATGAATTTCATTAAGCACATTTATGATTTATGGTGTTGTTTCATATGTTTCATTAACTTTGTAGTCTCAACACGCCTAATTTATGTACACATTCTCTGAGTTATTATAGTCGGCTGAATAAGAAATCATGCCTGCTGGATTTGTCTCCACTGCAAGTAAAGCGTGGACACTTGAGGCACTTGTAAAGATGCTAGAGGGCAAGGCATCTTCTGAATATTTTAATCGTGAAATTATTAACCATGTGAAGTTGGACAAGACCTTCATAATGAGAACTTTCTCCTACTGACCTCTGATGTAAACTCTAAAGGAGTATGTGTAGATTATAACTCAGTGCTATTATAGATCATCCTGTGTCCCAGTCCAGGGGAACAGACTGTTCTGTTTCTGATAATAAATATCAGTGTTAAAACCCAAACACATAGCTGGAAATACATATTTCACACTTTGTGCCCAAATTTTTGTCGTGATTATTTTCCCACCCCCTTCTTTCATTTCCATTTGGTGTCCCTGATCAAAATTGCAACAGTGTAATAACCTGACGGCTGATTTGCAGCAAAACTCAGGCCTGAAAACGTCCTTGAAAATGAGCTGACTTTGCCTCTGTTTCCAACTGCTGTGTGGGAGGAGTTTCCTGTTCCCCGGTACGATGTAAATCAAACATGACTGCAGTGTGAAGAGACTGAATTGCTATCAGTGCACTGTCATTCCTGTCTCTCCTTCATCCTGATGACAACAAATGGCTCACTTACCTTTGCAAATGTTTATACTGTTCTCTGTTGCAACATAAGACAATATTCCTCATTTATCAGATTTAAAAGATGATGGTTTAGTACAGCTGATTCACTGCAAATATTTATCCCTAAAAGAAATTTACATTTCATAACAATTGTAATTTATCATTCGATCAGATCGTTTTCCCTGTCTGAATTACTTTGATAATTTTGTTGAAGCACACACTCACCACCAGGTCTCTCCCTCTCCCTGTGATACACATCCTCCTTCCCACTACGAGGCTAATGGGTTAAGGGTTCATCAAGAGGTAAAGCTAATAAGGAAATGACTTTCCCCACCCCTACAACTCAAGACCCCGCTGCTTTTGCTTAAATGTAGCCCTCAATTACTCAATCATTTGCTCTCCGCAGTCTTTGTGAGCAGAGACAGGGAGCAGAGCTGGCGATTTGGAGGACTTTGGGCCAGAGACAGCCATCAGCAATGTGGAAGCAATAACTACTGTGAAGACAGAAATGCTGACTAATGCAACCCAGCAATGATCCTGAGGTTACGCTGACTATTTTGAGGCGCAGAGGCCCCAGCTGCACAAAGGTCCTCTATGGGTATTACAGCTAAATATCTGTGGTCATTAAAGGTGCTTTTTCCACTTCCATTCAAATTCTCCGTCTCCCTCCCTCTTGCTCCCTCTGCGATTTTCTCCTCCTCCTCTTGCCCTGTCTCATTTTTATTTTTCCTCATTTTCCTTCTCTCCTTTGTTCCCTTTTCTCATGATCTTTTTCTCTCTTTCTCTATATCCCTCTTGGCCTCTAATTCTCTCTCTCTTTCTCTTTCTCTCTCTGGCCCCAGGATAGACATTATCAACATCCAATAGCAGATCATTTCTGTCTTAGCACAGCTCCTGATGAGGACATAAGGTTCAGCTAGCTGCTTTTAGAAGCTGATTAAAAGGAACTCTTGACAGCCACAAATCATGTTTTATTCAAATGTGTCCTTAAATGAAGATTATATTTTTACACTGTGCAGAGTCAGACATTTCCCTATTCAAAATATGACCTGAATTTGAATATTACATGACAGTAATCAATGCTTGTGACTCACAAACTCAGGAACTTTAAAGACTATTTTGACTTTTGAATTTCAGTTCAATTTATTACTCTTCTTAGTTGTTAGAATCAGAGGAAAATCTGAAAAGATCTATTGCCTATTCATGAAGATACAAACACCGTTTATTTAATTATTTGCAAAATAGAAATAGTTGAACAGTACGTGCTGAAACTCTAGTCTTTCTTTCATATGATCTGACAAGTATTTGGTGAAAAGGAAGAATAGCATAAAATTAAAAATGTCAGGGCACTGTGATTACGTCTGTGCGATCTCTTGTGAAAGCAATTATATCCCCTCAACATCTCAGGAAAGGATGTAGCAGCCAAAAGAAGTGGACCAACTTTAGCTTCAAAATTATTGGAATTTTTTTTTTTTTTTTTTTTTTCAGTGAGCATGTTTTTAAAAATCTGTGGTCACATTTATCATTCCACTGATGAACGTCATACTTGGCAACTTCTAATGGTCACAAACACAATCATGAGTGACATAAAATACAGGAAAATGAGTCGATGAGCCTTTTAACCTCAAACTTAGGAAACGTAATGAATAGACTAAGAGTTTATAGGTAAAATGAATGGCATTGTGTCGTTACAAGCAATTTTCTATGCAATTTGTAGTATTTTTAAGACTCTTTTGCAGCGTTTCAAGCACCAGAAAGCTGAACATTGGAGCTGAAATGTAGTAGAGAAGCCAGCTAGCGCAACAGGACACCATTAGTCCTTTTGTAGGCTTTCTTTGGTGCAGTATCCTTGGCAACAGCAGTACCTGTGAGGCACTGATTAAAGTTCTTTTCCTCACTGCCAAGCCTATGAGAGCTGACCATTAACAGGCCAATAGGGCTGCATTGTCAGCACACTAATGAAGCCGCTGTATTCTCTTTAAAGTGTCATTCTGGATTACGGCCATAATACAGGAGGCGAGCAGGGATCTGTATAAGTGTCTGTGTGAGACCTAACAGCATGCGTCCTTGCGCTCTGGTCCCCCAGTGTTCCAGCAAGACACTGTGGGTACACGTGGGGCCTCGGCGTCTCCATAGCCCAGGATCCCTGCCGTCACCTTCCTGGGCGACTGACACTAGAGTAATTTCATCTGACAGGTGACTTAACAAAGCTTTGGTCCATGGCAGGCAGCAGACGGAGGGTTGGAGGATATGTGCTGGGGTTGTCAGCCTTGTTTTCAGCTGGGAGCTACGTGTCCTGTCAATATTTAGATTTGTAGCCAGAGTGCATGGGTTAGCCTGCATTATTAGAGCCACGGGTTGTTAACAAGACATTGCAGGCTGTGTCTTATTCTCCAACAATTGAAAAATTTATTCAATCTACCATCCAACTATGCACCTCTAAAAGAGCGCTATTTGAACACAATTTAAAAAATTTAGAGAAACACCGTGTTATGGAAACACTTGCCGTCTTATCCTCATCCCTGCAGATCTGAGACGCATTCTTCAAATTCTATCATTTGTAATCATGCAGTGCAGCTTGTGTTGGCTATTCACTCCATGCTGTGAAAAACATAGATGCCTGGCTGGATTAACACACACTTCTCCCATGGATGCCGCTGAAACAAAAAATTGTCTACTTACAGCAAAAAAAGGTGAATGAAAACTGGTTGTAAATTAGTCTTTATAGTCTAAAACAGGTTACAATATGAATTAATAAGGAAGTGCATGGTCAAAATAGTGTTTTTAACTATCCACCCCTGCATCAGCCATCGGCTCCAGGTGATTCAACTACCCTTGCTCTCTCACATGACCTCAAACGTGGCTTCAAACACAACAAGGCACATAAAATATTCAAAATCAATAAACATTTTTATCCAAGGCCATACCTCAAAAGTCATATCTTAATTTAGCATGTTGAATGAAACTGGCTATAACACAGTTTGTACATTTTGAATAGATCAGAGAGGACTTGATAAAGGTACATTGTCATTTTATGATGGTTTAGCACCACCTAGTGGCAATCACTGTCCACATCTGTATACAGAGTAAAGAGGTCAGGGAGTTATAAGCTAAATAATATTTTATTTATTATAGGTAGATGCAATGCATCTATACATAAATGCAAGTTTGGTTAAGTCACGAGATTGGAAATCTTTATTTTAGAAGGAGCTATAAGAATCAAGTCAATCCACAGCCACAGGGAACAAGGCTAGACATGTTGCTTATCTGAACAACAAATGGAAAAGGATACGGTCTGTTTGTTATGATAACATTATTCCCAACTGACTGAAGTCTGGATATTCATGAGCATGAAGTGCATGTGTTTTAGCCTGGCTAGCACATCTGGCTAGCAGACTAGTGCTGCTCCGCACAGTTGGCATCAGCCTGGCTATGTGTGTGTGTGTGTGTGTGTGTTGGGGAGTGGGGTTGGGGTATAAGGAAGGATTTCCCCAAAATGAAACAAAGTGAACAGTTCAGTTTAGCAGTTTTCAAAGCTCAAAACCTCGGCATCCATCACAGTTTGTGAGACCCCACTGCTGTCTTATGGTCATTTACACATTTAAACAAGTAAGTTATTAAATATTTACTTTTGACAGGAGATGAGATCCATACAGCAAGCCGTAGAGCTACTGAACATCTGACACCAGATATACTGATTGCTGCAACTCCAGGGTAGATTATCTAAATAACTAGGACACTGCAAAATAGTGATGAATCGACACAGTTGTGAATGGAACAGCCATGTAATAATAATTGATTTTGTCACCACACAAGCAGCCCATTCGCTAAACAACAGGTGTAAGTAATCAAATGACAGGTGTTTGTAATTATATGACAGCAACGCAGCCAATGAGCAGTGTTTGTTGCAAAGCACCATATTGGTAGGTAATGCATGAAGTGTCATGACAATTTAATGAATGGAAATTAATTGTTTCCCACAGCACTATTGCCACAGTGCTGTCGGCGCTGGTAGCAGAATTCAGGTCACTTCGAAAAATAATTTCCTACAATTCATGGCTGTTCTCTATTCGGCAGTGTCTCATTAATGGAAAGAAATAAAATGTTCTGTCACTGTGAAAATGTAAATTGCCCACCTCACCAGACAATTGTCACACAACTCCTCAAATCCTCCTTTTGTGTTAAATAGTCAATTGCGAACAATGTACAGGAAATATATATATATGTCAAATAGAGGGATTAGACGCCCCTATGTGCCCTATACCACTCAAGCTCAGATGCCTTTGGCTTGGGAGATGGGAGGTAGCAGACCTGTGCATGGGTATAAATCAATACCCAGCATGCAGAGATAAATCCTGCCAGCTGTGATGACCGACTGGCCCTCACACCCTCACGCACAAAACAATCTCAGACTCCCATGTCAAACATCCAAAAGCTATCACTGCCATGGATCACCAGCACCCTGATGTGTCTGCTGAAGCTAAGCTTAAAGCTCAGCTAAAATAGATAGCCGGTCCTTGTCTTTGGCGTATTGAACAATCTGGAAACTCAGGGTGACTACAGTGTAGATTTGCTTCGCTGTGTATGTTGTGATTTACAGACAGTTTTAGTTCAGGTATCACTATTACAGAAAGGAACATAAATACACATAGGCCTACATTCCTGACACCAAAAACAGATTACACATAGAAATGGGTTATTAATACATACCTCAAAGGTACACTATTAAAATTGAGGGGGAAAAAAAATCATACAATGAACATTTTATACTGAATATGTACTTATTCTAATTTGTGGGGCTTATTTTACATTTTTGCTTCTGGCTTGTAGCACACATAGTGCACCTTTAATGTAATGACCAGATATTTTTCATGCATGTGCTAGATTTATTATATCTTACAAAGGTCTGATGACATTCAAATGAATAAGAGGACATTTTAAAATGCAGAATACTGTAGGTTTTAAGCCCCAAAGAGACTGAAGCTTTGAGCCTCATCATAACTATTTCAAAAGCTCGGAGGCTTCACTTGGTAACACTAACACACAGTGACAGATTGAAGAGGCTATGTAATAGGAGCAGAGCCTGGGTCAGGCGACAGTGTTGGGTTGATCTGTCCAAACTCATTGACTCGTACCATGTTAAACCAAACCAAGGAGACACTTGAAATGGAGACAAGCATCTCTGTGATTCGACACAGGGCTATTCGATATCAGGCCCTGCATGCCTCTGGGATTGCTCTGTGATGTTTAGACTTCAACCCAAAAGGCACCATTACATGGTTGAGCGGCTCCACTGTTGCTAGCTCTTGTTGATACCAGGTTGGTTGACTTGGGCATGTTGATGTATGAAGGACGTCATCCTTCAAGCAGCGTGTGGGCTGTGGTGCAAGGCCACAACACAGTCTGCCATTTGAAAAATCAATAGGAGCAGAGGCTTTTATTTCTGTGAAAAGGGTCAACCTGCTGAAAAGGCATACACCAGAGAGCTGGAGCACACAGGCGTGCTATTTCATCTTCCAAATTTGGATGTAAGTAATACCATAAACAACTGAGGTGTATGCCTTATATTTTCTTTTCAAACTGCTGTATATGCAAAACTCCTCAATCATAAATTTGATGAATGATCAAAACAGATTGAAACGGCTTTACTGCTTATAACAACTGGTGGGCTGCGTAGTGCACCGAAAGGGAAGCTGCAGTGTTTTCAGGAATGATATACTGTTCTGCATTCACATGGCTGATGCATTTTTTATGTTCAAAACCAGAGGGGCTTTCTCACCTTCAATTTTAAAAGTGTTTACTCAGCAACAGGCCTCAGAGCTGATAAAATAAGTTAGAGCACCTGAATTAAAAATGACTGTTCACTCTAGAAACTGTCCCCCAAAACAGTCTCCTGTGGTGTCTCTTCCCTCGCAGTAATGCAACTGGGAAAAGGTATTGCCTCACCAATAAATGCAGCAATCTTGGTGCACTTGTGCTTTTTTTCCCTCTTATTTCCTTTACATATTTGTTCCCTCTCTTTCTGTCCAATTCCTTCTTTTTTCGTGTGTGTGTGTGTGTGTGTGTGTGTGTGTGTGTGTGTGTGCGCTTGCATGCCCCTCAAGTCATGGTAAATAAGTAAATAGTAAATAATAGCTGACTGTAGACGTAGGCTTGGGCAGCCAATATCCATACACAATATGTGATTGCACAATATGCGAGTGAGAAATGATATGTATAGTATAACATTTGTCTGACTTATTGGGTTTCATTGTCACCTATTTGTACTGATCTCAACTCAATGGAAATGTTGTAAAAGTTAAAGATTTATTTTGACGTAGATGCACAGGTGAGCCAAACCTCTCTACTAGCTGACACTTGGAAATTTACAGCAAATAAAGAGCAACTAAAGCACCAAATCCAATTTCGCTGTCTCTTTTGGCACATAATAAAAACCACACTCGCAGGATGAGGAGTAATGTTCTCTTGTTGGATCATGTCCCCAAGATGGCTGCCCTGGGTCAATGTTGTGCCTTTGGGGAGTTTCACGGTGAGCAAGATGAAGCACATGTTGGCTTGGGCATGCGCTGGCCCAAGGAAGCTAGCTTTACTTCTGTGAATTATTTACAATGATGTATAGGCCCTACTGCTGGGAATCCATTCTGTTTTTGGCTACAAACTCATATCTGTTTTCCAAGACATATCCGTCATCGAGACGAAATTGAGAAAAAGAAACAGTAGACGTGATGCATGTGCTTGGCTCAGTTGTGGTTCAGGCCACTCACTGAACGTTCAGGTGAGTCTGAGTAAGATTTCCATTTATAAACTATATGGAATAGGGATTACAGAAACAATGCATTTCAACAGGGGATAAATATGGACATAATTTGTATCAGCATGAGCTGCAGCAGTAGAAACCTGATCTGTAAATAAAAATGGTTGTTTTACTTGGTTCCACCTTGTTTCATGTGGGCTTATTTAAATTGGATGTGTTTATGTTTCCTGCTTGACTCCAAAATAACACCTAACAATGGTTATAGTCTATATACAATTACCATAATTACAGCATTCATTTAGGTGATTGTTGTTTATTTACACTGAAACTGTAATACATTGTACACTTGTCTGTGCAGCTGTTCATGCAAAGTGTTTGATCCAGCTCATATTACACTGTCGCAATTTTCTCTCCCTATTTTCCTGCCTGTTTTCATTGCACCATAGGGAGCAATTGCAAAAAAAAAAAAAAATAGTCAGGGAGGATTGTGCTTTTTTTTTTTTTTTTTTTTGGAAAAAAAAGCCTGGTCTTTGTTGGACGTGACCCAGTCAGTAGAGATTTCTGTTCATTTGAATGCATTTATTTAACACAAATTCGGTAATTGATATTTTGCAAAGGAAATTTAGGTCGCAGAAATGTGGAGCATAAGGCTTTCAGGAGGCTCAAAGATAGTCTGTTTGAGTACCCTGCCTGAAGTCAGTGATTTTAGGTCATTGGCATTCAAGCACTGATGAGCAGCAGAGATGGTTACTTAGTGTCTTGGGTTGAGTGACGGCTTCAATTAAAGTAAATTTTGCGAGTTAACTTTGAGAGGTGGATATTGATTGATCCCTTTTTTTAAAAGTCTTCATGCGTGTGATTGAAACTGCTCAATTGCTCCTGGTTTCCTGGCCCGTATGAGAGGCATTGTAAGCTCCCAAAGGAAAAATGCAGTGGTTTGAAGCTTAGATCAAGAACACTCAGCTGAATAAAAATAACATCAAAATAAATTTAGCATTGAACAGCTGCCAAGCTTTTCAATAGCAATTGAATGTGGTTTAAAGAATGGACAGACCCATCTGAATACATGATGAGCGTACAGTACAAAGAACACAGAAATGTCTGTGAAGATGCCGGCGCAGATTAGGAGATTTTTCATTTGAAATGCTGTCACTGTGTTAATGTATGTGAAAAATGTGACTGGCTCATCTGTAATACAACAGGTGGAGTGTGGTGACATTTGAGAAGAAAGGTGCATACCCTTTCACACATGTGCATGCACACTGACACACACACACACACACACACACACACATCCTCATTAAAAAGCACACATACACAGAGCATACATAGATAAAACACTCTTCTCTGTGCTTAGCTCTGTGTTTAAGCTCTCTTGGAGTTGGACACACTGTATTTTTGCCAGTAATGCACTACAGCTACCCCAGAGCTACACCTGAGTGTGTGCACATATTCAGTGTTGGGAAGGTTTCTTTTGAAATGTAATAGATTGCTAGTTACCCTGTTGAAAATGTAATAAGTAATGTAACTATTTTAATTACATCATAAAATAAATGTAGCATATTACATTTGATTAGAACACCTTTAAAACAAAAATTTGTGTTGATCAACAAGCTTTACACTGTAGAGGAATGTTAGAACCCCTTTCTGATTACAGAAGGAAAATCTCCAGAACTGAAAGATGTTCTTGTCCGCTGACATGGCCACCTGCCTCGACTGGCCCAGACTGGCTGCTTAGAGCAGTGAGCATTGATCTGATTGTTAGATGAGAGGCGGTACAAATTCAAACAAGTGAACCAATCAAAAATAACCAAATTTGAGCAAACACTGCCAAAGGGATGGAGCCTGTCTAGATGCAGAGACAGCTCCTTGTAAGCCTTCCTACCCTTGGTGTTGTTGCACTCGACATTCTCCCAAAATCCTTGCTGACCCAAATTGGCATTCCAGCATGGCGAAGAGATGAAAAGCAACAAAACGAATGTCATATTCCAGGCTTTTTACCGAACACAATTTATTCAGATGTAACCTTTGTAATCACGAACATTTTGATTAAACTTAATTTCATCTCTTTTTTTTTTCTGAGTAAGTATGATGGATTGCAGTTACATTCATTTTGTGATTTAATTTCATAATGTTTTTATATACCTAATTATACCCAACACACTATATACTGTAGGCCTAACTCTTTCAGAACGCTTTCCATTTCTAAGAAGAATGAAACTAATGGAAACTCGTACTCACTCCTCCAGATACACCAGCAAATCACTCACACTGTAATCTGCTCATGTTCCAATGTTAATCAACATCTCAGTTGTACTCAGTTCTCACTTGATTGTAATTTCCTGTATACACATCCCTGTATCCATCATGCTTTAAATACATGCCACAGCAATTGTAATAGATTAGCTTGTATTAAATGGCTAGTAAAAGCTGCAACCTGTCACCTTAAGGAATATGAAAGCTGAACTGGTTTAAAAACTCTTTCATTCCCACATCAATCAAGATTTTTAACACCAACATTTAATGCAAAGTGTAACTGAGGTCCAGTGTTTTTGTGAGGCCTAAATTTATGATATTTTCTTGTGTTTTAGATGTGTGTACAGTGTACAGTGCTGTAAATGTGTGTATATTTTTTAATTGCTGTGAAATGCTATGTGTCTCAGCTGTGGACCGCACAAGGAGTCCAAGACAAATTTCCCTTCAGGGACTAATAAAGTATATCTAATCTGATTTTCCAAATTAGCTTGAATTTTGCAGAAGTAATTCATTTTTAATGTACATATAATTACCATAGATTTTGCAAATGAGTCTGAAGGCTTTGAAAAAGAAGAAGTCATTCATTTAGGTATCCCTGTGCTGCGCCAGCTTAATTCAGATTGACTTTGGAGGAGTGAGTGCATTCCCGTGTCTAACAGTCGGTGTGCAGTCATGCAAAAAGAAACTCAAATTTAATTGTTTACCCACAAACAAATGTTCATTTTTATAAAGGTTGAGCATTTGTCCCCGCACTCCCTCACCTTCCTCACGCGCCACAAATACACACACACAGGCCTGATTTTAAAAATGGAGCAGTTGAAGAGAAGATTTCTCCTTAAGCCTCTTCCCAGAGTCTCTGGCATCCTCCCTGGTGTGTTGAGTAGTAGTGAGTGTCTGAGTGGGGGGGCGGGGCTGTGCTATGAGAGGATAATGTGAGGAGATTGAGCAATCCAGTGAGCATGACACTGCCTCTGGGTGTACTTCTTGATTACCAGCCATTCCCTGGTCCTGTAACCTCAGCGGGGCCCTTCACCGTGGAAACTCCTCATCACTACCCTCCCACCGTGGCTCATTACAGAACCACCGCCCCAAGCACTGGTCCAGGATCAGCTCACCTGAGCCTCAATACTTTAAAACTCACAGATCTGCCTGTTATTAAAACTGATCTGGGGTCAGAGTGAGAGGCAGTGGGAGATGAGCGTGTCTTTCTCTGCCTCAGGATGTGATTCTGTGTCAGTATAATCAAATAGGCTTCCTGGTGCGATGATGTTATTGTCTCGCCTATGCAGATGGGCCATGTTAGATCATATAATCACACTGCAAACAAATGCTAATAAGTTTAGCGTGGCTGCTGCTGTTGGAAGACTGAGGCCAGATGTCTTCTGGTGACATTTGCAACCACATGCCACTGAAGTTGAGCTGATGACTTTCAGACTATTACTTCATTTGAAAGATCCAGGGGAGCAGGGGGTTGATTGGAAATTCAATACACAAGGGACTGTGGCAGGATCATTAAAATGACTCAATTATAATACTAAAGTCACAGTCATATTTTGCATGGTCAAATCCAGAGCAAAGCATTGATTTCCTCTGGGGGGAGGATTTGTGCCAAATACATCCTTGTGTCTCCAGCAGATAGCTCTGTCCAGCGTGCAGATTGTGTTAAATAATAACGATTAGCATTATCCAAAGTATGAAGATAATTGTTTTACTAATCCAATGTTGGTACTGTTTTTTGTTTTTATCGTGTGGTCTGCAGATTCAATAGATCTGAAAATTAATTCTCAGTCTCAATTATTAGCAAAGTTTGTTATGCACAAACTGTCTGGCAAACTTTGCTTACCTCCTGGGTAAACAAAGCAAGTTTTGCAGCCAATGAGTTTTGCCATTGAAAAATGCATTCTTCAGTCAAATGCTATGCCTGTTTTACCACTCCCATATGCAAGCCTGGTGGACTTGGACGCATACCAAATTAACTACAGTAATTAACCGTTATGACAAGTTCTCAGATTCACAGATGAGTTTGGTCCCAGTTCTCTTGTCACATAATGGGTAAAATAACGAATGGACCAAACAACCCAAAAGCCAGGAAGCAGTCCTTCAAGTAGTCACTCTTAATTTATTCGTGCGACAAATAAATGGTCCTGGTCTTGAAACACAGAGGCATAGTGAAAAATATGGCAGAACAAACGGTTACTCTTAAGGAAGCCAAGGTCTTTCAATATATGCAGCCGACTACTTTATGTTAGCAGTCAGTGGGCACGGTAATGAAGCTGTTGCAAAAAACCTTTTGTGATGGGGGCATGCAGTTGGTAACTAATGGACAGGTAATCACAAAGAGATGTCACAACTCAGTATGATGCACCACTGGACAGGTCTCGCCTGAGAATGACAGCTCATGTCTCAAAATTACCTGTATAAATAAATCTTGAAAATAAAAACTCTAAGGGCACAAACATGGTGAGTAATGAACAGTTAATGATTCAGGGCTCAATAACCACACCATATGGTGCACGGCTTTACTCGAAAAATAGAAAGTAATAGGTCGGTGATAATGAAGTCATGATTTATTATTGGTTAAGTGCAGTTTAGCACATTATTCAAAAGTAATCAAAAGCGATTCATTAAGTAATGGCCTATTATAAGGATTGGCCAATACCCGTGAATAATTACTTACATATCAGCTCACTGCCATAATATCTAACAGTCATTCTCAATTAAGTAATCTTTAGCTACCCTATAAAATTTGGGTAAGAGATACTCAAAGACTGCCAGTTAACTAGAGGTTTACTTGCAGTTAGTTTGCTAGTTCCTAATCAAAATTGAGTGAACGTTATTGTAAAGAGTTACCAATGGATGTATGAAAAAAAAATGAGTGGCTGCATGTGAGTCACGTTTGATAGGCACAAGTCCGTGTTCTTTTGGCTGCATGCTGTGTTAATGAGGCTAATTAAGGTCCATTAGAGCAATTTGAGCATTAGGAAATTTTTACAAAAGAGAATTAATGCCATTGTCTGTGAGAAGCCAGAAAGAAACATAAGATGTAATGCAACACTGAGAATGAATGCACTGTAAGAACTAAAATTCATTACTGATGGCCCCCATAATGAATATGATTAATTTTCCCACTAAATGAATTCAACCCATTCATCAGGCCCTAAATTTGTTATGAAACCAGGATTCAATAAGGTGTTGAAATGCATTTATGGTGCTGATGAATTCCAATTAGTTACAATTAGATCCATCGGTGCAGAATAGCCTATTTTATTTTTAGTTTTTTATTTTTTTTTTCTTATCCTGCCGCCTGTTTTGCTGAGGTTGCCCCGTCTGTCTCCCAGGGAGACTGCGGTTCCTGCTCAAGTAAACTGGTGTGCCCTCACAAGCATATTCCCATTTTCTGCTTCACTGAACTGGTGGTCCCCAATAATTCTAACACCATCATTTAGTCAGGCAGGCTGTGGAGCGCTTTCTTTTTCTTTTTTTCTTTTTTTTACTCTATTTTCTCCATCCCTTACAGTGGGCTTGGATTCTCAGAGCTTAACAGAGTAGAATTAATATGTATAGTTTGTTCGCCTCCTTCTTTATGTACCTCCTTCTTGAAAGAGAGTAGCGTTCGGTTATATTATGAAGAGAACCGCCTCGAGAAAAGGTGTTTTAAATTCACATGCTCGTTTTCAGAGATGTAGCCTTTTGATGTGTTTCTTTCCTATTCTGGTTACTCTCCCCGGTTCTCTACTGTAGCTATAGAAGGCGCTCGGCATAGTTTTGGGAGACCTTCCATTCCCTCTACTCAAAAAGGCTTTCAAACATGGAAGTGCTTTTTCCATCATCTCTCCCATGTTCTCTCATGCAGGCAGCAAAGTTGGAACAGGATGACTGCTGTGCTTTTATACTGAGAGAAAAATGGGGGCGCAGGGACTGAGTGCGGCCTGAGACAGGGTAATGGAGAGAGAGAAAGCGGGGGATAGGGCAGCGAAGCTTTACTATGATGTTGGCACTGGTCAGACACTCCATCTTGAAGCTCTTTCCTGCTACTAAAGCTTCTAAAGAAAGGCGAACAAGGAGAGGGGAGAAGAGAAAAGATGGAACATATCTCTAATAACCCAAACTAGAAGGGGCTGAAGCAAAAAGATATTGTCAAACTTAAGCTCCGTTGCTTGTTCTTTGCACAGTGCTCCACAAGACAGCAGCTTTTACTCTTCAACGATGAGGATTTGATCATCCAGGACACACTCTTCTTAAGCTGCGCTCTCTTAGCTCCACAGACGGGAAGGTATCATGGAGCAGCATGGCTGTGAATAGGCCTATAACGTGAATGCCGCGTATTGGAAGGGTGTTTACAGAGGTCTGTGAAGAACAAAGGCAGCCGGGGCTTATGGTGATGGACACAAATCCTGAGTCTCTGTAACTACCCCACTTCTACTTCCAGTCTGAGCACGCCTCAAAAAAACTTTGATCTTTCACATTCAGTCACCTGGCTCTTTTCCACTGCCCCGGATAAGTCGCAATAGAAAGTGCACACAACTTTGTTTCCAGAATATTTCTGCAGAATATTTTCTTTTAAAGAAATTTCACTGTTTATGCCATCGAGCGACTTGATTTTTATACATGCTCTCTATTGCTCTGCAAATTTAGAGGATCAAGGGTACAAATATAACGCCACAGTTGTTTACAGGTTGCCAATCTAGAAAATGATCCTAGTTTAAAAAATTATTTACCTTGTGCATGGGGTGATGAAAGGATTTGAATGCAAAGTGGATTGGTGCTGTTGTTTGTGTTTTGGTGCTTCTTGTGTCTGGAAAATTGTACAACCTCAACTTCAAGTTTTCACTGCCAATATCAAGCAGGATATTTACATGCACACTAATAATTACACTTTAATTGAGGTGAACATGTCATGTAAATGTCTTTGATTATTTCTACTGCATCAAGGTTACACTCAGCACAATCATAACCCCATTAACATGCCTAGATGCTGAACCATTTGAATTATTAAGGCATGCACGCATATTCTGATTTAACTCGTCGTTCTGAATGTATGCATGTACCAGAGAGGCCGTGGCACCGAGCGAGTCAGATGACCTGTATGGAGAAAGAACAGAGAGCAGCATGACTATCGCTGGCGGTGGTAGCAAAAACAGTGGGAATATCAGCGTATTTTCCCTTCAGCTAATACTTGTACCAGAGCTTACATTAAGGTGCTCTGTAAATTCAGTATGGTAAAAAAAAAAAAAAAAAAAAAAAAAAAAAAAAAAAACAATAAACACCAACAAAGATCCTCCATTTTCTTGATCTAATTTGTGGTGACAAATAAATTAGATGACTACTGTAGTGCACGTCCTTCCAGGCATAAAGCTGATTATCAAAGAAATCATGTAAATTTGGGTTCTTTAGAAATTGGGTTACTGCAAGCCATGTAAACGCTTTAATCAACCTTTTTCCTTTGTTATGCCCAGCTTGTTCAAAAGAGCACAACAAAAAAGGGAGGTCTACACAGAGTCTGATTATTCACAGTAATCATATTATTAGAGTGCATGTAAACATATCAAATACCATTTGCCTCCCCTACACATATGAAAATCTGATACATAAATACACATACATGCTAATGTATGAGCATACATACATAAGTCACACACATAGTCATATGTAAAACCAAACAAATACACAAACATACATACAGATATTAACCCATCTGACTTAAAACTTGGGGAGGATACATGTATTTGTAACATGTCAGACATGTGCCCATATATAAAATTGTGCCAAATTCAAATGTTTCTGATAAGGGTTTTTAAGATGGGCATACAGTCCATGCCATGGAAATCCCTTGTATGTGCAATATACTATATCTCCATCTGGGCTTTTAATCTGTACGTGTCTAAGTCTCTCTCACACACTTACATGCGCACAAACACTGATTACCAATATACACAGCCTGCTCATGTCAAGGCTGAATCCCCTTCAAAACTATCCACTATGAAAAAAGATAAACAGATCTACAAAGACTTGCACAGCATGTGTCAGGGCCAAAAACTCAAGTGAAGCGTACATGTCAGAGAGAAAAGGAGATAGAGCGGGCTTGTGTGATGGTGTGTGTGTGTGTGCAGCTGGGTGATATTGATTTACGGTTTCACACCTCTCCTCACTTCCCTCTCTTTACCTTCTTTAATATCATGTCATGTCTGTTGTGTGTCTATCTGTCATGTCTGGTGTCAAGACAGCGAGTTACAAGCAGACCGGAGCAGACAGAGCAAACTGCCAGGGCTATCCTGTGCATCAGCTTTGAATCCAAACATTATGCATGCAACATTATAGCTTGTGTGATAACCCCAAAAAAAAAAAAAAAAAAAAAAAAAAAAAAAAAAGAACACACACATTTGCTCATGCTGAATGCAGATGAATCTCCATAGCAAAATGCTGTCACCATTAGTTTTAATCAGCAGTTGGACTGCTTTGATGAACTTACACCGCTGGTGAGTCAGTCTTTCAAAGACGGCCAGCTCTCTCTCTCTCTCTCTCTCTCTCTCTCTCTCTCTGCTGTCTCGCTGAGAAAATGTCAGAGGTAAGTGAAATACACAGTGAGAGCTCAAAAGCTGGAATTAGGTAAGGGTGAATAGCCATCAGACCGGTGTATTAGTTCATCCTGTGCTTTCCTGATCATTACATTGGCCTTTCCAGGTGGAACCTCCCTGGTCACATGTACCCTCCGAGTTTAAGGAGCTTGATTTTCTCCATTTTAGAGATAACACTTGACCATTTGAGAAAAAGCCTGTCCCAGAGGCTCAGGTAAAGCTATTATTGAACCCTTTGATCTCAGTCTCGATATGGTGTTCCTAGCCATATAAGTTTGCCTTAAATGTAGGAGGTTGATCTCTGTCCTTTAAAGAGCATTAAGCAACACTGATTCCATAATGCTGTTTGACGAGCACTGGCCACTGGCTTCTGCTAATTCAGGAGTTTTTTTTTTTTTTTTTTTACCATTAAACTAGGAACCCGACTGAGAAACATGCGCCCCTCACACTGACCTAAAACCCAACTACTACCCAGGACTTGAGCTAAATAGGTTAACCTGACATTTCAGACCTGAGTTTGTGGGTCATTTCCAAAACCAAGTAGAGTAGAAAATGCAACATTCCAGTCGTGAGGTTACCGACAAAGACATAATTTCTCTACCAATATTGCACTATCAGCATTATTTATAATGTAGACAGTAGATTATAATATCTGCTGCTCCTCCAGTGGTAACTCTGGTCATCTCAGCAAAATATTTAACCCGTACCTGTTAAAGCTGTCCTTGAATGCAATTGCACATTAGCAACGGGTTAAAAGGCAGACTGAATAAGGAACATATATTAAAAGCAAATGAGCTCAGAGATACTTAAACTGGCTGCCATGTCACTCTCTACTGTACACTTGAAGTGTGATGTGGGATGTGACAAACTGGGAATATATATATACAGGGTGTTTTTTTTTTTTTTACATACATCCACAGTAATAAATATTTGTTTTAAACCTGCGTTATATATCAAAATTTTTTCTTGTCCACACAAGTGTTTAGAATAGAATAGAACAGAAGCCTTTATTGTCATTGTGTACATACAATGAAATTGCAGGTGCCCTTCTCAGTGCCCTTTACTAGGGGCGGCGAGGCTCAGGAGTATAGAGCGGTTGTCGTCTGGTAATCGGAGGGTTCCCGGTTCGATCCTCAGCTCCTCCACAGCGTGTCGAAGTGTCCTTGAGCAAGACACTGAACACCTCACCGCTCCTGATGGACAGCTTGGCACCTTGCATGGTGGCCTCTGCTGTCCGTGTGTGAATGTGTGTGTGAATGGGTGAATGTGAAGCTTTGAGTGGTCAGTAGACTAGAAAAGCACTATAGAAATGCAGTCCATTTACTATCAGACATGGAGAATCGAACGAACAAACAACATGAAGAGACAAATAACAACATAAAAGAGACAATACTGAGGTAGAGGCAATACTGAGGTAAGGGAGATATAACTGTATCAGAAATAATTTCTGTCTATAATAACATGACTGAAAACGTATATCACATGATCATTCAATTACACTGGGCATGCATGTGCTGGAGTAAACAGGAAGCAGATTGTCTCCTCTGCGGGTTGTTGGGGAGCATAGCGAGCTATTAAGTGAGTCAGTGGCAGTTAAGGAGATGAGAGCATTATCCATCGCCGGGAGAAGCCATGGCAATGGATAATGGGGGGTACCCACATAAGAAAGATGAAATCACAAAAGGTATGTAGGCCTTGCTATGATGCTTTGGCTTGTTAATGCTTTGTCTATATTACTGTACTGAAATGCCTCCATATCATCCATCCATACAACCACACAACCCCAAAGTTTTCAAGCTAGAACGAGATGTTTTTTAGGGTTAGAATATGCCGGGCCAGTGTAGATGCTAGACGCAAACATAGCAAAAGTTATGCAAAATTAAACAAATTTGTATTAGTGTGGATGTAGCCTTAGTACGTAGTTCTGGAGAAAATAAATTAATTAAAAAATTGGTGCCCTTGCTCGGTGTAAAAGTGGTGTTATTCTCTCTCCCCAGACTTCTCCCCTCCCTCAACAACTGCTGTCAAGGTGCCCTTGAACACATTTTACTCCCAGCTACTCCAGTGAGACAGCTGAACATCAACAATATAGGCTGAAGTTGTTCTGTGGATTTGAGCAGCCCCATTTGTGTTCAGAGCTGCTGCTTGAAAAAAAAAAAAGAAAAGAAAAGAAAAAAAAGCTTCTAAATCCTCAGAGAAGCTGTTGTTCTTGAAATGATCAAAAGTCAAATAAAAGGTCTCCTCATCAAAGAAACCTAAATGAGCAAGGTGTATGACTAGGAAAACATGAAAAAAAGAATTAGAACTAATTCTGCACCTTTTTAATCACTCCTTCAGCTGCTACATCAGACATCTTTTAGATTTGTAAGATCCAACAATTTTTATCTCCTTTTGACTGTGACTGATGCCAACTACTACAGAGAATAAGGGATTCACCCAATTAATTTACTGAAGCCTGTAATAAAAAGGCAGAAAAGTAATGGTCCAAGAGGATGGCCTTGCAATTCAATTAATTAAGGAGAGTGCATATTCTGCCACACATGGAAAACGAAGCATTTGTGAGGATAACGTCATGACGCCAGTAGAGCGGCAAGTTGAGACATTTGTTAGCGCTACAAACGCATGTACGGGCATCTTTAAAGTTGGAACTTCTGCTGAGTCCGACCTAACACGCAAACATGAAAGCCTCAACCTGATGACAAGAGAGTTTTAGAAGTTTTTCCTTAATCAGCTTTAATCAAGTCACATCTCTTTGTAGCGTTAGAGTGTAGAGAGCTGATTTAACATGTGTTTTTATTTGGAGCAAATAAAGCCGGCGCCATGTTACTCGAGCGTGGAGTGCATCTCTTCATGTCATCAAGTTGGCTTTCTAATGGAAATGACATTCTGTAAAAGTGATGTCTATTTTATACTATTACCTCTTTAGAGTCTTGTCAAGCCTTGTGTGCATGCAGAAAGCCATTAGTGCAGTTTTCCACTTAAGACATACTGAGGATTGCTGAGGTTATATGACCTGACTAGTGATCAGGTTTTTGCAGAAATTACACCAGACAATGTTCCTGAAAGCTTCAAATTATGCTTTCACAATTTCTCCAAACATTTATCAAGCCAATATACTCGGTATGCTTTCAACAAAGTAGTCTTCCCGTCCCCATAGGGTTTTAAAAAACAGTTAAAATCACTTTAACTAGCAAGTGCATCACTCCCTCTGAGGCAACAGATGTCTTTGTAGTGGTGTGAAATTTATTTTCATTACCTTTCTTTCTGCTGAAACATCGACGCCTCATCTACATAAGCGGATCCTAAAATCTGAAAGCTGTTTTTGCTCGTCGACACAAAAGCCTATGTGTGAATGAAACAGAAGTTCAATAGTAAAGGCATCACAGTAAACAGTGTGGTGAGAAAAAATATTCTACACCTCAGAATTAATGAAACTTTTTTCCCATAATTATTATTGAATTAAGCCCCATCTAAAATCCCACTTCAGTGTTTTATATCTGATTGTAGCCAAGACAGAATTAGATCTTTAGAATTCAGCAATCCTTTATTATTATTATTATTATTATTATTATTATTATTCACATCACTTACACAGAGTTACACAGAATTCCCTGTTCTTTGTTTTATGATGTGTGGTCAATAAAGGCATCAAATGTACTTGAAAAACTGTCACCTGCAAACAAAGGAGCGCTGTCTTTTGTAAGCAGTATGTCATGTACAGTACTGAAGAAAATGCCGATAAGCTGAAAGTTCCTTACTCGCACGCTATCAAAGAAGCCATCATGTCTGACAGCATGCTAGAACTTACGCTCACAGATTACCCTCGCAACCAGCACTTTTCAAAGCAAATCGACAGAAATGTGCAAGAAAAAGGATGCAGAGATAAAGAGAGAAACTCACATCTTCACGCTCGCTCAGAAAAGCGGCTCTTGTGAGCCTGAGAAATAATCAAATACCTCTCACTGCCATGTTGGTCCTATTCAAGTGGGCACCAAAGTGGACATCAGCGGGAGAGGATGAATTCAGCTGTGTTTGAATAACGTCTTCGATTTGCCTCAATTTTGCTGGTTATGATGCAGGCATCATCTGAGGACACAAACCTGTGTGAAAATCCAAGAACCTCAGCAGCTTTTTGAAGAGGGAGAGCTCTGTTTACATCATCGCCAGCTTTAACTTCGCTGATGTTTTTTTTGCCCCTCTAGCCTTTTTGTGTGCTCATTCTATCAAATAGTCTCAGAAGTGTCAAATGAAATTTCATACCGTCAAAGTGTAACGTCTTTAAACTCTCTACCTTAAAAGTCATCCAGGCATCCTGATCCAAATTTCCATAGTAATGACTGTAGTTAATCTATCGTTCAGATACAGTAGAGGGTTTGGTTCCATCTTTAGGTGCATATTCTCCTGAATGGAACTAGAAAGAGACTCCAAGCTGTCTTAATTTACTATGTGCTGTCGTAAGCTCACCGTAACTGTCTCTAAGTTGCACTTTTCACCGATCATAAATTGTGTTTCTAATTATTCTAAAACCGTTTCTATTTAGTTATGTAGAGCGGTTCTCCTTTCACTGTCAAACCCTTTTGACTTTACATTACCTCAACGCAAAAATGCACACACATCCACTGAAACACACAGAGATACACACACACACACAGTTCTCACCAGACTGAAGACATTTTTGTCACTTTTTGTCACTATCATTTTTCTAATGCCAGTTATATAAGATATTAGATATATTAGATTTATCTAACAGTGTCAGTGCCCAGCAGTAGCTCCACAATGGAAATATTCTTCTTTTTTTATGGAGGTAAGTGCTGGACGCTCTTTTATTTGCTGGAATTCTTTTTTTTTTTCTTCTCATACTCCACTAAACATGAATACAGTACAGAAACTGTCAGTGCTGCAGAAATCAGGTGGGTGTCAGGCAAGGCAGAGCAGGCATGCTGGCCAGATAATGGAGCTGCAGCATTAAGCTCAAGTGATGCCAGACTTTGCACACACACCCAGGCATGCGAGGACTCCAACTTTGTCATCAGGACCAACCATGTCTGCCATCTTGATTTTCTGGCGTCTTAACATTTTATGCAAAACTACTTTTCTCAATAGGCTTTTTTCAACTTTTGTTTTATTTGTATTAAAATTGGTATAAAACTTGACGGATACTGCGATATACAGTCGTGCTTTGTACCCGCCCAGATTCCATACATCTTTACATTCGATTAACAAATGACATTAATTTTGTTTTACCCCCCACAAAATGATAACGACGTCTCTAAAACGGAGTATACGGTGCATTAAATTGTACCGCTGCAGTTGGACTAATGACTTGTCTGTGTCAAATGTTCAACGTAAATTGGTCAGTCTTCATTAAACTAATGAATAATACAGTCAGTACTGTCAAGATGATGTTTGTAAAGCCATGATGAAACTGATTAATGGGGAGCTCTTTGAGTTTTAACACCTTTTAGACTGCAGCGCTGGGGATATTTGACTCAATATGTAAGCATGTCTTCCTTTCCACCTGCAGATTGCGCCTTTAAACCCAGGCTTGTCTTTTTCTATGCCATAAACTGCCAAGAGCAGTCGGCATATTTTCCTAAAGAAGTTTTAACTGTTGTGAATAACTTGATTTACATCACACGTCTTTTATAGGACAGAGTTCTCATACCAGATGTCACGCTCATAAAATCTTTTTCTTTTTTTTACATCCTGTCTTCTGTCTGCACTTGTCTTGTAGGGTAGAATATCTATTTAGCAGTTATATCAGTGGTTCAATGCCCAGTCAGAACAGCTTGTCCACCTAACTCCATGCATAACATACATTCATTCGGTCTGTCCATTAGCAACATGTGGGGAATTAAATAAGCTGTCATGGGAACTGACTTCTTGAGTCTGCATTCAGAATGTATGTTTTCGGCCTTTGGCTACTTGATGCATTTTTATTTATAGAAGTTAAAGTCAAACCTTTGAATGTGCTCTGCGATATGTCTTAAATGACAACTAAATTTTATGTTGTGTGGGTTTAAGGCTGGATTATCAATTTGAATCTGCCAAAGTAACCCGATATAGTGACCATCTAATTGACATCAATAAAACCGTCTAGAGCAATTAAAGCTTGTGCCGGTAACTTTGTAAAGAGTGTGGAAGACTTTGAAAAGTTGAACTCAAACAGCTTAAATAACTGAGATTTAGTTCCTCCTCCCTCCCACCCAAATGCACGTTTGTGTGTGTATACATGTGTGTATGCGTGTGTGTGTGTGTGGCTCTGATGCCAGTGCAATGGAGGAAAAGGAAGTGGTGAGCCAGCTCCCTTCTCAGCCATTCTGTAGCTACAGTAAACGAGGCTTAAGTGCTGTAGCTACGGAAGGATTGGCAGAGTGTTTTTTGACAAGGGGGAGCAAGTGTGCACAACAACAGTGCACAGTGTGTGTGTGTGTATGCACAAGACATGATTGCCTCTAAGATAGCGATGCTTCCTTGAGGTGATTGTTTGTTTGATTCACACTGAACATATTTTAACAAATGAGATTACAGCCCCAGGAGCAGCCCAGATTTTTGTTGTTGTTGTTGTTGTTTTTTCCTCCATGTCTGTAGTTTGGCTCAGACCGCCTGTGTGTCACGGGGATTTGTAAAAAATGTGAGGGAAAAAGCTGCTTACACAAGCTTGTTGCCATGTTTTCATGTCTGTGTGTTTCTGGTAGGAAAAGTCAGACATGCAGAAAACTGATAATCAACATAATATCCAAACATGCTTTATGATCAATACATATTCACCTGCTCGTGGCATCAAGATGTATGATCTCTCTCTCTCTCTCTCTCTCTCTCTCTCTCTCTCTTTCTCTCTCTCTCTCTCTCTCTCTCTCTCTCCCTCTTTCTCTCTCTCCCTCTCTCTCTAGCTGTCTTTGTTCCCCTGCCCGATTGGTTTTGAAGGACACTTCTTAAAGGGACACTGAAAACAAAAAAAAATGACAGATTTTTTTTTTTTGTTGTTGTTTTAACCTTAGTGTGGATTAAATCTTTTCTGAATGTGATAAATGTACCCTCCCATTACTGATAAATACATTTCAAATTGTACATATATATATATATATATATATATATATATATATATATATATTTACAGTTTTTCTCGATTGCTAAAACACTAAACCCTATTGTCTGAACCAAATGCTCCATTGCCTGAACCCACTGATTGAATCAGTCACTCTTTTGACAAAACCATAAGCACATTTCACCTGTTTAGACACAACTTACCAACACATTTTCATTGTGATGCACCTGTGCTGCATAATGGTGAGCACTGGTGGCAAAAGTCAAACACAAGTAAAGCACTGGTGTCACTGGTTGAACACAACAACTCAAAATTGATCACACTTGTGGCTAATGATGTGAGGGAACATATATAAGCCAGTTCAGAGAGCACTGCTTTGAGAGGCCCTACAATGGAGAGAAATCTGAGAGGAGGAGTTTGTGTGAGAGGAGGTCGAGGTGGTTGAGGTGGTCGAGGTGGTCGAGGTGGTCAGTGAAGACAAAGAACAGTAATATCTGATGAAATCAGAGCTACTGTGATTGACCATGTTCTTGTCCATGGTATGAGCATGAGGGAGGCCAGACACAGGGTACAACCAAACATCAGTAGATTCACTGTGTCCACCATAATCCAAAGATTTAGAGAAGTGAACAGGTAATTACCTTTTTTGACATTATAGTATGTAAATGTTGACAGCAATTACTGTATGACTATACTATATACTGTACCACAGAATACTGTAAGTAAATATATATTTCAGTACATCATTGTGCCAATGTACTGTAGTATTGTAATGGAGGGTTAGGCTAACTGTTTGTAGGCCTAGTATTCCATTTTTGTACTTGATTTTTACGTAGGCTTACTGTATACAAGTGCACAAGATTTCTGTTTGATTTTGTACTGTGCAAGTGCTTCGTGTAAATGCACAAGATTTCTGTTTTTTCTACTTTTTTTTTTTTTTTACTATGTACAAGTGCTAAATGCACAGGTTTTTTTTTGTTTTGCAACATGCATTTAGCCTACAGTGAACACTAAACATTTATTTCTACAGCCTCATGTCCTGAGCATTGTGTTTTCTATTTTTCTGTGTAGTGTTTAGTGACTGCTCAGTAGTGTTTTTACAGTTTTTCTCGATTGCTAAGACACATTTCTCGAAAGTTGCTCTCCTTTTCTCTAACATGTGAACACAAAACCCAATTTTCAAGCTACATTCACAAAACCTCAGACTCCTCTTGCAAAACCAAACTTTCACCTCAAAACAGTTCAATCTGTGCTCAAAACTGAACTATGTTGTCAAATTGTGCCCCGAGTCAATCAAAATTAAAAACACTACTGAGCAGTCACTAAACACTACATAGAAAAATAGAAAACACAATGCTCAGGACATGAAGCTGTAGAAATAAATGTTTATTGTTCACTGTAGGCTAAATGCATGTTGCAAAACAAAAAACCTGTGCATTTAGCGCTTGTACATAGTAAAAAAAAAAAAAAGTACAAAAAACAGAAATCTTGTGTATGTACAAGTAGCACTTGCACAGTACAAAAACAAACAGAAATCTTGTGCATTTAGCACTTGTATACAGTAAGCCTACGTAAAAATATAGTACATAAATATACAAATGAGAAGGGCATTACTCAGCCACAGCATCATTTCTCCGTACTGGGTCGACCTCCTCAACCACCTCGACCTCCTCTCACACAAACTCCTCCTCTCAGATTTCTATCCATTGTAAGGCCTCCCAAAGCAATGCTCTCTGAACTGGCTTACAGTTTTTTTTCAATCGCTTTTTCCAGTATAAAGGAACTGGGGTCCACTTTGTCGTCATCTTCACCTCCAAACCACAGCAGAAGTTTTCTTTTGCAAATGTGTTCATACCTTTTCATTGGATTCACACATTTTTCACGCTCTTTTGCACGACACTTCGTGTCATTTACATGGCCCTGACTCCATTGACTTCACTGGTAGTCAAAAGCAAAACAGCTGATAGAAATGACCTGCATCACTGTGAAATCAAAAGTGCACCTGCATCACTACCCTTTCCACAAATCACCATTCACCAATCAATCAGTTTGCACCTACAAAAAAGGAGCCTATAAATTGTATTCTGTATTTTTTCAAAGGAGTTGTCCTTTGAGTTTTTCTGTGTAATACTGTATGTGACTTACCGTATTTCAGTTTTTGCCATCAATACAGTAAATTTTCACTTCAAAGTCTTTCTGAGTTTGGATGCAATTCTTTATTGTAAGTTCACATTTGAATGTGTAGCACACAGGAGAACCTTCTTCAAACTGACAGCTGTATTTTGTATTCTGCTGTCAGCTGTGTTACAGTACAGTAGAGCTGATAGAAGGAATCTACTCATTTGGGTATAAGTTGAGTTGTTTGAGGGAAAAATTGGCTTTTGCTACTTGCTTTACAATATGTAACAATGTACATTGTCAAAAATATGACTGCAATACACACAGGAAAAAAGTAAGGTTGAACCTGCTCAGACTAAAAAGGGTGTGTTGCATTTTGGTGTTGAGTATGAAGTGAGTGACTGGCTGGATTATGTCGCTTGACTGCAAGTTGTATTGGATGGTGACAAAATGTGCTTTTGCTGCATGTCTGAAATGTTTTGTCATGGTAAGAGCCTGTTGCAAACAAAATGTGTTATTTTGGGAAGTGCGCCTCTCATTAGGCCTATGGATTAACTGTTTTGATACCAGGGTTTCTGAGTTGACAGAGGAGGTAAAGCGATTGAAAAAAACTGTATATATGTTCCCTCACATCATTAGCCAAAAGTGTGATCAATTTTGAGTCGTTGTGTTCAACCAGTGACACCAGTGCTATACTTGTGTTTGACTTTTGCCACCAGTGCTCACCATTATGCAGCACAGGTGCATCACAATGAAAATGTGTTGGTAAGTTGTGTCTAAACAGGTGAAACGTGCTTATGGTTTTGCCAAAAGAGTGACTGATTCAATCAGTGGGTTCAGGCAATGGAGCATTTCATTCAGACAACAGGGTTTAGTGTTTTAGCGATTGAGAAAAACTGTAATTTTGATTGACTCGGGGCACAATTTGACAACATAGTTCAGTTTTGAGCACAGATTGAACTGTTTTGAGGTGAAAGTTTGGTTTTGCAAGAGGAGTCTGAGGTTTTGTGAATGTAGCTTGAAAATTGAGTTTTGTGTTCACAGGTTAGAGAAAAGAAGAGCAACTTTCGAGAAATGTGTCTTAGCAATCGAGAAAAACTGTAAATAACCACCTCTCTAGGCATGGTGGGACAAATAACTAGTATAACTAGATAACTCGTTTGCTTACCATTGAAGTCTATCACTTAACAAAATGTATTAATTCATTTTCATATTTGTGTGTCTATGTCTAACTCTTTCATCACATTAAAAGCCTTGAAAAGCCAAATCTGCCTCTGTTCCTGCTGTTTGATGTTCAGTAGCTTGGCCTGAAGGCTAATGATCCCTCCAATGTCCAGTGAGTGATACCGCCTCAAAGACATATGACACTTCCATAAATCAGAGGTGAAAAAAAAAGAAAAAAAAAAAAAAAACTATGAACAAAATCCTCAATTAGATGGTCCAATCTAAGTCACTGAATTCTGCACCAGTAGTGCATTCAAAATAAGTAGCTCATGTGTATTTAAATACAGTAAAGAGTTTGTAAGCTAATAAAAGGATGGCTAAATTGGTGAAGTCATGTTCTGGATCGATCAGCTATCTACAATGGCTGCCAATTATAATATTACACAGTGGTGCGTAATGAGTTTCACAAATTACAGTCTCGACCAGGCCTTATTTACACTTGGGATGCTGATAGCGTTCCTGTATTGCTACCGTGCTTCTCAATGGGATCTGTGCTTCTGCTTCACGCCAGCAAAGCGGATTCCCATTAAGCGCATTACTACCTTATTTACAGGCCCTGGGCTTTGTTTTTGGAGGATGTGCTGAGCTGCTATCACCCACAGCTCTCAGGATCTCAGTTAGATTTAATCATGTACTATACACCGCATGTATATGAGAAATTAAACACGAGGTTGTTGATCACACAGAAATGGAGTATGACAACAACAACTCAATAACCTGTCCTTACAGTCTACATGTTGGGAGAATCTGCTCTGAACCTGGTGAACTCAAACAGTGGTGCTGCGCGCTGGATAACCAGTGTGCTTTCCCTATCACACCAAAAATTGAACCCAAGCAGAGAGAAGTGGAATAGCAGGCATAGGAAAGAGAAATAAGTATGAAATGATGCAGGTTCACATTGTAAACAGCTCATACCCAAGGCGCCACACGCGGGTTCGTATGAGAAGCACGGCAAACAGCTCATCACATTCACAGATGGCTACCCAATCCAAGGCAAATGTCAAAAGGACTCGCATGACAGCCGAAGCCCCTGTGAAAGAGACAAAAACATGGAGAACATGATGGATTTACAGATGATTATATGTGCAGGGATGATGGAAAGTCAGTCACAAACGTGTGTGTATCATCTTATTTTCAGGGGCAGTCGCTCATAAACAATTTGTGTGACGTAATGCAGCTGGAGATAATACACCGTCATGTGGTCATGGTGCTGATATTTCTTGTAGACTAAGCGTAAAGGATGGAGGCTTCCAAAACAAGCATTTATTTCTCTTTGAGGTTAAATCACACTACAGACTCCGACAAACAAAATTCTGTTTAGAGGAGATGTTAGACAAATTCTTGGGAAAATAGGCCAAATCGTCAGATACAGTGGAAGCCTGCTACAGCAAACTCCAGTAAAATGTCTTGTGAAGATTATTCCACTTTAACTCTAGGCACAAACTACGAAAGCGCATTGCATTCAAAATATGAAAATAAAACAAGCAACTCGGGATTCACAGTTCAGCGGAGATGGGGTTTTGGGAGCTTCACATCATCTCCATGCACTTATCATTGCAGGCTGCTGTTTCAACAAAGGTCACCTCTGACTCTTCAAAACATAAATTAGCTACTTTATTTCCCCCTCACTTTTTTATTTTTATTTTTTTTATATATATATTTTCATATTTCATGATTTGAATGACAAAGCTCCAGAGTGCTTGAAGAAGGCTAAAGGCATAAAAACCCGCACAAAGCCAAAATCCATTCCTGTCTATCCCCTCCAAATACATATGCTAATACCTTCAGTCACAGCTGAACTAAGAACTTACTGTATGGATCATTTTACAGTTAAATTTATTCAAACTAGCAATTCAAATTTGTATTAGCATGGTACTGTTCTGTGAAACATGGCATAAATCCAGGAAAAGTGTTCTTACTTGACCAGCCAGGCAAGACAAAGATCACCATATTCCCTAGAAACAATATCTAACACTAGATTAGTACATATGCAAGCTTTTGCAAAACTCATATTTTTTTTCACCACAGGAAGGTGTGTTAACGGCATTAAGACGTACAGCGAACCCAATTAGCACAGAAGTCTGTTTGCACATCAAACACCACTAACTACTTCAAAGTACATTATCGTTGAAGATAAATTGAGGCCAAGTGTGTGTGTGTGTGTATGTGTGTGTGTGTGTCTACTTCTTACATCGCTACTGTACAATGAAAAACATTAAGAGGATTTGAAAAGTGATTAACTTCCAAAACATTTACTATCATGGCTGCAAATTTCCCTTGTGTTTTCCTGTGTTGTAAATCTCCTTTTTTTTCTCAGCCTCTCCTGTGTCAGTGTCTGTGTGTGTGTGTGTGTGTGTGTGTGTGTGTGTGTGTGTGTGTGTGTGTGTAAGTGTGTGTGTGTGTGTGTGGCATGGATCTGGCTCTATGTCTCTCCCCTGCCTCCCACTTCATCACCTCAACTGACTCCATTCAAGTCAACAGTCAACTCCTCAGCCTAAGAAGCGCGGCCCTCCTTCCACTCATCGGCAGATTGTTAGCCAACTCCAGCGGTAACACTCTCTCAGCTGCTACTTGTTAACAGAGCTACATCTCCCGAGTTACTCGTGGTGTTTTTCTCGAGCCTGTTGATGCTTACAGTGTGTTTCCTCATGCCCAGGACTCCCTCGTGCCTCCTGCCTTCGTGTCTCCCCGCTCACTCACACCGCTCCCGCCTGCCTGCTGCATCAGCTCTCTGGACCGCCTGCTCACTTGCTCAGCCTGGCTTACCGATTCGCTACACCACCTCAGACAAAAACCTCCATCCAGCCCATATCCCTTCCACAACCTCATCTTCACCTCACCTCATCCTCCTCTCACCACATTGCCGCCTGTGTCTGCATGCTTTGGTTCAAGAATAAAAACAATTTATATAGCAAAGGCTTTAACTTTGCTAAGAACAATTCTTCAAACAGCGTTAACACAATTATGTGGATATGTGATGTTACAGGTTGAAAAGGAGATAAAAGGCAATTAACTTCAGGGTGGTAGCAGAGGTGTGCAGATCTGACAATCAAGATGTATGCGAAGGCTTTGAGGGAATAAATCTGTGATTTAATTTAAAGTTACCTCCTTTGCCTCCTCTCTGCTTGTTTGCCTCTGTGCTTCTTTAGCATCTGTTTTCCCACCTGGTGAAACAAAGGCTTATTGTACTGCGGTGGAGCAGGATGAGTCATGTTCAGCACACTGTTTGGTTATATTACAGTTACTTTACCGTGCACAGTGTCTGCTTGATGATTTAGACGTGGAGTTCATGCCAAACGACGTGTTTACATGCATGTTGGAGAGTCTATATGTATGTGACAGAGGCTGTGTGTTCATATGGCTGTGTATGACCTTTGCTGGTTCATGGAAACAGTATACATCAGGGATATAATGGTTATCCAATTCAAATGCAGAAGAGCTAGCCTGCTACGAAAGATATGTCTGCATCCACTCAAACATATGGGACTAGTGAAATCTGGCAGATTGGAGTTTTAGTTATACAAACAATTCATGGTTCTCAGTGCCTGGAGTATTTCTCAATGCCAGCCAAAATGATTTTAAACATCGCTGTAGGGAATAGAGATCATCTAAGTCTGGATTTATTTATCTATTTAGTTAGTCAGTTATTTTTTTTATGCATGAAAAACATGGAAACCTTTATGGAATCGCTGTATACAAATAAATGACCCAATATGCTAATAAGATCAAACAAACAACTGGCACACATTAAATGCAACAGGCGAGACTTGCCCACATCTGTGGTTCAGTGCCAATTAGATTCAGTCAAGTTCAATTCCTTAGAAAATCCCAACAAGATATGCACTGTGCTTTATGGATTTAAGGTTTGCCTGAAAACCTTCAAATCTAATGTTTAAATTGTTAAACAATACAGTATGGAGGCACAGAAACAGATACATAGGCTTTTAGGCAAAATAAAGTTACATGATTTGTTTAGGTTTGAGTCAAGATCATCTTAAGTGTTAGAAACAAGTAATACTGAGAAAATGTAAATATTACATAATAATAATAATATATACAATATTATATTATAAATATAAAGTGTTAATTACTTAGGGAGGCACTTACAGAAGCTTGTCCTGAGCACCTTTAAATTTTTGAAACATATTTTATATTAAAATGAACTAACCCCCTTTGCATACTTCATTAGATGCCATGTAGACTTAAAAAATGTCAAAAATGCATCTATTTCATTAAACGTTTCAGTGACTTCCATCAAAAGGCACCTGGGCTCGCTAGCAGAAGTGTCATTTGTCATTTACTTCAAATGTAGTCTTGTAGCTCCGTATTACAATGGTCAAATGTATTTATTTATATATTTTTTTACTTTGTATTCAGGGTTATTCCGTTATTCAGGATTTCAAAAGATTTTAGGGAAGTTTTGTTCGCTGGAGTCCAGCTTGTGATACAATATGTAGTACTTGGAAGGATCATAGCATTGAAATACATTTTAGCTGCCGCAAATGACAGAGATTTTGTGAGATTTCAAAGTGAGGTGGGAGTCCCACATACGTAAACTCAGTTACAGGACGGGCCAGGGAAGTGATGCATGTCTGCCAACAGCAGCAGGCACAGTGCAATCATGATATAATCATTGTTTTGTTATTTATTTGCAGCTTTGCCCCATTTGCTTTCCAGATTATACCTCCATGAGTTTACAAATGTGTTAAGGAGCACTGTGTCTCTCCTATATCCAAAATGTTTGGCAAGTGTGTTATTGATGACCAAGGACCCATATGTTTTATCAGCAAAACATTGACACTCAAGGAAAAGTTCGAATTCGGGCCAGTGTGAATTAAATTTGCCAGTCATTCAATATTAAGTGCTACCCAGAACACTAAACATGCCTGCCGCCATGAACTGACGTTTCCCCACCACCTTTGTCCCTTGGCTGCGAGTTTAATCTTTCAAATGTTCTACTGCTCCTCATGTCTGATTTTAAAGTTGAATACCTGCTGAAATCATCAGATTTCTAGGCTGAAAAAAAAAAAAAATGCAGTTTTCATGTGTGGTTGTTTTTGCCATTGAAATCTTGGAGAGTAAACAAGTTAGAAATCTACAATTTGACATGGCAGTTATAGACATTTCTTATCAGCATATAAACATAACAGCATTAACATCAGCACCGTTGTTATTCATGTAATGATAATATTCCTATCGAGTTATATGGCTTAAACATAGAAACAAACATAATAAGCAATATCGATGTCCAGCAGACCACCTGTCATCAGCGCCTTTCTTATAAGCTGCCTATGTTTACAGGTCCAGCTGCTGGATTGATTGAGGATGGGATGGATTCAGAGATGAGCTGAGATTAGAGTGGTCCCCAGAGAGGGACTCATGATGGGCCTTGGTTATTCCCACCTTACCTCTGTCAGGGAGGCTAGCCAAGGCCAAAGGAGGAAAAGGGTTATCTTACCTCTTTTCAACTTTATCTCCTCCACCATATTGTGCCTCGAATCCAATCCCCTGCCTTTTCAAGTCTGTGGCCTCACTTTTTTTTTATATGACAGATCGAAAGAGATATTACCCTCTGCTGATTACATAGTATTTATGTTCCTCAGCCTTGAGACTCTGCAACAGAATGAGTTCTCTACCTGAGGGATTACTGAGAAAGAGTCATCCTATTTTCAGCAGGTGATTCAATTTCTGCATACTTTAGAAAACGGCAAAATCAAATGCAAAATCCAGTGACTTCATAATTTAACTACCAGTGCAGCTAAAGAAAGAGAAACTGTAAACATAATTAAAATTTGGCCAGGGGGCATCACAGACTCATGCTGTCCAGCAGTCATGGACGTTCAAGCAGCTTATATTCTTGATTTAGACCCAAATTGACCATTTTACACACAAATTGTGTGTGATTAAAGCATACCTGAGGGGGAGAGCCGTCCCTCGGTGTCCACCCCACATTCACATCCCACTATAGGGAACAGAGTTGGAAACTATGGCTGCTTTCAAAGGAAGAAAAGGTGGGAGAAAATGAAAGTGGAAGACAGCAAGACTGTTAATAATTAATTCGGCAGAGTTTTGGTCCAGGGAGGCCAGAGGAAAATATATTGATGTTTGAAAAATGCTAATTAAAGAAAGCAGTGTACTTTGGTTTTGAAGCCATCCGTCTGCCCAGGCAGTTTGAAATCTCATCGCTGCCTAGGCTAATGGTGCTAGAAATGCCTTTGGGGAAACACGGCATGAAACACTGAGGCGGGCGCTAATGAGTCTCACGGACCTCTCCAGCTCGCAGGAGGAACGAGAGCGATGGAGGGAAGCTGCTGAAAGGAAAGGAGAAGTCTCACTCGGTGGAAGACGTCTCGCATTCTTTTAAATTTCATGGCAAATGAGGGAAGGGGAGACATTCGGCGGGTAAAGCCGGATTCACATGCACCCTGTAGATGCTCCGCTTGCAGCCAATATCGAGTCACACTCCAAATTGGATCAACGTAGAACACACAATAAGCAACACAGCGACGCTCTCGGTTTCACACCACACAGGAAAGAGAAAGAATAGAGGCAGCCGTGTGGAGGGGGTGGGAAATGCAATTATTAAGAAACACTTCACATTATGCACACATACACTAATACACACAGTTTCATTTCTGTCCCCCTGTATCTCATAAATGGCTGGTCAAATTGCAATGTGATTTGTGCATTCCATCTGTTTCAAACATTTCCATGCTCTGCCTGTACTCATTACCCATGAGAATGGAAGAATAGGTAATAAATGCCACAGTCATTAAGTATTAATTTCCCAGTTTTAATGATTTCTCAACATTTGCCTGTGGCGAAGACGGTGTAGTGAGCAAACGAAAACAAATAAACCATCTCTATTTAAGTTTCTTATGTATCATGCACACAACATATGCAGTTATTTTTCCGCAACATGAAAAGTGATTTATTAGGTGTTGCTTCTGCAGCGTTCTCCAAGGATTTTCCTCAAAGGATTTTCGTTTATGGGTCTCGTTTTGTTCATAGATCTTTTGAAGTGGGATTCCAGGAATGGGTTTATTCGCTCTTACCTTCAAACCGTTCAAAGATTATATCAATTATACTAAACAGGACAAATATGATGAGGAGTAAGATGATAATTGTTAAAAAAAAAAGGCTTTGAAAACTCTATGGTAAATTAGGTTTAGTTGTGCTTCCCCCCCCCACACACAACTGAAAGCAATCACAGGCACACTTAAAATCGGGGATCTGAAAGATTTATGCTGATGATTCCCCGACTAAATAGCCAAATTTATGTTCAGTGCCTTAAAAGTGAATCTTGTGAAATAATCTTTACTGCATGCTGCCTCATTAGGCACCCTTCTCCACAAGCTTGATAATGCAGATGAAGCTTATATCTCATACAGTATTCTATTTCTGTCCTGTTGGAGATAGCAATCTGAGGACGGAGGAGAGATATCGCCTTTGTAGCTGCAGATTCAGTCCCCCACCCCTCCACCTCTCTCTCTCTCCCTCTCTCTCTCTTTCTCTCTCTCTCCCTCTCTCTCTCTCTCTTTCAGTTAGGGACAGATAGGATGATATACCATACACAACAAGGTCTCAGCGAGCTCCCTTTCAAAATATGTGATGCACGTAGATGATAAAGTTGAAAGCACATATATCGGCGCTGATATCTCACAACCAGCAGATACTCGCATAACTTGTGATAGAGATTAGAGTTTGATTAGATACAGAGATTGTTTTATTGATCTCCGTGCCTCCATCAGATCCGATAAGACCCTTAATTCAGAATGTCCTATTAAAAGGCCTAACCTTGCTACTGTACCTGTCGTGGAAACCCACACTTGTGATTCGCATGCGCCTATTCCCGCAGTTCGTTAGGCGGAGAAGTGTTGTGGGGAAAACCCTGGAGCATGCTATGCAACATGAGATCGTACACATCACAATTATGGCTCGCTTCAAACTGGGGAGGTGAACAGTTAATGTTCCCGGGCGCTCACCTAACAATCGACACCAGAGGTCATTAACATGCATGGCAGCCCTCGGCTTTCGCTCTCCATCGGTCCCACTTCATCAGTTAAACAGCGAGTTTCTAACCCTGGCTTTGTTTGGTGGGAACGTCCATGTCTGATAAGGGCCCCCCTGATATGGCTGACATCATTAATCACCAGCACTGTGGGAGGACACAGTGGGCAGGTTGAGAGGAGCAGTGCCCACATCTCTCCCACTGGATCCTTTTTAACGGAGCCGTGCTCCTAATTAATGGAGCTGGCCCTCTCCCCTACATAGATATACATCAAAATGCACGCCAGGAGAGAAGTAAATAATGGCAACAAGACAGGAACTGCAGGATTACTGCTCTCTGTCAGAGACACAGACACAAAGAGCATATGAGTCAGAGAGAGAGAGAAAATCAGAGAATGTGGTGGTGCATGTGTCCGTATAGGCTTATACGTGCAAGAGATAAAGACAGAGACACATAGGAGAGCCTCAGTAGATAGAAAACTGATATCCCAGCATGGGATATTGGCTGGTGCTTGAAAGGTGCTACCACAAATGTCAGCGCCATCAATAATGACACCTTGTTTGTGACCATTGTTCATCTTCACATTAACCACCCAGGAGGGCAGTAAAAACACATGGAGCAGGGAGAAATGAAACATGGGACAAACCTGGCTCTTGTAGATGATGGATGAGGAGACGGGCAGCAGGCGTCTATGTGTAGATTTGTGGGTCAACCAGCTTCACCTTAAAAGGGCCATACCGATGATTTTGAACGTTTGGCCCATGGCTCCAATTTACTCACATTTTGTATTGCAGTGAACCATTTTTGCAAATCCTGCCAAGGTGCTAAACATTTCACAACATACAATCAACATCAAATCTCCAATGAGATTTTTTTCGTTGAAACACCCACGTTATAAATGTTCTGCTTCTGTGACTAACAAGGCCGTCACCATTCATAAACCACAGAACTGATAATTGGCTGTGTAAAGCAAACGTTTCCCCGGGGACTATTTTCCGACGGAGAGACTTGATGGTGATGGAATACTGGTGTGAAGCAAGTTTGAAGCCTCTGAAAGTTTGTTTTCATATCGTGGTGGAATAAATGGAAAGCGGTGGCTGGATGGAAGCAAAAATATGATGTTAAATTTGACTGCTTGTTTTGGTAAAAGATTTTCAGAAACTTGAACAACCTATACATTTTGTACATATTAGGTTAAACATGCAAAAACCTGTGTCTGGATGCACTGTCACAACATTGGGGTATAAGGATCTGAATATGGGAAATGTTTTGTTGTTCTTGAGGAGTGCATCCATCTCCATAATCTCTTCCCTCTTCCAGCCAGCACCTCTTTGGTCACCGTTCACGTTGCAGCCAGAAGGGGCAATCGTTCACCAGCCTTGCCCAAGAAATACTAGATGTACGACTGCTGGTAATAAAATGTCTATCACTGGGTTTCATTTATCATTTTACCAAATAACATTCCCTCCGAGATGGAGCACTGTGACTAAGCAGTTAATAATTCTAAGTAAAACAGTGACAGCTGCTGTCCACTGTCTAGCAGGTGGGAGTGACACAGATAAACAAGGTCAGTCCATAAAGGAGATGTACAGTCAGAAAAACATAAATCTCCTCGAATGAGTTCAGGTTGTCAGCGACATCATTTTTTTTTTTTTTTCCCCTTGAAAGCCGGGGTAGGAATCCATCTCCACGCCGAATATTAGAAGCAACACCAGAATCTGAATTTAAGAAATAATCAGAGTTTTAATCCCTCCAGTAACTTGTCACAATCACGATAATTTGTGCAAATCCAAACAGATTCTGCAAATAATTGTGAGAGCTACCAATTTTGTAAAATCGCTCCCGCTTCTCAAACACACACACAAACACACACACACACACATACATACATATGAAATCACCAAATCATACACAGCATATGTAATTTTGGCCAAGCATGTAATTGTTTTTTTTTGTTTGTTTGTTTGTCTGTTTTTCTGCTTCCCTTTTGTTCTTTCCACCTCTACCCAAGTCTTTGGTTTGCTTGTTCTTTTACTGTAATCACAAAGTGTACCTCAAACGTAATTGGCCACTTTTTAAAAGCAGCAGTACAGTTTTGATAATCATGAAATATTCAGTGAAGTGGTTTTCTGTGGTACTTATTGTACTGATGTTAAGTTGAACGTTTTTTTTTAAAGATAGGAAGTGTAGATTGTGCTTTTTATTTATTTATTTATTTATTTATCAAGACTGAAGTATTTTCAATAAAAGAAAGAAAGAGAGAGAGGGGAAAATCATGCCTCCCATCATTTTTCCCCACCACAAAATAAGAGGAAAAAGGAAAGCGCTTATGTTTACTTTTAAAAATATGTTTGACTGCAGCTCACATTGTCAAAAGTGTAATCAATAACCAGGAAGAGGATAATATCCAAAATGATGAAAATAGTCATGTTTTATGCCCTTAATTAGCTTAATTAGCCACTGTGGAAACACTGTGGGAATAGTTTTTTTTTTTTTTTTTTTTTTTTTTTTTTCCCCAGTTCTCTGTTAAGAGTAGCCTGGAACCCTTGAGAGTAAGATTAGGGTGGGCAAAGAGGACGTGTGTGTGTGTGTGTGTGTGTGTGTGTGTGTGTGTGTGTGCGTGTGCGTGTGATTAAAGGAGACAGTGATGAAATGATTCCGTTCTGTTGGTAAGCATGCTGAGAGAGAGGGAAAAAAAGGCAGCGGAATGCCTGACACTTGAAGCCCTCGTGTCAGCTCTCGCCATGGGAGGGCCGCGCGTGAGTCGGCACTGGCAGGGCCTGAGTAATTACATGTGTGAGTGCTTTGCTCTCCACGGCTTCTAAGAAACTCCTTCTTAAATGATCCCCACTGACAAAATCAAGTCACACGCAGGCACGCTCACTCGCTCGCACCAAAACCACATTTATACTGTTCAAGTCAGCCGCTCGCCAGGCTAATTAAGGGAATCAGTAATCGATTAAGGCCTTCTGTAACATCCATGTTGGCTGGTGTTATGCTCTAGCCAATTGGATAGGTTTCTGTGGGAATAATGGCTCTGATGGTCACAATATACACGGCAAAGTTATTAGGCTATTAATCTCCTGCAGATGTCTCCGGTGTAATCCTGAGTGAACAATCTCATATTTATTACAGTCTATTTCTGATTCAAATGTCAAACGAGGAGAGGATGTGGTGCAATCCTGCCATCCCATATTGGGCGATTGGATTTGCTGAAACGAACGAGCCACAATCACGGCCTATTCGTTTACAGTACAACACATTCCCGGTGAAAGGGCCCCGTCTCGGTTACACTTAAACAATTGAGGCGAGCTCCCCTCCTAATCCATAATGAGCTTTCTGGTGGTTTTACAATTGATACTCTATGATGAACTTTAATGAGACGCTTTTGAGGAGATGAGACCAAATCAGCACTTTTGCGCAGATTACAGGCGGCGGCACGGAGGGAAAAAGAGGAAAAGAGGGAATCTTTTGCCAAGCGAGGCTAAAAACGTATTGATCCATATGCATTGTCTCGTTAATTTTGCTGGAGGTGTGGATTCCTCCTGATCAATATCCAGCGACTGCATCTTTATTCTTCTGTGTAACCTATTACTGTCGGTGAAATGCGAGGCCTGCACCGCAATTAGAGCTCTGGAGCAGGCAAGGCCAATCAATAGCATAGATGTATGATCTGTTCAGCAGGAAGCAATAAGTAGTCAAAGGTACAGCCCATATTCCTCCAAGGCTAAAGGCTAAACTGGGTGAGTGACTCCATTTCAGTCAATGGCCACCGTGGTCCCCCAAAGCCTGACTTTAATAACAAAACGGACCTTGTGTTTTTTGGTCTGCTGTTGTTATGTGAGTAATGATCTGCCAACTTCTTTGCCCTTTGCATGATGCACTTTCACAGGAGGTTGTTCAAACCACCAATACCAATGTGGCTCAAAGGAAATAAGAGATAGTCAGCGGAGGGCAATGTGAGAGGGGGAAAAAATGAGGAAGAGCTACAGAACTTTCTGATCATGACAATTTTGATTACAGTCATAGCGGCAATGGTAATGTGATTTTAATATTGTTGATGATAATTATCATACAGGTGATGACATGAGAGAAGCAACGGGGATGATTTTATGGAGCGATGTTAAAAACAACAACCAAGTTTAATGCTGATGACAGAGCTGCAGTGGAGAAATGACATGACACCCTCAAACGCCTCAAAGTTGCCTCGCCCAGCTGTGCTTTTTTTTTTTTTTTTTTTTTTTTTATCAGCGGAACAGTGGCTGTTAGCATATTAGGCTGTCCTTTTCTGCCAGTCCCTGCCATGGTTTACAAGTAAATGGAGTGACTATAAATCACTGCTAAATCACACAGCAGAACTAAGATTATGTTTAGAATAATGACATAGCTATAAATCTTCCATGCTGCTGACTGGACGCGACAAAAAAACACAAGTTTATTCGGAGTTTGTAATATAATTTCCAATTCAGATTAGGCTGACATTGATGGATTGCATCATCATTCTCTGAAAATGCGGACTGAGTTTTTTTTTTTTTTCTTTTTTTTTTTTTGATGGGCTGACAATTTGACACTGGTTTATTGTGTGGGTGGGCTGCCTTGTCAATAGTTTGGGGGAATAGAAATCAAATCTAATAGATTGTCAAATCGAGAAGTTTCCATTAACTTTGCGAGAAAAGTTTGGAGGACAAACCGTGCCTCTCGCTGTTTCAACTTGTTACCTCATAGCGCGTTGCAAAGTCTGTGTAGTAACAGCTCACAGATATCGGAGCATTGTGTGTGATTGCGTGTCTAACAGCCTTCTGGCTTTCTCTCTCTGAGTGCAGAGACACATCTTGAGGAACGGCGATGGTTGCTGGTCATTTATGTATGGATTTCACTGCCACATTTGAGAAGCTGCAGCTCTCAGGTATTCACTGCAGCATGAAAAGCAATAAATAGGAGAGCTATCTCACTGTTAAAGTCCACTTACCTCCTGAGGGCCGAGTGCTCTATATGTAAATGAGAGTGCCTTGTCGTGCACACACCCAAACACACACACACACACACACAAGCACACTCATTCATGAAGTGATTGTGGCTGCGTTGCGCCCCAGATGAAAACAAAATACTCAATGGAGTCCTTCCTGCAGCAGCTTGGACGCGAGGTGACTGTGTCCTCCTTCACCTGTCAGGCATGATGCTGTTGTTTTCCTCTTGTTTTCTTTTTCCTTCCCTTTTCCTCACTCCGGCTCAGAGAGAATTGAATTAGATAGTGTTTGCCAAGTTGTTAATGTCTTGAAAATCGTTGGGTGGTTTGGAGGTTTTGGTGCGGAGGCTGCTTTGTTTTGTGTTTAAGCTGTTTATTCAAAGCCTCTTTGTTCTCTATCACAATATTAGAAGCCGAGATGAAAGTCCAGACATTAAGTTTGTTCCGACCACACCCCTGCAAGGTTCAGAGCCGACTCAAGAGAGAATCCAGTTCATCACAAACATCAGCCAACGTCAGCTGCCCACCTCTCATTCCCATGTTGTCTTCATGATAGAGAGGGTCAGGCAGGGAGCAGGGAAGAAAAACAAGAATATGGAGTGGCTATTGAATTATCCATGACAACATAGACCAGCTTAACAAGCATTTTTCCCCAGCTTGAGTCTGCCAATCAGTCTCTGTACCTTCTCATAGTTGCTCAGGGCAACTAAACATCTTTTCCAGTCAGCCACAAAATTGAAAATGAGGGAAGCACTTGCCAGAGCTTTGTACAAATACATGATGAAGTTGCTTTGCCAAGAAACAAACAAAAAAAAAAAAGTCTGTGGTCCCTGTACACCGTCCCCTGGTGTACAGGGAACGGTGATTTCATTACGAATATTCCATGCAAACTTACTTTTTAATGAACGACACAGATTCCTCAGTGACAAAGTAGAGCTGGTCAACATGTGCAGTGCTCTGTCTTCCCCTCTTTCAGGCCGACTGACCCAGAAAAAAAAATCCAAAAGCATAATTATCTACTTCATACAAATATAAGAGATATATCAATGGTTCTTACTATAATCATCCATGTGTATGATTGTGTACATGGTGATGATGTGTACATTTTTAAACAAGTAAAAATATATAAGTTGTGTTTTGTAACTTTTGTGGTAATTTTTTGGAATGAAAGGTTAAAACTTGAATATTTTGAGTGAGACCAATAAATAACTAAATAAATAAACAAACAAACAAACACTGTCATTACAAAAACTTAATGTAACCATTAGGCAGCAAATATTTGGGACCATTTGGAGATAATTGCTGCTACAATTGATTTCCACCGTTCCAAGCACAATAGTAATGGAATTGACAATGCATGCTGGGTCTCATCTTGGAATGCAAAGAGCCAAAACAATCAAAAATTAACTTTAATAGCAAGGATCAATAAAGTGAACACATTTCCCTTGACTCCTCTCTTTCATCAGCAGCTGTAAATTAAACAAAATCTCCCCGTTGTTCCAAAGTCCTGGATCAGATGTGGTGAAACAGCCTTTAGCGGCACAGAGAGACTTGGAAGCACTTCTCTGTTCCCTTAGACAATACTGTAATTGAGTTTTTCCACGTACAATTTGTTTAATTTAGAAAAGGCCTCTGGTTGAGGACTATCTAATAAAAAAAAAAAAAAAAAAAAAAAAAAAAGCTGAATTCACTGCTGGTTTACACTTGAATGTCAGGGTAGAAATTCTGCACGTTCACATTATAAAGCCTAAACTATTTCTACAGAGAAAATGGTGCCTCAACTCAATATTGTGAGGGCAGGGAGAAAAAACAGCTTCATATAAGCATAATATCCAAAACAATAGGTCTTAGCGTGGGTGAATGATTTCAGAGTGAGCTATCCGCCCCTGCCTGTCTATGTCTGTGCAGTGCACCCCTGCATGCAATTGCAGCCTTACGCCCAGCTCGATCATAAATGAAAGTGACTTTGAGAGCAAACACAAACAAACGGAGCTTAAGTGAATCAGTTAGGCAGAAAGAGGCAGGTGGCAGGCAGGCAGGTGATGGATGGTAGTGCTTAGGAGCCGTGACTTTTGGGTAAGTGACAATGACACACATAAAGGCCACCATTACCCATTTTAAGATGCGGTTAAAATCCTTATCGACCCGCCCGCCTCAGTTGCCAATATGCCAAAGAATCACACCAGCTGGAGCTGCATGGCAGGCAGAGAGTGATTTGCATTGACTGGAGCCACCCCACCCCTTTCTATACAGTAGCACTCATTCAAACTCACATTTTCACACACACACACACACACACACACAAATACGCACAAATATAGATAATGCACAATTTGCCTGGATAATAGTCTATGATAGCAAGGTGTAAGTGTAGCAGCACAGATGCTTTTCAAATATCTGATGCATACTGCAATTTATTGCAAATGTGCTTTGGAGTGGGGTGTTCTGCAGTGTCAAATTAGCACCTGACACCAATTTGGCTGAGGACATTTCCTTCCCTATCTCCTAAATGCTTCTCGACACTCTCACCTGCTTCAAATACTCACAGAGTGTAATACTGCAAAATTACAGTCTTTCGCCCCCATCTCCACACTCCAGAGTTGCACTTAGTCAGAATACTCTTGATGAGGGTATGGAGGGGTAGCATCCACAGAGGTAGATGTTAGTGAAATAACATTAGCACTTCAAGTGTCAGTTCTTTGAAGTTTTTTGGTAAAAAGGGATTTATTAGTCACGTCTTTTCATTTATTTGCAAAAGAGAGGTCTGTAGGACACTGGAGAGCTGGAGAGGGTATAAAAAATGGGTGTTGAATGTTTAGGCCTAGGTCTTTTGCACCAGGCCTCAGAGGGGGCTTATGAGGAAAAGATTGGTGAAGAAAGAGTTTGGCCCATACCTAATATTTGACGAGAGGACCGACACCCAAATCATCTCTCTATCTATCCCTGATAGATAGCTAATGCTGTAACATGTGTCACTGCATGAGGGTACATTTAAATCTTCATTACTGGTAAATTTATGATGAACCAACTGCACAAAAAATGCATGTTGCCTGGCTAACTTCACTTCCTATCTATTTTAAATGAATATTTCACCCAAAAATGGAGCAACGCCTGGAAGCTTGTTCTGGCAGTCAATTCATGCCGCACCGCTACATAGACACGTGACATGCCTCACTCTTCACACTTCATCTACCTCCCCAGTCTATTTAAGCTGCATAATTTCCCATCTCTCCCTCTGACATGTCAATGCCGCTGCTGCCCTGCATAGCTGCCTGCTCTCTCAGCACCCTCCACCACCCCAGCATCCACCTGTAGGCTCCGGCTAGGAGGGGGGAAGATATTTACTCATAAATCCCCAATATCCATATGTAAACATATCTGTAGGAGTGATGAGCTCGGAGTCTAGACACAAAACTCTAACTATATTCTGCTGCTGAAATAAAACATTTCAAACATGAAATATTATATATTTTGTATCATTTTATCACCACCAAGTCATCTTGGATATCCAGTGAAATGTTATTCACCCTATGCCTCCCTGAGATGGAGGGCTCCAAACACTGTAGCTGCTTCTGTCAGCATGGAGTTGGAGTAACATCAACAGCAGCAAAAAAGGATGCAAAAACATTTGTTTCAAATTATCAAACTTTCCATGCAGCGTGATATAAGTCTTCACTTTTTATTGGTATGCTCATTACATTCCATCAAACCATCATTTTAGCTGTGAGTTTTATGTTTATATGATGTATTTGGTGGTATAATCAGCTGAGGTACATATGATACTGTAACCACACAACAGGATTAATAGTATGGTGATAAATAAACAGGAGCATTAATTTACAGTAAACTAGCTGTTGTTTGTGCCACTGCCCTCCAAGTAATGCGAGCAGGGAAGTGCCACAAATCACACAGAGTTTGGCTTGCAGAGGTGGGTGTGGCTGAATGGGCTATTTTTGATGGCTCAGTAGCAAAAAAGAACAACTCTGTCCAATAGAAAGGAGTACACAGTTACATGCATAAAGACTTCCCTCTATATCTATGGTGACTGTATGTATTCAACATTATCCCTGATTCTTGCATTCTTGCAGTGTTCAAATTGTCCTGGGCAGACGTCAGTGTCCCCATGCCCCCGCCTGGCAGCCCTCTCTGCCTCCAGGAAGCCTTTTTACTGTCAGAGGGACTGAGTCCAAAGGCCCTTGGTCAACACTGCTGGAGAATAAATGGATAAAGACTGTGAATAGAGATCGTATTTCCCCGACATGCAGATACACAGTGCTAGGAGAAAATCCATAAATGCAAATGGTGTTTTGGATGCATTGTGGTGGCTGCAGGACAAGGAGAACTTCATATCAGAGTGCAACAAGCTCATTGGTTCATGTGCGGTAGAGCGGGTATTGCATCGATTTCTGGCAAATGCCTCGATGTTGATTTGCTTGTTCTGTGGCTTTGCTGGCTGTCATGTTTCTCCAGCGATGCAAAATCTTTCCATTTTTCTACACGCCAACCTAATATCGACACTGTTTATCTCATACGTAAAAAGACTGAAATAGATGTTGCCATCATCAAATTCAAATGTGGAGCGAGTAAGGGGGAGAGACATGAAATATTAAACAGGATGTTCCATCATCACACTTCTTGTGGAGGATTTCAAAATAATGTCTAACTGGAAACAAGTATCACAGTAAGCCCAGTTGTATATTCAGAGTGTCTCTCTGATGAAAAAATCATGTGTGAGTGATCAAGTAGAAGTACTGCATGATGTTTCTCTCCCTCATTATACACATGAAGCATGTATGAATGTAGCAAACCCATCCTAATCCTCCTCCATCCTCAACAGAAAATAAATAAATAACAGTCTAAAACAGTAATGTTAGCTGCCAGGTTTCAATGTCAGCCCCTTATTTTGGGGAGTTTGCCAGTGGAAATGTGCAATTACACCTTAAAACAGCAAAACAGCAGCAGAAACACAATGTAAATATCCAGTCCCAGTTAAAACAGTGTTAATGTGTTTTAGATTAGGTTTCTCTGTGTGAGTGAGTGTATACAGTGCAGCGTTTTGTTAGCTCCGTAACTAATCTAACAGACTGGTTGCATTATGTCCTATAGGCTTCACCTCATTATTGTCATATTGGCCACACTTTATTTGAACCGTCCAGTGTTAATGCAGTGGTACCTCGATTATCTGGCCCCCGATTACGCGGCATGACTGGTCATGGACATTTTTTTCCCTTTCCTTCAATACAGTAGCTTACCAGTCTAATTCTGTAGTTGTTACGGTGTTCTCAATTAAACTGGTTTATTACTATTACTATTACTATCTATTATTAAATGTTTGCAAACAACTGCCATTTTGCTGGCAGGCCTACATATTTGTTATGATGGGTTTAATGGGTTTGTGCAAATAGCTATTTGTTCTCCAGTAGATGAGTCCATTTTTCAGTTTTTTCCTGCATGTGTGTCACAATAAAGGATTTCTCTGATACTGGTGTTGTCTCAAAGTGTTGTAATTTTACTGCCAGTTGTGCATAGTTGTTATGGCTATTTGTACCACAGAAGTGTTGGGAGACATGTCAATAACATTTCATTAAATACATTTCCCCCCCAAATTTTCAGTGTGTTTTTTGTGCATGTTTCAATTATCAGAAATTTCATCTATCCGAAATACCTTCATTTGCATCAGCTGGGGTTAAGCTTAGGTTAATACTAAGCTGAGTTACTTTTTTATTCTTTGTTAAAAAAAAAAAATGAAAAAAAATGAAAAAGGGGTGTCTCTCTTTACCAGTAACAGCACCAACAGTGGTGGTATGGATGCACTAGATCAGACTATGAATAGAGTTTCCATTTCCCCCAAGTGAGAGCATGACACATAGACACATAGCTCTGGAAGAAAATCTATAAATGCAAATTATGTTTTGGATGGATTTCTGTTTATTGTGGTTGCAATGGAACGAGGCAGTCTTTGTATTGAAGTACAGTAAGCTAATTGGTTTATGTGCAGTCCACTGGGTTTTGCATTGATTTCCGAGGAATATTTAGTGTTGATTTTCGTGTTTTAAGTTGATGTTGATTGTCATGCTTTTCTGATTTGATGCAAACTTGTAAATTTTTCTTCTTCCAAACCAAACTTTTGTAGGATAATTTCATGGAACACTGGAACTGCTGCTACTCCTATAAAGAACACGCAGTTACATCACATCTACCACAAAATCATGGAGAGTTATTTTCAAAAGAGCCTGTCTGCAGTTCTGTTACCTCTGCTGCAATCTACTCTAATCCTTGTGGTCTATTTTTAAAAGAACATGATACATCCTGCCTGTGTGCACTAATTAGTGCACACTAATTGAAAATGAAGTGAAACTTCTGAGAGAAGCAGATTCTACCTTATTCTCAATAGTCACACGTAGGTGTGAAGAGCTGCAAAATAAAGCAAATGTTAATTTGCTAAAAACTAACTTAAGACACGCTTGATGAGGTGTAAACTGATATCTAGTTTGAAATACACGATCATGCATTGCCTCCACATACAGTGTGAGTGCATGTTGTACTGCTCATGTTTTAGGCACCACTAAATTAGCATTTCTAAAACTGACATCAGGGGCATTTGTCACGTGCTGGCAGGAAAGAGGACCCGAACACAGGAGCAGACAGGCAAGAAGGTTCAGAGAGCAGAATGTTCAATGAAGACTGAAGGCAGGTTGAACAGAGAACTGAGGACCAGGCCGACTGAGACAAACACAGGGAGCACTGGGAGCAGAGACTCCAGGAACACAGGGGAACATTGACAACAAACTCACAAAGGACTGAACTGAAAACCAAACTTAAATACACAAGGAATTAACAACAAGACTCACCTGGGGAAGGGGCTGGAAAACAAGAGTGGAGAACACAGAGGATTGGCTGAGGGAAACACTGGGGAGGAACAGACCAATCAGGGCTGATCACACAGACTCAGGACACGTGTAGGAAGCTGAGAAGGGCAAACAAGACTGACACAGGGTGCAGTGGAAAATACACCAAAAAACAAAGAAAACCCTGGGAGAAACAAAAGCAGAGTCCAAAGTCAAGCCAAAAGTCCAACACACAAAAAAACTCACAAATTGTCACATTTGAAGCACAAGCTAACTTAAATTGTATCAAGAAAGAAATACTCTACTTTAACAAGTGTGTTACCAACTTCAGTTACTGTTTATTCTATAAATGCACAGGTTATTTTGCATGTGGGTTTTACACATTGGTTTCCCTTTGCTGCAAACCAAACTCTATTGCAGGACTTATGATTTTACTTGACAACACCCAGGGTAACACACTGTCATGGATAAATCTGAACATTTTATGTTATATTTAACTTATGATGATGTAATGCTTGCAGGAACCAAAAGAATTTGTTTTAAAATATAGCAAAGCACAATACTTGTATAATTCCTGACTTCAAAATACTTAAAAGTACAAGTACACAAAAATTGCCTAGTTAAAATAATGACAGTAAAGAGTGTAATTATTTACTTACACTCCTTGACATATGAGATTTCACTGACAGACAGAGCTGTGATGATCACAAACAAACAAACAAATAAACAAAAGAAAAAAAACCTAATTCATCTGAGAAAGTGATTAAAAGCAAAGCGATCCCTTGTCTTAACCCAGTTTGAGTGCATGAGAGAGCTTTGTAGTGTGAATGCGGTACAATTAGTTTGAAATGCAGATGCAACAGCAATTGCTATTGGAATCGGATTGAGTACAATGAGAGATTCAATGACTTAATAGGTGCTGTGGGAATTCCAAAGTGGAGCGAATTTAATCAGACAGTGGGAATAAAAGACACAGTTTGTATCAGGCTAAATAAAATCTGAAGCATAGAGGCGCTATGCCAGATTAAGCTGACAGCATAGCACACATAGCTCTTCACTTGAGTCTGGAGAAGTAGGCAACATTAATACATCAAATACAAAAAATACAAACGGGAGAATGGGATGTTGCAATTTCGGCTTGAAAGCATTTCACGTTGTTGGAGCACCCGCAATCAGAGTCATTTTGTATTTATGAATTTAAAGTTGACCATTAAGGAACAGCAGCGTGCTTTCCCCACTATTGGTAAGTAGGCTTGATTGTATTATTGTGAATACAGCTGATTATTTTGATTTTAATTATAGTCAGGACCGAAAATTGAAAAAGCCCCTTAGAAAAAAACATGGTAGGCATTTTTGAGGAAAAGCACTTTATCTGTTGTTTCTATATGATTTTTTAGTGCTGAATCCATTTCTGCCGTATGCCAAGCTGTAAAAGTTACCGTTTAGTCATAATTATTGATTAATTAGCATGATTATTGATTAGTCGCCCAAAGTTAGAAATGGCTATCAGTTTCCTATTTGTCAATATTCTATATATGATTGTTTGGTATCATTGTAAAGGGGACCTTCTCAGCTTTCATTTAAGCCCATGGGTGTCTCTTTCTGACAAACACAGAGGTCACATGACCTCCTTAAACCATAAATTAAACACATTTTCCCACATTTTTCGCCTAAACTATATAGTTTCTTTTATCCCTGTGGGATCAAGGGATATCAAGGACCCAAAAGACAACAACCACAATACCTAATGGACTTTGAGAATTCAGGAAATGTATGATATACCCATACTATTTCTTTGTGAGAGGTTATTGTGAGCCTTAAAATAGCAGTAACTGACTCAGGCCCATTCACCTCCATTCATTCTCCAGCATTACGGAAAAACAACCTCACCAATTGTTTACTGTAGATATAATGATATTATTACTAATACAAATGTAATAATAATCAAAGGCCAGGTAGACATTTTTCATCAATTTAATGAATTAGTAAAATTAACTGAACGTGGCCACTAATTACTGTATTTCACCAATTAATCTCCCGGCCGCAAATAGCCGCCTGGTTCTTTTAAACGCCTGGTAGTCCAGTCATTTTATGACTTTTCTTTTTCCTCTATCTAATAATAAATATAAATTATGTATAACACCTTAATATACCTTCAGGCCATATATTGTCAAGGAATCAGGTGTAGGCTGGTGTCATTTTATTCAAAAAGAACGGGTTTAGGGTGCTTTTGTGTTTGACTGTGTGAGTTTCCCTTGTTTCCTTTGGCTGGTATTGAACCCTTACGTAACTGAGAATGTCTTTTTTTGTCTTTTTTTTTTTTTTTAAAATTAGAATCAATTGCCATGATACTGGAAACCAGAAGACCCACATTGCAAATAAACAGAATTAACCTTTTAAAACAAATGTTTTTTGCTATGGTATGGCCTTCAGGAAGAAGTAGCTGACAAACTGCATAAAGAGCAAGAGTCAAACCTTAACCTCAAACTAAAAAGAAACGTGAACACACTCTTTGATACACCAAAGTCCTGCAGAGGCAATCCCTGTCCACCCTTCATACCACAGAGTTTGCATGTTTAACCCTTTTATCCAGCCATTGGTTTCCATTCATTCCACTACAATATGAAAATGAATTTTCAGAGACTTCAGACTTTCTTCACACCAGTATTCATCACCGTAATAAAGTCATTCACATTAGTTTTCCTAAAAGCAGCAGCACTGTTGAGTTTTGATGACTTGACATTGGATGGAGTGAAGTGGTCCCTCTGCCAGAAAATAGTTCCCAGGGAAACATTTGTTTTGCACAGCCAATTATCAGTTCTGTGGTTTTTGAATGCAACAACTTTGTTGGCAGAGCAATATTAGATGTGAGTTTCAACCAAAAATTCAAGTTTGAAAATCCAGGTTTGTGTAGCAAATGGTCAAACATTCAAAATAACTGCTAGTGTCCTTTAATGTTATAATCAAACCAGGTCTACTGTAACTTACTTGAATGCCTCTTTTTTATTTGCCCTCGGCCCTCGGCGTTTCCCATACTGCAGGAACCAGAAAAAACTGTCAGCTCGATGCATCTGCTGTCCCTGGTTTTGATTTATTGAGTCTTTTTGCAAGGTTAAAAAGTTATGGCGGAGTTGCTACTTGTCTTTCATATTAATTACACAAACAGAAGCGTGTGAGAGGCAGAGATGGGCAATGATCTTCCCTGAAGTTGCAGAGATCAATCAATATTGATCAGCGATACTTTGATGTATGGCAACATCTTGCACCTGAGACCTTGGCCAGCTTGAGTGATGATGGCATCTAGAAATGGGTGCTGTCTGTGAAACAATCCCCCCAAAATAGATAGCACGGAATTGAGATCTGAGACACACACGTACACACACACACACACACACACACACACACACACACACACACACACACAAAACACACGAACACGCTTGTTCACTCATTTTGTTTTTCTCTCTTTCTCTCTCGCACACACACATGCGGTCCTTTCTCACATTCACACACACACACACAAAGACACGGTCTTGTGGCTCTTTTTCTCCAGGGTTGGTGTGATGAATATGAAATGAAATCCATATGGTTCTGTCAATAGCATAGCTGCCAACGCAGCTCCACAACCATTATAAGTGGCTACACCTCGGGCGATACACAAGCTAATGAATAGTGCAAGCAACCAAAACGAAACATTACTTCATAGCCTTCCCATAAATGAATAAACATGAGTAAGAGTATTCAGGAATGAAATGTTTGCTCATAAAAAATCCTGTTTCACTTAAACACATTTTGGATTTCCACCCTGACACCTCAATTTAAGCGGATGGCTTTTATTTAAATCAAATCAGAGGGGAGAGGGAAAGAGGAGGGAATGGGAACAGAAAGAGGTTGCACGAGATCATAAACACACACACACACGCACACATACAAACACACGCGTGCTCTAAACATACACTTTCACATGAGCACACACACACACACAGATTCAAGGACGGAGGGGAATTAACAGCAGGCAGAGGCAGGTCTCTTTCCCTGGATGCTTCAAGCTATTTCAGGAGGCTATTTCAGGTCTTCTCTATTCTTCCTCTGTCTCCTCTCGCCATACATCCATCTGACTGCTGCCGAGGGAGGGCAGGGGAGTATTTTTAACTCTATGTCTAAACAACACTGTTTTTTCAGATGTTCCTCTGTTCACAGTTTACCTGTGTGTGTATGTCTGCAGCGAGATGGCAGAAGGGCCTGATAAACCTTAACATTTGATAGCAAAAATAACACAAATGTTTGACTGGTAAGGGGATCAGGCCAGCTGCCTTTGGTGTCGTATTGCTTTTTCTTTTTCTTTTTTTTTTTTCCTTTTAAAATTTTGCTTGGCAGTGTCGAACTGAAAAGTGCACAGCTCTTTTACAGATTTGTCTCTACAGCTTCTACAGCTCTTTAATTCAGAAAGCATGGTATGAATTAAGAAGTTAAGTGACTGCAGTTCGTAGTCAAGTGACTTTGGAGTCAACACGTTTTAAGGATTTTCTTATTGATACAAGAAGAGTCATCTGTCTTTTTTTAAGAGATATTGTCACATATTAAAAAAAAAAAAAATACAGAACAGGTGAAATTATAGATAGATAAATAGAAATATTGGATTTTTGGGTTTAAATATTTCCCACTGTTTAAGTGTGATGTAGCTTCAATTAAGCACTGCCAACAGAAGATACAGAATATGTATGTGTTGTCATACAATATGAGAATAAAATAACTTTGAAGCTACATAATAAATAAAAAAAAAAGAAGCAAGATTTATGACTGGATGAAATTGGGCAGATGAGTAGGATGAATACTCTTTGCAGGGTGATGATAATGTCAGTGTCAATTCTAGTTTGATGCCCAAACAATCATAAAATTGCACAATGGGCCTCAAATTGGTTTTGTGCCGGAGACGGGGTCATTAGATGCGGACATACGAGGTTTCCACATGGCAGTGCTGCTCGGTCCTCGTGACATTCCCCATTAGGACTCAGTTTACAAGTCCTCAGTCACTGCTGCTCATGGGCAATATTGGTTCCCACAGAAACAGACGTTGGCTGGCTCTGCCTGGCAGCCAACTGGGCGGTGGAAGGTGTGTGTGTGTGTGTGTGTGTGTGTGTGTGTGTGTGTGTGTGTGTGTGTGTGTGTGTGAGGGGGGAGGCACAGCTGTTTTATGGAGCTCTGCCATTTCTCCACATTTCCCCATGGGCTGGTGACAAGCTGACCAGAGAAGGGGAGAACAGAGCATATTGATCAGTAGCTAAGAGTAGAAGAGAGAGTCTCGGCGTATCAAACCCGGTGGGGCAGGACAGAAGAATTGGCACTTGTCCCCTGTGAGTGTGAAGGACTCTGGTGGGCTCTTTTGTCTCAGGCCTGACAGGGCCCCTCGGTGCCTCATTACAGTCAGTGCTGCCTGTTCCCACTTTTTTACCTCTGGTTTTTCACCAGGCAGTTCTGTTTTTCCTGCAGCTCTAATCGACTATATACTGCCCACTGTTTGAAGGATGGGTTTAGAGTAAGTAAATGTTTCACACTGAGCAGCGACAAAAGGTACCCGTGCCTCTGCCGAGCCGCCGAATCTGCACTTTATTTCTGAGTGGTTCTGGAACAAAGAAAAACACGCGCACCTTTGAAAGATAATCATCATTTTTGTAATGACTGTAGCTGTGCAGGAAAAACTCATTTCATTTCATTTTCAAAGCAAGCAGCTCTACAGTGCCCTGCTTCGGTAATTGTTACCCTCGGAGAGCTGCCAAGAGGTCTGATGGCATTCCAGATTAGCTGTGTGTGGTTTGTCTCTCACTTGGGCCCACCTTGTACCCGGCCTCTCGCCCAGGCCTACGCTGGCACTGGCCCCTACCATCTGTCAGAAACCTGGGCTTTGAACCGCTCGCCCCTCCCGCTATAGAGCATGTTTCATTCCAGCACAGGGAAATGGAAAGATAACAAGTGTAGGGAGAAAGAGATAGAGAGAGCGTCTCAGAGGGACAGAGGAAAAAAGCTGAGAGGAGGAGTGAGCACAGAGGAGAGGCAAACATTCTTGAACAAGCATCATTGGAAAATCTCCATCTTAGCAAATCATTTAGTCTCATATGGAGCCTGAAAATATTTGTTTCCAGTGCAGCTTCACTTGTTTCAGGTTTTTTTTTTTAAATTTGAACAAGTATAAATACGTTGAAACAAGGCAGAATAGGGCAGATCGGCCCGCAAGTACCAGGAAAATCTCTCCCATTTCAAGAAAATTCTCGAAGCAAACAGCTTTTTGCACTTGAGATTAAGATTTTAAGACTCTGTATGGCACTAAATTAGTTGCTAGCATGAAACAGCATGGGTAAGTCTTAAGATTAACAATTATTTTTACTCACTTGCTATTGCGAATGACCTGCTGAGCAGAAGTTGTAATTGTGATACTACTGAAATGTACATTTTGCAGAATTCAGACCAACGTGGCAAGACAAGTCAGCGAGCACTGTCACCATACTGAGCATTTGCCCTTTGGAAATCAACCCGTGTATACATTCCTGTTGAATTGAATTAATTAAGCTTCGAGAGCCGGCGACATATGAAACATCAGCGAGTGCCAGGCATCCTGGTCATTGCCTAATTGATTCTTGTTTGACATTGGCATCAATAAATGAATTGCTATTTTTAAATGGCTAAAAAAAAACAATGTGTGGTTGGTGGCTTGTCATATTTAATCACTCTTTGGAGGAGGGTCAAACCGTATGACCTTACTAGCCACAATCGGCAGACTACTGGCACGCTTGAGAGGCCACAGACAGTCTGGGCCCGAGCACTCCAGGGGAGGGCAGGAATGGCAATAATATCCCCTGACACACATACACACACACACACACACACACATGCACATGCCCACACACACACACGCACACACGCTCCTGTTGACCCCCTGTCCCCATCTCCTGCGTTACACCAAAAAGCTCCTTTTGAGGGAGCCACACCTGCTTGTCAAAGCCATCGTTTTAAACCATCTGATCGCTGGTGCAGATGGCTGGTCATGCAAGCCTGGGGATGAGGAAGAGGAGGAGTGGAGGGAGGGAGACAGGGATGAGCAAGGGAGAGAGTGTCACGCCGATGTGCTCGCTACAGCTCTGCCCCTCAGAGGAACACGTAACACCTCAGATTTCACAGACACTGACATGAAACAAGGTCTTGCTGATCTGGAGGGGCTTCATTTGTCACTTGCAGATATACTTCCTGCCTCACGGGCAAACGTTTGAACATCCTCATCACACATTTGCCCTCAGTTTTGAGGTTCCATGAGCAGAGTATCGTTTCGACTTTCATTCCGCAGTAACTTTCATTCTGCTGTCTCTGCAGCATTTTAACCTCTTCTTCTCCTCCCTACATTAGGTGCTCATGAAGAAACATGACGGAAACCCCGAGGGTGTGTGGAAAGGCAAAAGCTACGGCTTCTTCCCACAAAAGGCCACTCTTCCCACAGGTAATTAAAGCCAATGCATGGAGAAGGGTATGCCTGAAGCTGCATGTTTAGGTGTTGGGTAACTGACTGGGAGAGCAGTAGCTTCATGCATGAACATAGCACATGGCCATACTCTTGCTTACACAGATTTAATTTCTGTTCACTTCATGAAACACTGTCTGGACACTGTTGGATTCAAACCATATAGAATAGGAGCAACAGCAATGGATCTTATGGATCTAACTCATCCAATCAGACACATGAACCATCTGATGTAGTATGAGAGCGCTACAGTTTAACAAACAGCAGAAAGTGTTACGGTGAGAGCCGACCTCATTCCCAGGCGTTCCTGTATGTAGAGGAGTAGGAATATATGTAAGATTTACAAACCAGAAAGCACAACCACCTCAGTTCATGACTGACTTCATCTGTCTTTACACACAGTAGGTCTGGCTCCAGGATCACATTTGACCGGTTAAGAGTGACGATAAGAATTGAAACAGCCTCCTGATGCACCAGAAGGTGCAGCAGGGACCTACAAACCCAAACCTGTGGGGGTGATTATGACTGATAATGTCCATTCAGTGGTGTGATAACGGTACGCCGGTTCAAATTCAGTGCAGTCTTTAAACCAGAACGCTGATTGAAAGAACAATTTCTTCAGTTGTAGCCTGGATGGTTTGGCGAGTCAGACGACAGTGATGTCATGAGATAAGCTGGCCATGCCATGTTAGTATGGACCACATCACCGTGAGTATATATCACAGCTGCTTGAGATGCAAAGATGGAGTCTAAAACTGTGTTCAGGTTTTGAACTGGTTCCAAATGACCTAAGTGTCCAAAAGAAGACATGGATAGATTTTTCATTGACTCTTACTGATACTCTAGTGTTCTTTGTCACAAAATTAATAAAAACTATTGATTAATTAGGCTGTCTAGAGCCAAGTTGATTCAATCACTGTTTTTTTTTTTTTTTTAACATTTAACATTGGTGAGCTTAGACAGTGCAGATTAATGAAAAGGAAGCTTGTTAGTGTTCGAAACTGTGCACGGGAATGGGTATACCTACAGCTTTCTCTTATTTGCATGCAATCTAATTGGCCTAGATTAACGTAGATAACATGCTATGCCTGCAAATAATACTGTACACGCTAACAAGATGTGATGTAGATTCATGTTTGCATCCCATGGAGTAAGCTTTTGGATTTTTCAGGTAATAACGTGAATGAAATTAAACGTTGCATTTCATTAACATTGTTGGTGCAAATTAGGTGTTGGCGCAAATTAACAACTCAAAATTTCAAAGTCAATAAAGTAAGACAAATCAGAATTTGCATCAAAATGAAGAATGTTGTGTTCCCAGCCTTACTGACACCTCATTTCAATAAAATTTCAATAAAAAGCTATAAAAATGTTTAAAAATGTTTTGATAAATGCAATGATGGCCACTTTCGTATGTTAATCATAAACATACGAAAGTATGTTTGAAAGATTAAACACATCATTGAATTATCACTGAATTATATACAATTTAGAAAAAAATGGGAAACAATACCAATACCCAAGAAGATAAAGTTTTTTGTTGTTGTTGTTGTTGTTTTTCTGTGTGTGTGTGTGTGTGTGTGTGTGTGTTTGTTTGCCAGATATAAGCACTGGTCATATTTTATTTTTGTTTTGTATTTTACTCTGCATGGAGAGTCTATTGACTCTTAGTTGATGTCTTTGGCATTTGAAGGATATTGACATTGCCTGTTTGTTCAAGGGAGCAGAAAGCAAGTACAGATCCAAGCATTTCCTTTCACTGCTGACATTGTGCATGTGTGTGTGTGCGTGTGTGTGTGTGCGTGTGTGTCTGTGAGATAAATGAAGACAAAGGAAAAGGACACATTCTCTATATGTGTACACAGACCTGTGCGCTGTAGTGTGATATTTGCTTTCTCGTCTTTTAACACCGCCCTATAAAAACTTTAGTGGGAGCCCTCCCCGTGCTTTCGTCAGCGTATCGCTTTGAGCTCCCATTATGCAAATGAAATCACAGCTCTATAAACCATATGTAAATGGAAAACACAAGCATGTCCAGACGAAATTACAGTCATAAATTTGATCAACAGCTCTCTAATAATCAGAACACTAAGTGACATTTTTCTGTTCTCCACTGATGTTGCTTTCCATTCATCAGTGTGATGCGCCAGCTGAGACATGTCACACTGCCAGAATCTGAGAGCTGATTGTCAGGGAATTTGCTCACACCTTCCACAAATGTGTGCTGCATTCCAAATGTCTTTTTTATAAGGCTCCAAGTACCCTTTAAATATACTCATGGCAGATAAATAGGTAGACAGCTTGTGTCCTTCAAAGTCAATCAACCATGCATGAATGAATTCTTTGGCAAGTCCATTTAGCATCTATGCAAAAACTGTTGCAAGCTTAACCATCATGTATTTATTAGCTGAAGGCAAAATCCACCAAAATCACAGGCAGAATATTTATACTTGAGGGTTGTCAGTGGTAAAAAGTCCACATATCAAGCAGTGAATAAAGTGAGACGTGGGAAGAAAAGGGAGAAGAAGAAGAAGAAGAAGAAGGAGAAGAAGAGCACATGAAACTTATTCATAAACTACATTTATCAACTGTAAGAAAGGTTCTTGCAATTTGAATTCAGCCTTACAAAGAATAAAATGGATCAAATACAAAATGAAAACCTGTGAGACGGTATTGTTGCAGCTTCTACAAATTAATATATCTATTTAATGCTAGCTTGTAAAAATACATGTTTATAAAGGACTTAGAAGAGTAAAAAAGTCTGCCAGTGTACTATTTTCTAAATGCAAAAACAACGTAGGAATACTGAGTATAGCTTAGCTGTATTGTTGCTCAGAGGTTGTTAAAAGATCTAAAAAATCAGGTGTCAGACCATGAACATGATTATTTATAACCACATCCGTAAAGCACTGCTTTGTGTGGAAAGCGTTGACACTACAGTTTGCACTTTAAGTTATATTTACTAACTTTGTGAAAGCACAAAGCCAGCTGATAAGGCAGAAGAGCCAGAATGCAGGCCTTCCCTTTTTTTTTCTCCTTCCTAGAGTGTTAATGGGCTTTTGTCCATAACAAGAGTGTGACCCGCCCAGCCAGCCCAGCGGGCCCCCGGTTATTCTAGTGCTTGCACAGACCATGACCCTGTCACCTTGATAGCGGCTTCACAAGTGACTGGCCACAGTGTTTATCTGTGCTCAAATAAAAGATAAGAGCCTTATCTTTTCACTGGTTCTATGTACACATGAATACGGTGGTGACTGACAAAAAAAAAAAAAAAAAAAAAAAAAACAGCCACTAAGCACCACCAGACTGAGGCTTGCACTTAAAAAACAGAATCAATACTGATTTCAGTTTTATTTATTCACTGCAAAGTTAAAAAATGACAAATCAAATACATTGCATCTATGATAACAAATTAAAAGTTTCTGTCTGTCTTCAGCCCTAGTTCATAGCTCCCTGGCCTTGTCCTACCACTGAAGCATGCTCAGTGGCACATGCTCAGTAGTACAACAAGTCTATGGAAAAGGATTTTTTGGTGGGGCAGCTCCCCCTAATGCTCTTGGGCTTATTACAATACAAATACCACTGCCTCACTTTTGGGACATAGAACAATATCGGAGGTCACAAGTCAGAAATTCCCAGCTGCTGAGTGGTAATTACAAGTTCAATATATTCCAGCGGTCCAGCTGGAAAAAAAAAAAAAAATAGTGGAGAAGATTATCTTTGCCCAGACGGGGCAAGATGGTCTCTGCCCAGTGCCAAGTGTTGTTATATGCTGCCTTATTTCAGCATATTGTTTTATTTGTTCCTAGAAAAAGCCCCTGAAAAAAATGAAAATACATTGGAAACAAGAATTAGTTAGGGTTCTAAGAAAAACAAGATTGTAACACCAAATAAGACACTGAATCACTGTTTAAGTTGGATATTTTTGCAGTGAAATGCAGTGAAATGTATATCACCAAGGTATTTAGGGATGCTGAATGTCAACCCTGTGCAATTTAAGAGATATACACTAAAGTAATTCTGTTTAGTGACACTTACAGTGTATGCCAGTGTGAATATACAGAATTTTTCCGTTGCAAGAAGATGGCATTTTTTCAAAAAAACTCTGGAAGGCAGTATAACAAGGGGAGATTAAAGCAGAGGGTCTGCCACCACCTGCCACCAGAAAGGTGGCTATTTTTTCTGTGCATGTCCAAAAGTGCAAATGGAAAGTACAAGTGGCAGTGTTACTTCAGAGAAGGTGCAGAAAGAAAATTCTGTGAAATCACTGCACAACGTTCAAGAGTCTACTGATGTTGGTTAATGCTTAAAAGTTGAAGGCAGCTGCAGAAATTCTGGCAAAAGTCCAGTTAGCTCTGATTTCTGCACCTAGACAAGATGGCACCGGCCACTGCTGCGTGCATACTGGCGCTTCATTATAATCCTCAAATTGTGGCTTAAAGGACATCACTGTGCTTGTGCCAGGTTTCTAGTTTGCCGCTCCACGTTGTCACTGGTGATGTCTGCGCACACAGCTGGAGATATTAGGGCTTGTTTTCCTGCCTTCAGATGCCATTTGCTTTGATGAAAAACAACTCGCACAGACTTGAAAATTGCCAAGCTAGAAAATGCGTCACAGCAAACATGATTTGATTTGTTAAAGCGGATTTTCATGACTATTCCATTGTTTTAAGAGTGTTTTTATATCAATCTGTGCATCCTGATCTACGCTGTATGCTCTCTTGACTGGCAGCCACAGGAGGAAAAGGATGTCTCCATGAAGAAAAAGTGCCTTACAAACAATTTAAGCTTAAGGCACCCTGGTGGCTCACCTGGCAGAGTCTCTCTCTCTCTCTCTGTCTGTCACTGTCCAAAAAATCAAAAAGGAAAAAACAAAAAAGGAAAAATAACAATCTCATATCCTTTTTGTTTTATTCAGGACATATATTTTCATCAAAGGTTTAACACCATAACATTTGTATTTTAAAAAATGAAAAATGAGGAAATGTTAAAGCCTAATTATATTGTGTACTATTGAGGGGGATATAGGTCTAAACTAGACATAAATAGTTCTAAACAGGCTCTAACTGTATAGCTGTAGCTGTAACTGTTGTCCCTTAGGAAAGTTTAGGTGCTTGTTAATAATCAAAACATGAAAGTGATCCAGTTGCTGCAGTGATGGTGTGTGGGGTGCATGACATTATGCGAATAACCATGTTCATAAAGCACGGCAGCAACATCAGAGGAACTTATGGATGTGTTAGTAGCCATGTTGTTGCACGGTAAGCCATGCTTGAGAGCGATAAAGTCCATTTATAAAGCGGAGTACAGCCAGGAAATCGTCAAACGGTTGCCCGGGCTTACCTTTCGGCCCGGATGTGTTAATGGGAGCGTGTCCATAATAGTAGTCTGACCTGGCCGTGCTGAGCCAGCAGGAGCTCGCTGCCTCTACCTCTCACACAGACCCTGGACCTGTCACCTTCAAGCGAGTGTTCACGTTTGGCACAGTGGCAAGACCACGCCCAACTCATGCTACTGCTTAGAATATCACACAGCCCATATACACACCTTTTGCATTAACATATACGTGTCAAGATGCTAATACAGCTTGAGAAAAAGAAATATGAGATCTTAAGACTGAGAAGTTCCAGATGCTTTGCAGTGTCTTTCCCCAGCCTGCTCCTCCAGCAAACATGCACATCAATGCCACAAGGACACACGGCTTAAACATGTTTGGACGGGCACGGACACAAACCTGTACACGTAATTGCACAGCACTCTCCTATCTCTTTACTGACACACACATTTACAAGCGTCCCCACACACACACATACACACACATCTCTGTGTCTGTCTGGCCTGAGGGCTGATCAAAACCACAGTATAAAAGCTGTCTTGGTTCCCAGAACATAGAAGCTCTGTCTCTCCTGAGGCCCCCTGAACCGTCCTGCCCTGCCATCCTCCACATCTGAGGCAACTGAGAGATGAAACAATAATTACTCACATATTGGGGTTACATGTCACAGATCAAACAATATGGATTTGGCTAGTGGGGTGTGATCAGAAATTGGCATCATAATAAAGCAATCCCCCTCCTGCATTGCTTTGAACCATTCAGCTTAGAAATAGTCCCAAATACTATTCCGGTACCATGGCAAAATAGTTTTATAAGATTTAATTACACTTTATCAGATCACGTTTCCTTTACATTTTCTGCTCTGCATGTTTTCTGTAATCATAAAATCCAGCCCAGACTCCATGCCCATTTCCCACACAAGGATCATTAAAGTTTCGTCTTACCTTATCCTTTACAAATATTTTCAGTATTTTGAGGGACTATATTTTATCATACATCCAGTAATGGAACTAAAAGCACCAGCCTGTCGAGCTTATTTAGCTGCCATTCCCACTGCAATTTCTGTCACATCAAAGTCGAGGACAATTTTGTTCTTTCTTAGGATGAGAAGAACATGCCACAAAATTTCAATCTCTCCACACATCGGAAATAAAGACATGCGACATGTAAATAGTAAAAGCATGTCATGCCGTCCTGCTGAGCCGCTTGTTCCCAGTGAAACCTGAGGAAAGTCTGTGATACTGAAGCATTGTTGTTTCTCTGCAAATGGTGAACAAATTGGATTCAAATTATGTTGCACCAAAATTTTTGATAGGCTGCTACTAGAATGGTTAAAAATTATATCATGCTCAGCTGAATATGTGAACTCAGATGGGAATTACAGCAAAATCGTATTGAATATGTGACACTGTCTTGTATTTTTCATCAAGCAGAATGTTACTGTTCAGCAGGCAGGTTACATCAAATCCCAGTTGGCCTGCATTGTCAGGATGAGAGCTGGATTAATGCAACAGTAAATACATTTAAACTGCAAGGGACAAGGGAGTATCTCGCTATTAACATGCAAAGCCTGATATAAAAGGGGTTAATAGATTGCACCATTTTCTTCTGTGGAAATGAGTTTTGATAGCACAACTAACACCATTCTGTCAAACGCCAACATATCACGTTTGGCTCCATTTAGGCACCATGCTTTGATGTGTCTTTACACCCCGACAGACACGCACACACACACGCACGCACACACACACACACACACACACACACACACACACACACACAGAACCGCAAACACAAACAAACAGTATGTGAATACACTGTAAATACAATATGTAAACACACAGCGAGATCAAACAAATACAACTTCAAGCTAGATTAAAGGGTTAGAGACATAACTTTGAGTATAACCTGAAGTTCCCAATGTCATGAATGTGCTTCATTGTTAAGCAGCATACTGCACATCACCATGGTAACGTGCTCGGCTAACCAGCTTACCAGCCCGCTGCTTACCAGTCAGCTGTCTGGAAAAATGACATTACATGGCAAGGTCTAGTGGACCTTTTCACATAACCTTTATTGCACAATTCCATCTCTAAAACCCAATTTGCATACAAATGAGTGAGACAAGTAATAAAAAAGAACTGTACAGGGGGATAATATTGAATTAACAGATAGCATAAAGGGCTGCTCACAGGGTGACAGTGTTAAAAGACTGGCAGAACCACTTTGTTTTCCATGATGAATTATTATATCAGAGATAGAATTAGTCTCAGCATTTCCAGGGCTTTTCCACACTCTGGCTATAAAGGGGGGTTACTATCCAATAGCAGGTAGCTTACATTGGTCTACTATAGCTATCAATAATGAATTTAATTTACAGCTGCATATTAATGCGCTCTGAAATTCTTTCACATAGGATCCCTGAGACTGATTAAGGTAATAGATATTACCATATTCCCAAGCCCCGGGGAAATGAGGCCAACTTTTGAAGAGAAAATCTTTTCACAGAATCAATATAATAATACAATATTGTATCTATGAAAAGTGTGCCCACTGTGTCTTAATGAAAGGCTTATATGTATTTACACTACACATTTATGCTATCTCCAAGACTCCCCCTGCAGTTTTCTCTGGCCTTGGCAACAGCGTTCCTATTTTTGTATTGCTTGTGCATATTCATTTTAAATGATAACAATCCATGTAATTTCCAATCTCCTCCTTTTACAGTTCTAGACTAAAGTCTAGCACTGTAAAAATATATATAAAATATATATATAAATATATACATATATATATATATATATATATATATATATATAAATATATATATATATATATATATATATATATATATATATATATAGCTTTATATATAGTTTTCTTGTGTCCACTGAATCATGCTGCCTTTGCTGCTGCAACAACCTGATTTCACCACCGGGATCAATATTGTCTTATCTTATAAGCTGCTCTGGATCCGTCCATGTTGCATGATTGAGTCTTTGTAACGAATCCCACCTCCTTTATGTAAACATGCTCATTTGCTGGATTGTGAAATCCTGAGCTGACACAGACAGTTGATAACCACCTTTGTGAGACTGGGTATCTGGGTATCACGGTTTTGTAAATCCATAGTAAGAAACCCTTGCTATGCTGAGCTGGCTTGGTGACAGAGGGCCCAGGTGCCTGTTACATACAAACATACTGCATACCGTCTGATTTAGTCCTGTCCAAATCTGCCATGTTGAGCAATATTTACAGTCCACATGCCTCCATGCCAGTGAGTGGTTTCTTTTACCTCCTGTAAAATGCCCAGTAAAAATAACCTAAGGCGAGACTAGCCCCCTCCAAACTAGCATCACTGGGACTGTTGGCAAACTGTCTCTACTTTGGTCCAGTTGTCCCTTCTCTTTGCTCTTGAAGTGATGATTGGATGCTGCTATTATTTGAGCCTGTCAGTGTCAACTGAAGTTACATAAGATGGCATGATGGTTTGATGTGGTGATAATCCATAAATAAAGTAGACACTCCCATCTAAGTAATTTTGGAAACAGAGTACCAGAAATCTCTTGTAAAAAACTGGCTAGATGTCCTGTGTTAACAAAGTCTTTATGCACACTGTCCTGAAAACTGATCCCATCCATAAAGGCTATAAAGAATCATTCAGGGGATTTTGGCTTCATGCACTCCATTTACTACACTGCACATGTTTTGCATTACTACCGCCGATGTTCCAAAGGATACCATACATTTTTTGTTTGAATGCATTTTCCTACCTCCCAGGCAGCCACTTGTTTCCATTCATTTCACTGCGGTGCAAAAACCAACATGCAGAAACCTGAAACTTGCTCGAGATAGGTAATCGATCATAGCGAACATCCTGCTTAGGTTTATTTTTGTCAAAGTAACTTTATGGCCGCTCACATTGATTTGAAGAGTCTGTATGTATTCTGGTGCTTTCAAATGCTGGTGAGAAGCCTTGGAAAAAAAACAAAACAAAAAAAAAAAAACAACTAAATAGAACATTATGATAGCTACCTACGAAATGTGTTTTCCCAGCTTGGAAGTCCCACATGAACACACCAGCAGACTTTTCATATCAGTGTGTTGGAAATGGTAGTAATATTAAGTTAAAGCATGCATCCAGTGTAAAAGATGGGCTAAAACATGGCAAAAAATGCTCCTAAAGAAAGGAATGTTCCTTTAAGATACAGGCACACACACATGCTGCAACACACACACACACACATTCTTCCCACTCATATAAGAATATCAAAATGGCGTGTTTATTGATTGCATTTCTGGACTTCATTTTTTTTCTCAAAACCAGCTGCATTTGATGGTAAGTGTACTGCATAGACAAGGTAAAAATAGCAGCACTCCTTGCAGCTGAAATCTTAATTCTCAGACGTGGCTAAAAACTCTACAGCTGATGAGTTAATGTGTTTCCTGTCGGTGCTCTTCATATCCGCTGGTGACAGCAGTTCTTAGAAATAATCACAGCCCGTGAAGATCAGATGGTGGAGTTGCAGTGCTCCACTGGCCTGTTTGGTGTAAAAATTGAGAATTTTTGAGGAAGCGGTAATGAACAGAGGGAAAAAAGAATCCCTGCTGGAAAGAAAAAAAAAATCAGAATGCTGCTGTCCTCCGAATGAACCTATTATCAGAAGTGACAAATTAAAGTCTTGCCAGTTTCAAGTTCAAATGCAGGTTTTTTCCTCTCTTGTTCTGCTTAAAAAATCTAAAATTGGCCACTTTTATGGATCTCCATCACAAAACCCTCTGATTAGTTAGGTCAATAGCGGCACTGATGTAACAGCCTTTTCGATTTCACAACCTCTCTGCAATCTGCATTACAAATAACAAAATCAAACCTTTGAGTGACATTAATTGCATTGAGCTTTCAATGAATGGATTGATTGGTTTCTCCCGGTGAACCCCCCCACCTTTCCTCCACTCTCTCGGTTTGCCCTGTTCTACTAGACCGCGTCTTCATGCTTGCCTTGCAAATTGCAGCTTTTACTTAACACAGCGCTTAATTGTAGGCACATGCTTGAGTGGTCACGGTGCCCGTCACAGGCAAAAATGAGGCACAACAGCGCGGCATAGATTGTTCTGGAATCAGCAGCCAATGGGCCAGGCTGCCACTCTAAGCCCCCCTGGTCGCAGACTAGAGCCGAGTCCATCTCCTGGGCAATAGGACCAGATGGCAGAGCCAGTAACAGGGCAGAAAAAAGAATGGAGACAGAGAGAAAGAGAGAGACAGAGAGAAGAGGGGGAGGAGGAAGAGAGAGAGGAAATGAGAGAAAAGTCAGAGATTGGGAAGAAAGAGAGGGTGGAAAGCGCTTGGGTTCAGTCTGATCATTAGATTTCTAAACTCAGACGGCTGCGGATGGATTTGCATAGCCTAGGGTTGGCAGTGGCCCACTTTCCCCCCGCTGTCTTTCTGAAAGACTGCCAGTGCATTCCATTATTTGTGTCAAGGCGGGTTCTGTGATGAAGAAAATAACAGTGCTGGCACACAGTCAAAGTTTATGGTCCCCCCCCTCACACATACACACACATACACACACACACATACACACACACACACACACACACACTCACACACACACCCCACCCCTTCCTCTGATGCTCACTGGCTGATTCCTGAATGCAACCCAGATATCTGCAGAGGAGGCAGGGGTGGCACCAAACAGAGAGAGAGAAAGAGAGGGAGAGTAAAAGAGAATGTGAGAGAGATGAAAAGAGAGAGTGGTGGAGAGACAGAGAGACACAGAGAGAGGGAGAGAGAGATAAGGGGGGCAGGGCACATGTACTATACAGGCAGGGCTTAGTAGGCCTGGTTCTGAAAACTAAGCAACCCAGCCGGAGAGCAGCTCCCACTGCTCAAATGGCTTTGAGAGATTACCTTTCCATCTAGCTCCCGTGACTTACGGAACAGCAAGGACACAGACAATAAATATATACATATGTGTGCACGAGCCGTGTGTCCATATTCATTCCACGCCTCTGCTCCTATGTACATAATGCGCATAGGTGAGATTTTTGTATATTTACTCCAAGACAAAGCCCACTTGAAGTGTCTCTTGTAGGAGTAATCAGCATTCCAGTGTTGCTATATTCCTCACATGAAGCGCTCATATAGGCTGTAGGCTATTCTTATTCATGGGCAAGGTATTTATTTTCACTGCCGCTGCATATTTTTAGGGATTTGAATAACTATCCCCCTGTGGTTGGGAATCTGCTGACCTAATGAGCCAACCTGACTGATTGACGCAGGAGACCAGAGCAGCCATTCATCATCTCCTGCAGTGAATAAACATTGGATATTTCATACTCCTGGTGTATGCTTAATAATGGATCATTTAAATTCTGTTGTAGAAGTCCAATACAAACTGCAAGTTTGTACCTGACAATGCTCGACCATAGCCCCGGGTCCTAAATATATATAAGGAGGGTATAGGGTGAAACCAAGAATTTGGGAAATATGAAAGTGTAATTGCTTCAGAGCCACATAAAAGAACTCATTCTACCATAGAATTAGCAATGCCGGTACAAATTAAAATATATTTTCTATTTTTTAAGTGTCTTTGCCTGACAAGTTGACGAAGAGTGATTAAATGGCATGCAACACTGAGCTTCAATGACAATGGTGAAAATGAAAGGCATTGCTTACTTTTTTTAATCATGTTTTTATAGCTGGTACATTCAACTGTGCACAACCAGTTGTTGGAAGTTTCTTTGGCTCTAGTTTTCCCTCTATCGCAAGCTAGGAATGGCCCCAAACGCTTGGCCTGCTTTTCATATTTTTTGCCAATATTAAATGCAAAACTAACCCAAAATGGAGGGTGACAGAGAAATGTCTCTTTTCCGGGATTCATGGTGAGAGAGAAAAGTGGAACTGCAATTATACAACTCATTACACAGCTTTTACCTCCCTGATTGTAGGTGTTTAGGGTTCAAAGGTGAAGTGACATAATTGCAAGGTCAACAGAGCTTTCCACAGATACAAAAAAAAAAGGATTTAAATGGAGCATTGTCTCTTTTCTTCACCCAAAATGATTTTAATTTCAGTCAATCTTGGTGAAGACACAGGGAAGCTCTGCACTGTGCATCTGCAGCCAATATGGCCCTACGGAGAATCATGCAAAACATGTTGTGTATATACATATGATTTTAAATGTGCGGATTTCAAAGGGAAGTGGATGCATGTTTGGAGTTCAACAGTCAGCTTTAAAGTTAACTGCTATGGTCTGTATGTTTTTTTTTCTGCCAAGTCTCCTCACCATGATTTGATGTGTGCTGTGTTTCTTTTTAGGGCTTTAAAATAAGAAGAAGAAGAGGAAGAAGAAAACGAAGAGGAATGGTAACTTCTTTCAACAAGTTATTTTCCATGCCAGAATATTCACCTATTTAACTTTTTTTTTTTTTTTTTAAGTTTTATATGTTAATTTAATTCCTACATACTTTATAATGGTACCTTCAGCGATAATGTGACATAGAAGATGTGACATATTGGTGGAAAAAAAAAAAAAAAAAAAAAAAACTTCCACCAATAAAAACATGACATTGTTTAATAACAATCACGCTCTTCCCAAATGAAACCGGCCCTCCTCTCTCTAACCGACCTCCCATTGGTTTACACAGGTGTGAGAGAGGGGTTCAATATTTTGTATTTCTGTATGCATCTATGTGACAGGTATCTTGTCTTCAATTTTTGTTTTGGTCAAAGGACTTCAGTGCACGACTTACAGCTGCTCGGAAGCTCTCAGCACTTAAGTGCATGTAATAGTTCTTCTACTCTGAATCAAGCCCTGCCATGAGTCTGCAAGCCATCAACAGCCCCATTTACTTCTTTAGCAATAGCTTTTCCCCTTATCCTGAACACGTGTCACTCACACCATTTGCAGAGCAACACTGGTACTCAGTGAAGGGTGGCTTCGAAGAAAAAAAAAAAAAGATAATGAGAGTGTGGATGCTGTAGATTATATGGTCTGTATTTGACCAGACATTTCCGAGAAACACTTGACGTCTACATGTCATAAAACATTTCTTGAAGCATCAGGACAATTATCGCCATCTCACAGTGATACCATGGCACAAGAAGTAGCTGCTGTTATTTATATGTGCAATGGCCCAGTTATCCATTGTGCAGCTTTAAAAACAACTGTTCACTCTCCATGTGAATTTTGAGTTTGAGGTGAGTGGACTTTAGAAACTGCTTGGTTTGGGAAACTTACAGTATCGTAGCCCTTTATATCTGTGGCAGTTCAATCCTGAAAGCCCTTAGGGGTGCGCACAGCCACTTAAAGGTTGTTAAATGATGATTGATGAGTCATCCTTTCAAAGAGCGTGCCCCCTTCCTCCACTTTGGAAACAATCTGTTATCCCCAAAACACTGAGAGCCAGGGCACTTTGTAGTATTAGGCCCCCTAATTGTCTTGCATCCGTGGAAGGGGAGCCATTAGCCATGTAAGTGACAGGCGGGAGCTTCGAAGGGCAAACTGTCCAGAGATGGAAAGTCCACATTCTAACCGGAGGTCAGAGGGCAGCTGGGTTGCAGTACAGCTCAAGGACCTCACAGAGCACACTCACATGCACAGTGCCACCGACAGCTTGACAGAACACACTGTTTGGAGGTAATGGACAAAATTCTAATTGAACCAGCAGGGTCATGTTGTTTACTGTCTGCAGCCTTTTGAAATCAGTGGATTTACTGTTGAATCTGTGCACAAGAACCCTGGAAAATACCACTCAAGTGCTCTTTCGTTGTCGTGGTTATGCTTTTTCAAGTGAGAGAACACCTATACGGTATTTCATCTTTCTAACAGTTTACAATCTCACTCTCTTTGACTTGAATAAGCTGCCAATCCAAAGCCAAAACAACCAAAAATAAGAAAGTACAAACTGAGGCGTGCTCTCTCGTTCCATAGGTCTATTAGTCAACCTTGAAATGGAGGGGGCTGGAGTGCTTTTAAATGAACCACTGGCATTCTGAGCAGACTGCTGCAACATACGTTATATACACTGTCCACGTTTTCAAAAATCACACAAATCACATTGTTTCACAGTACTGTTGAGCGCGCTGTGGAGGAAATATGGAAACTAACTTGAAAAGATCAAGTGTGGATGTGTTAGATAGGCTTAGTGTTTCTCTCTGCATTCCCAGAACTGATCTCGATGTGATGCTGAATTATTTCACTCCTGTCAGTTTTATTGATTTGTTTGGATGCCAGTAAATCATCTTGCTACTTTACAGTCTGTCTTACACCCTAAACAAATGAAAAGTTCACAACAAAACATGCTACTCGGCGTGCGTTTGTATTCACAACCTGTCCACACGTCTTGCTTCTCTCAAGCTGACTTTATGTTTGAAACCCTGAAAGGTGAGCGGAGAGACGTGAGAGGAGGGATGTGAATCAACGCACACTTTCATCGACTGAGACAGGTGCAGACCCACCACTGAGGAAGATTCCTGCAAATAGAAGATGAAATCAAGAGGGTAGATAAAATGTACCTCGCAAGACAATCAACAAAGCAAATTGATTGTCAGCTTGGTATTTTTATTCCCCCCTGTCGTAATAAATTGTCCACTGCTGGCTGGTATTGATGCCCCTCAGCAAAGGTATGTGAAAATAACAGAGAGAAAGCGGGAAATAACCCAAAGGACCAAACAGTGATAGACAGTAAGAGAGAAACACAGTGGCGAAAAGAGAGAAAAAAAAATTCACAGAGATGAAGAATTACCAAGCAGGCAAGGGAGCTGGATAGAAACAGAGAAACACAGAAAGTGAGAGAAGAAAAACAGGCAGAGATTCTGTCCCTGCACCCAATGGAAAATCTGTATTGACTCCAGCAGCATGAAAACTTAAACCCTTTAAAGGATTTTTTTCATCAATGCAACAAACACACAATGCTCCGGTTTATCAGACAAGAGCCCACTGAGCCCTTTGCCCTCACATTAGAGATTTCCTACAGAGAGAGCAAATAGGAAAACTCGATCCTTTGTTTCTACCCTCCCTGGGAATACAAATCTCTTTGTGATTACTGGATGTGTGCGGGGACTCCAGTATCATGGGGATATTTTATTTCCCTTTACCCAGAATGGCAGGAGCATTTGGTTCAGCATAAACAACGCTGAACACACCCAAAAGCTGTAAAAATATAATATGGTCTGATAGAGGATCGATTGACACCAAATCTCCGCTTACAAGAAAGTTTTGTTGGAGTAATTCTCGCCACAATTTAAGAATGGAGGAGATCTGTTTTTGGAGGCACCTTGGGCCTGATTGGCTCGCCACAGCGCCATCACCAGGCACTACAGGGCACTAAGCTTCACGCTCAAATTCCTCTGACACTGCTGGGTCAGAAGTGATGATGCGGTATCCACAAAATGAAACTGACCGACCCATCACTGCGCCACCAACAGGCCAAAAAGTCACCAAGCCTGAAGCAGCTATGTTTCAAATATCACACACTGATCATCAATAAATAAATAAAATAAAATGAAATGACATCCAAGGTGACATCATGTTCACTGCTGATGTGTTTTTATTGGATGAATTGTCATGGAGTTTGATCTGTTCAATCATTGCAATTCAAAATACAGGACAATTTTACAAAAGTGCCACATACATTCTCTTGTCAACATGAATAAATCCTCTGCTGCCTCAAAATGCACCATGTCTAGCTCTCTCACACTGTCAGTCCTCACATCGGTGACTCAATCAACTCCTGAATAATGCAGTTAATACAGTAAAACAAGAAATAAATTGAAGTGAGACGACAGTGGGTGAGCAGCCTGAGTGGAGTGACTACTGCATTGTTTGCCGTGGCCGTTTGACCTATACCGCATGAAATGGCAATTATGGTTAGCTGCTATAGTGACAACACGAGTCAGTAGGGCTGTAAAAGTATACCACATTTGCCTGAGGGCTGTGCAGATACATTGTGCTCTGTCTCAAATGTCTTGTCAAATGTATGCTGCTTTGTTTGAACCCACAAAACTTTACTTGAAATTCTCGTGGAAATCCCAAGGTTTCAAAAGATAGCAAATATGTCCTGCTGAATTACAGGGAAATATGTGTAAAATGATGCACAAGACATTGAGATACACTGTTTTCTATTGTAATAGTGCAGCCATAAATCAGTGGCATCTTGAGTTTGAATATTTCACCCAACAGAGTGGAGCTTCACTGACGCATTGCAAATAACAGATACAGAGTATGCATTTACTATTGCTGTACAATAAATGCTCTTTTCTAACTTTGAGGCCACTGAAGGGGAAATGTTAGGGAAAATCTGAGTTCAAGGGGTCAAGAGGCTAATGGATACCTGCTGAAATGGAGATTAGGTCAGCTGCAACAATAACCATCTATAGTCAAGTCTTATCACTTTACAAAGATGTCAGTCCCAGTTGCAACAACCCTTGTAACTTCCTGTTGGCAGCAAAGTGACAGAAATGATGCACAAGACGCCTCTCCACAGCTTTGATCCTCACTGCAGAACCACTCACCTTAACAAGGCAGCGACTCGCCGCAAGCCGATTGACACGATGCAAAAATGGCCGCTGCTCTAGCTCACCTGCAGCGTTAACCTGAATCGGAAAGACTGTTCTGATCCAAGTTCTGTGGCCTCAGTTCTTCACCCCCTCTGATTCAATCTTTAAAGGGTGGAAGGAATATTTGAACTTGTAAGGAGATGACTGGGTGGACAGACGCTCATGACGAATTCAACAGCCACCCACCCAGAACCACGGCCCTCGCCCCTCTCATCGCTCTCTCTCCTGCAGCTCTTCCTCCACCTCTAGCCTGTCCTCCTCCTCACCCCACACTCCCTCCTCTCCCGACATCATGGCCTCCCTTTCCCGACTCGTCCTCATGCGGCTCACACCGGTCATGAGGCTGTTCCTTGACCCTCGGTCCACGGACACACAGCTGCTCTGATTATCTCAGATTAGCCAGGACTTTTTTCCTGCTCATTTGACTCGGACTTCTTCACTCCGTCTCCCAGCATCTCCGTCTAATTTCCTCTGCACAAAGAGAGTGAGCAAGAGAGAGAGAGAGAGAGAAGGAATGACGGGAAAGGAGAGGGAGGATCAGCCTATTTTGAGGGGTTGACACCATGGCCCATTATCATTGTATATGATGGCCAATTATAACCTCTTTTTCCCCCCATTTCTGTTTGTGCAGAAGACAGGATTTCAAAGTGTGAGAGAAGCACTGGTTCTCTAATGAGAGTTTACAGTTAACTGTTTCTCTTTGGCACAGACTTCCACCATGTAAAGTCAAATATGCCCCTTTATAGCCTCGGAGATTTCAGTAAAGGCCGTTGGATGTTATAAATACTATTTAGCATTCAGAATTTTGTTTTTGTCATTGTAAAGCCACCTCTGTTACAGCCGAAAAGTTTGAGAAAAATCAAATCCATATTTGAGAGCAATATGATTTAAAATGCATGCTAAATATGGGTACTTGATTCTTAATCATTTTGAGTTCAATGTGAAGGTCTGCACGCTATAACGTTAATACACACCATCTCATACTGCTATAACTGGGACCCATAATTTCAGTTGTGACATTTCAGTAATTTGGAGACAATATTACTGTCTTCATGCTGTTTCATTATTGCAGAGACTTTTTTTTGTCAGATCAAAATATATTTCACACATATTTCACGGTACAGCCCTCTGCTCAATAAATAGCAGTCTCTCACCTCTATTATGAAGTTTGGGAATAAGAAGTTTGGGAAAATGGATATGAAGTCCCTGTTGTTGTTACAGTCGCATTTTCTGTCTTTATCTATGAACCTTACTGGACCTATGCTTCAATGTGATATGACACAATGAGAAAGGGTAAAATGCTTCCTCCTTCTTTCTGGCTTTGGCTCATATTAGTGAATGTTCACCACTTCAGACCACAGTATCCCAGATCATGATGACCTTGGATCTCTCCAGAGGGATAACTTGACATTTAAGCACTAGATGTGTAATCAAGGAACCAAATCCACACCACCCCCACCCCATTATGTTTTAACGGTAACTCCATTACCTTTTGGACATAATGTTCTTCCCCACTTTTCAGTGGTCTGTCATAGAGGGAGCTGATGCCTGACTAGTCTGACAGGCTTAATAGTACGTCCATGCTCTGTCACTAAACTGCTAGTGATTAAGGATGAGTTGTGCACACGTGTGCATGTGTGCATGTGTGCATGTGTGTGTGCGTGAGGAGGGAGACAAAAAAATGAGACAGGCTAAGTGAAAGAAAGAAAGTGATAGATGGACTCAGAGAGAGGGTGAGAGCACCGCATCCTGTAATAGACAGATTCTTCTGTTACGACTGCACAGTAATGAGTTGAGGCACTGAAAATACAAAAAAAAAGTAAAAAATAATAAAAGGAAACAACGTCAAAATCTCCAATACCACTACAAATCCCCTTAATATAATAAATCAAAGATCACGTCAAATCATGAGGACACATTCATAGTAATTAATATCCGATATCATGATTGCAAAAGTGGTATCATATAACACCACAATTGCCTTTTCTGATTAATTGCCCTCCAGATGCCTGCTGCATACAGTGCAGCACTCAACTCAAGGACAGCCACCTGGCGTCTGCAGTGTGCTGTGAAGAGAGCTGCCTGCTCATCACTGTTTGATCCTGCAAGCGCCAGCAAACCAATGTTTTATCAGGGCGGCTAATTATAGGCAGAGAGGGATGTGGAAACAGCATCCTGCCTCTAGAGGAACGCAACATGCCCACACGTTCATTTGTACACACACGTGCTGAGAGGCATTCGCAGCTCGACACCAGCGTTTATGTGATGGGCGAGTGCATGTGCGCACACATGCACGTTCTCTTGTACCGCATCCGCATGCACACACACACCCACGCACCACGTCAGAACTTTGACTGAGGTTCACCGCTATCCGGCTATAATAGGGAAAGGACAGCAAAATGACATGGCTAACCACGTTTCTGTGGTTGGTCAGTGACAAAAACATTTCTCTGGCCTCAATTTGGGCCCCTTGAACTCTGAGGTCTTTGTTTGTATCCTCCTATCACCCTTAGTCTCTCTATTGGAAGAGAGGATCTCAACCTCACACATGCTTGTGTCTAGTTAAGGGAGGTAAACAACTCAATGAGCTACCATGGGAATACTTCCCTTGTATGCAGAGGTTACCAAAGTTCACCTTTGGGTGACGAGTTCACTTGTGCAGTGTTTAAAATTAAACAGAAATACCAAAAGAAATGTCAGCTCTGAGAATATTACGAATGGTGGTGATTGTTTTAGCCGGCGTTCGGTGTGATAAAGGTTTATTGTGATGTAGTTTGTTTGCATGAACTAGAACACTTATGCTGAAGGTAAAAGAGAAAATTAAAAAAAAAAAAGAAATCAACTGTGGTCATCAATAGTCTATAGGAGCCTAATCTATAGCTTTTTTTTTTTTTTACTAAAGAGCCATTTACTGAAAGTAAACAAATGAAATAAATGACACAGCAAATCAAAATGAGTGTAATGACAGTATGATTAAAAAGAGGAAAGAGAAAATCAATGTGAACTAAATGGGAGAGAAAAAGGAAGGCATATTTTTTAGTTTGCAAAATGTCAGTAATGGCGCGGCTGTGCTTTCACCATGAGACAGTAAATAGATCCTCGGCATAATTACAGAAATGTGGGAGCTGTCATCAGAAGGGTTACCAGATCCTCTTTACTGCTGTTGCAGGGCAGGCTCACTGCTGAATACAAATTCAACTGAAGAGAAAATTGTAGCGGCCTTCAAACTACTGTTCCCTTTCCATCTTATTTTCATGTCACTCTTTCATTCACCAGCCACTGTGCGCTGTGTCAGTCTCTAAACTTCACTGCAGGTTCACGGGTAACAAGGTCTGTCTAGACTTGGAATGAAAACAATCTTTAGACCTTTGTGTGTGTGTGTGTGTGTGTGTGTGTGTGTGTGTGTGTAGGTGTGCATGAGAGCGTGCATGCATGTGTGTGCATGTGTGTATTCTGCTCTTTACTCAGAAACCTTCCCAACTTCTCAAGAATATCAGAGAGTGACTCAGCAGTAGACGATACTGTGGCCTTGGATGCCAAGTCGAGAGCATAAATCATAAAAATGCCACTTCTGAAGCCATTCTCACCTGCTTTGAGTTTCCTTCCAGCTTTTCCCGTGTTTCCACTTGCGGAAAATTTCGAACATGTTGCAAAAGTTCCCACTTCAAGGGCCGTCCCGTCATATAAATCATTATAAGTCATTTTCGTGGGTGTGACAGAGAAGCGTGAGGGGAACTTGGCACCTCTTTGCAGCAGGGGCACCTCTTTAGGGCAGCAGAGTGAGCAGAAGATGGAAACATTGATGTGTGCAATTTATCTTGTGTCAGGGGTGTAGGTGTGTGCAGGGAGTTTGTGTGTATATGTGTGTTTGACTGTACACAACCAAGTGTGTGTGTGTGTGCGTGTGTGTGTGTGTGTGTGTGTGTGTGCATGTGTGTGTGTGTGTGTGTGTGTGTGTGTGTGTGTGTGTGTGTGTGTGCATGCGTGCATGTGTGTGTGGCCATACACACAACCTTGTCTAAGAAAGAGCCAGCATGAAATCTGTGGGGAGCTCAGAAGCTGCAGATGTCACAAACCAGATAAGTGAAAACATATATCTATCTATTTCTCCAAGATTTATGTATTTGGTTCCTGTAATTACTTAGGTAGTTGTTCACTAATTTATTCATTCGTTCAATCATACATTATTTTTTATCAGGTATACACATGTGCATACATATAAGCACATAGTCCACTGCTATAGAAAATGAATACATCAATAAATCAATCAGTTGAACAGCCTAATAGCAAAATATTTTGTGGCAAGTGTCTTATAAGTGGGAGGAGTCACATGCATATAACGCAGGCTGATCTGACTTTACAAAGTACAGCAAAGTGAAAGGAATAAACCGAATTTCATCAAAGCGGCACGGCCAGCAGAAACGGTGCACGCAATCATCCAAGTAAATCAAAATCACTCCGCCGTTGACACCCCACCATATAATACCAACAACGGTGATTAAGATGAAAGATAGAGCATTACCCCAAAATAAATGTGATTACCTTCAGATGTGTTGGCTGCAAAGACCTTGATCAGGCTGGAGAAATCCACTTTATGGAGGATGTCACTATCAGTTTTGGCTCCTCCGCTTTTGGTGCCTCGGCCTCGTATTTCATAAATTCTAACATGACAAGCTTAATCTTTCTCCTGACACCAACATGCAAAATGAGTAAATGAATAGGTCGACCTTGTGAATTCATGTGTGAATGCATCTGACCACTGACAACCGACAAATTATCCCAAATAAGACTGATGCATCGGCTAATAAATTGAAGCACTGCATTCTCAGGATTTGAGAGCCCTAATCCATTTGATTAAAAAAAAAAAAAAAAAAAAAAAAAATCCCCAAATTTTAATGTGATTAAATAATTATTGCAAACCATGTATCCTAGTCTGCATTTCTATAATGACTGCAGTAGTCTTGGTTGGCATATGGTGTAAACATATCCAAATCAATCAAATCGATCTTGATGGTTAATTTGTTTCAGCATCAATTTTCAAAAACAATAAAGGCAGCTGGGTGTATAGCAGAGGCAGAGACCTCTCAAATGGAAGTGCTGAAAAAGATATAAAATGGAAGTTGTCGGCTCTGGAAACCGAGAAAGTCGCCCACTTGCTAGTCTTTATAAAAAAATATTTTTTTTTATGGTGTCTTGACTTTGCTTCCTTTTGGCCCGGTTCTACGAACTATGCAAATAATTTCTTTCAGGCAATGGATAAGTGCCTCTGGAAATTAAGATACCTTTCACCTATATCAATAAATGTGTCTGGTATGTATAGAATGTCTCAATAGATCATTCAAGAGTGACGGTGTAGATGAAAAATACCTGTGTTTGACCTCAATGACATATTTGATTCAAGGTGTCTAATCCTGGTTTTATTCAAACAGCATAACAAACTTGACTTCATATTGCATGGAAATGAGTGCCACTCAAATAATAAGTTCAGTTCTTAGAGTGAACACTGTTTCCTGTATCCTTGTCGTTTTGCTCTGTTGATGCAGTTGCAATGAGCTGCTTCAATACGGCCCTACAAATTCAGAGGCGCTGAGTTAACTAGATGCTTCGATGTCTGGACTGCAAACACAAACATAAAAAAAAAAAAAAAGAAGAATTTTTGTAGGTCGATGAACTGTGTCCTTTTTTCCAGGTGAAAACTGTTCAATGCAAACACACTTATGTGTTCATGCCAATGGACTCCTGTAGCTCCAGGCAGATATACCTCAATCAAACTTCATATGAGATCAGCTTTGGATGGTGTTGAATGCAAATCCATACACACACACACACACACACACACACACACACACACACACACACACTGATATTTGCACACACAAACACGGTTGTGTGTGGTAGGTTAGATTTTTTTTCCTGCACCATGGTTTGTGCTCTATTAATAATGCAAATGTATTTGGTGTAGCAGGCATGCCGCAAATCTATAAAGGTTTATAAACACCTGATACTGTTGTGTGTCCCTCCACAGCTTTCCATTTTGCCATGGTTAAATTTCTTGCAAAATCCGCCTAAAAGCAGAGTAAGCAATGAAAGCCTTTTATCAGCACAGCTGGTGCACAAATATTCCGTGAAATAGTATTTAATATTCTCTCCCTCTCTCTCTCTCTCTCTCTCTTGCTGAGGAGGTGCCATCTCATTTCCTTTGTGTTGCTGTAATGCAGAAAGTCAGGCTCGCCTGTGCTTACCTTGAAGGGTCCTGCAGCTTGTCACATTCTCTTCTAACTTAAGGTTTTAAAGGCTCTTTAATTTACATTTGATTCCTCAATTTGGCAGCCGGCATGTTGAAATGTTTTAAATCACAATCTTAAGTCTAGAAATGGGCACAGGATCACAGTCCTGCAGAGTTAAGCTTAATGCATGAATAAGTTGGGTTGCCTGGCTCTTGCCAATGCAGAACTTTTGAATCCTTCTTTTAATGCCAATTCACAGATAAGGCATGTCTCTTGAGAATTCTTGCTCAAATATAACTCTTGTGTTTGATTTGTATTAAATCCAGGAGGCAAATTGAGTTTCTCTATATGACAAATATAAGTAATGACATGATTTATCTAATTCAGACATTCAATATGACTAACCTTGAGCAGAAGCACAGAGAATGCAAAGTATTTGCCGGTGGTAACACATTACTGAGAATATCACGCCTTGTGAAGTGTTGAAAAGGGGAAATATTCATTGCAATGATTCACTCTGTGTCTGACTCATTCACTTTTCATTTGGGCAGGAAGTAAATACACTTTTAAGAGATTTTTAAAGCATTTGCCTGTGTGCTATCGTGCCTAATCATTGCTAATGAGCGCCTGTTACCAAGATAAACTATGCACATGCAAAAGTACAAGGAAAAACATGTTCATATTTTCCCTTGTTTGTTTTGTTTTGTTTTCTGCTGTTGTTGTTATTTTCATTGATTCACCACCTCTCACAGCCCTAACCCTCCCAAATGTTTGGCTGTGTCTTGCAGAGCTGTTAACAACACTCCTACTGTCTCAGTGAAATGGATGTGCCACGACATATAGGCCCATAACTATTTGGAAGCAATGGGCCAGCGAGAGGGCTGATTTATGCTGACAGCAAAGCTCATATCACCCGGAGTGGAGAGCGGACATCATAATATGGATGCCATCATTAAAAACTGAGAGATACTCTGCTTAGTATTGAGATGGAGACCCACGCAACCATACACACACCTGTACTGCACAGAAAATACACAGCTACTCATACACACACAGCCAAATTCAGATGCCGTGAATCAACCCAAATTATAGAAACCTGCAATGCACACAACTTTGGCTCTCTCTGTCACTCTCCCTCTTTCCACATTTCTCAGAGCTTGAACACATGGCAGCACCTGATTAAACTTTGCACAAGGTTTACCAATAATAACTCCATGCTATCCGAAAACGCCCATATCTCCATATCACCATACTTTGGCAGTCAGCCATTACAGTGCATCTGCTTCAAGGGGAATACAACCGATTTCAAGAATTTGTATGTTTTTAACTGGCCCGCAGTTCAATCAGTATACCTATAACTTTTTTTTTTTCCCAAAGTCACACTGAACTAATGCATGTGTGCTTTTATATTTTGCCTTGTTTGTTGGAGTTGAATCAACTGTTTAAACTCGTTTGGTTCCTTCCAGAAGGGAAGAATACTCCAATCAAGTCAGATGTGCACAAAACAGCAGCACCCTGGCCAGCCTGACAGAGGCGATTTCGGGCCACTTCCAAGTGAATCCTGGAGTGGGTAATTCAAGGTGAGAACACAATCAGAGGGAAGACAGGAAAATAGTGTGTCCTGCATATAATGAAGCTGACTGTCTGACTTTCTTAGTGACTCTCTCTCACGTCTTGTCACATGTCCCAAAGACCACCACGTTTTGTTTTTAAAGTCACAATGAAATAAACAAGCACTTAATCATGTTTTTGTCACCCCTTTTAGCTTTTTTAATATCATAGTATGTACATGTGCAACAATACACACCTAAAAACCCACAGGTAACCACAGACATATCAAAATTACAACCAGCATTACCTCAACACACAGCACAATCGCTTAGTGTAATGAATGTCAGGGGTGGGAATCACTGTGCAACTGGCAATACGATACTATCACGATATTTTACCCATGATATCAATGGTATCACAATACGATTTTGCGGTATGCAGTATATTGTGAGATAATCAGTTATGATACATCACAGTATCTGTAAAGGAAGAAGAAAAAATATCCTGGAATAGGCAACATAATTTTCCAATAATCAGTTGTGGTTTTCAGTGTTTTAATCTGCACAGCGACTACAATATGAACAGTTCCAGTTAAAATACCTAAAGGCAGGGAGGAAATATGCCTCATGGGACGTCAAATGTGCATCTGTGCAAATTTAAGTTGAAAACTCAAATATCAATACTTGGCACAAGTGTGCTGATAATGCATCACAGCAGGAAGAATCACGATATATATCGACATTTGGGTGTTTTCTCCCGCCTGTTAGGAAAGCTATGTGTTCAGTAAATGAGCTTAAACGTGCACAAACATTTGCATGGCCCTTTAGCATCCATAGAAATAAAGAATGATGGTGATGGTGAGAGCATCCAGGTGTTTTCTGTAGATAAGGATTAAAAACGTTTGAAAAAAATGAAGATGAGTATTTCCAAAAGGTCAAGAAAAGGTTGTGTGGGTCTACAAAATGAGACTGAAGTCCAGTGTAAGATGAAGCCCCAGCTTTTCCACCCTGGTGTCATCTGGGTCTTAACACTCTGCCTCTGGAGTGAATTTTTCCATTTGCGGTTATTTGCAGATCTGCAGGAAACTAGGCGACTAAACGGGGTTAAGTGATTATATAATTTGCAAATGTATAGATTCCCCTCGGTCATTTGGGGAAATCAGGATTCAGGCCGTGCTTTATCAATTAATCAACTGCCCACTCAGACACACAGACGTGCCGCCCAAGAGCCGGCCGGTTTGCGGTGTTAGTCGGAACTACACTGACACCTAGTGGTGATGACAGGTAAAACTCATGGTTGGGCCGTGCTGTTCTCCTGACTCCCGGTTGATGATGCTCAAATGTAGATTGAAATGAACAACATTTTTCATGAGTAGTAATAATTTAACTACGAACGTACCCCCTGAAATTTTATTTAAAATAAATTTCACATTAAAAAAAAACATTATCTGACCACAGATTTTGTTTTAGTCCATCCACACAACACCAGAAGACCATAAGAAATACAGATGTAATGGGAAATGTAATTTTCTGACACGGTTTACAGGAAATAATATCCGATGCTGAGTCACTTTTGTTTGTAGTAGCAGTAGTAGTAGCAGCAGCAGCAGCATACTAGTATTAGTATTATTTCCCATTGTCAGCAGGAGCGCATTTGACGTTACGCACGGGGATGCACGGCACTTCCGGGTCGGTCCGTGAGGAGGAGGAGAGGCGTTGTGGGCGCAGCATCCTCTGATACAAAGGAGCCAAGCGACAATGGCCGATATATCACTGTATCTCACCAACGTTCATGTGTCGATAGGGCAAAGCATGGATGCCGGGCAGGTCGGTATCAAACAGCAGCCTTGCTAGTTTTTGTTCTCTCATCATTTTCTCGCAGCATCTTTGTGCACTGTATGTGATGTCGCTCAGAGCCATGCAGGCAGCTTGTTGTGTCATGTCGGTATGCTGAACTATAACAGAGCCCTGCAAATGGAAGTGCATTCTGTATTTTTCCCCCTCTGGACAGTACCACCAAGAAAATAATGGATTATGAATGGATTATGGTGTTTATTTCTTGTTGTCTTGTCATGTTATCCACATTTATCAGCCCCATGCCTTTCAAAACAGCTCTCTAGCCATGGCATTGTTTTGACAGATTCCTCAGTATTTGCTTGCTGTGTCTTGTCAGTGTCAGAGCCCAAGCCAGGGCAAGGACTTTGAGAGCGTGGAGCTGGGGGAGCTGGAGAAGAGAGAGGAAGAGGAGCAGGAGCAGCAGCAGAGGGAGAAGGCTCCTCGCCGGATCATCCATTTCTCCAGCGGGGAGACCATGGAGGAGTACAGCACGGATGAGGAGGAGGCTGAGGACCGGGAGCCCGAGAAGAAAGACCTGTTGGCCGCCCCGGTTGATGCGGTGAGGGTGAGGAAGACGTGGGACAAAGGGGGGAGTGAGGTTGAGGGACAGTTCGGAGGTGGGACAGTGTGTGCCTCGGTGTGTGTGTGAGAGAGAACTTGTGCACAGCATCTGATGTAAATTATTCAAACAGTCCTTGTGTGCAAAGCATATATTATGAAAGAGCAAGGTGACAATATGTATGGTGCCGTGAATATACTCCTTTAATGTTGGGCCTTTCTCTTGCGATTGAGTGCAGTCAAAGATGACCTGGGGTCCGTTCTTTTGGTTCCACATGTGGAGAGTTGCCACGTCAACCATCTCAGGTGAGCCGGAGAAACTGGACATTGTCTAAGCATCTGCATGAGTGATGCACCTTCCAATTAATAGCCACCACTTCATAAGTTAGTAGAGATTTTGGATGAATTATATGGATTTTCTTTGCAAAGTTGAACAGCTACCCAGATTTTCTTTTAATTTCCTGAAATATTGTCTCATATGTAACTATATTGACTGGTCCAAACAGACTGTGGTACCATTTGTTGTAAAAGTTTGAAGGATAACGTTTGCATTAATCAGTATTGTGATATGATATATTGTCTGGGATTTTGGATATTGTAACTTTGTAATATGGCGTAAGTGTTGTTTTTTTGTGGTTTTAAAAGCTGCATTACATTCAATAGATGCAATTTTTGATCGTAAGGTATTGCACTAGTCTAGCTGGTCTTATTTGTATCTACCTGCTGCATGATCATCATATTCACACTACTAATGACTGTTTATCAAAAATCTCCTGTGTTTAAATATCATATGAACGCACAGTCAGTCATACAGTATCAATACCAAGGTACTATTTGATTTTGTCCACATTACCCATCCTAGTTTGCATTTTATCTATCCTGCCGGTTTCTGCAGTCCCTCTCTCTCTTTTACATCCTCCAGCCTGTGACTACCTGGGGGAGAGGATGGCCTCCCTCTTTGGCATCACCTCAGCCAAGTATCAGTACGCCATTGACGAATATTACAGGATGAAGAAAGAGGTATGTTATTGATAACCTGTATCTCAGCCTGAACATGTTCTAGCTGTTGAGTGTGTGTTCAACCGGTGGAAGCCAATTCCTCATCATCCTCATCATCTCCCTGCAACAGAAGGAGGAAGAGAACGAGGAAAACCGTCTATCAGAAGAGGCGGAACGATGCTTTGACAAATTACAATCTCAGGAGGGCGAGGACGAGCTGATCACTGCGACACACCGGCCTGAGGTCGCCGCCCCCGACCCCGATGTGACCTATGAGATCGAGACTGAAGATCAGGCACCCTCGGCTACCATCAGAGTCCCGGCTATCGTCACAGCAACCTAAGCCATCCAGAGAGATAGACGTTCACACTTTAATAATATAATGTTTTTTTGTACTTGTTAAAGAAGGAACACCACCTTGTTTCACCAAACACTGTTTGGTTTTGTGCAAGACACGGCTTTAGAAGGGCAGTGCTACTGTATTGTGGTTGCATGGCAAGGACAACAGTGGTGGAGTAACTTTTTTGTCTATCAAGTGTCCCTCTGCTGCAGTGTAGCAACTGATAATGTCATAAATCGCTGGGTAATGTTAATAACCCTTATAATTATTAGCCGACATTATAAGGGGCATGACATCACTACAATACCAGTATGAAAACTTTATTACAGTATTCGCAAATTTATTACAGTAATAGATTTTATTACATTTTTGACCCATTTAGAGGAACATTTTATTACATTTTGGCAGAGTATTACATAGTCCAGCAGAAAATGCTTTATCAGTTGCTACAAGCAGCTTTCCGTTGATTAAAATGTTCCCTGTGGAGTGAAGATTTAATGCTCCACCCCCGTGCCTCAGATGGACCGGACACTGTGCCTACATCACCAATACAGCCATCTCAGTGCCAGGCCTGCATCTAATATATATTTGAAAATGATTTCAAATGTTTGGAGTCTTGGATCCAACTTAACAGGGGCTTGAGCTCCTTCGAAATTGGGCAAATGGCATGCATCAAGAGCCTGAGCAGGTTTTTATCAAACATTTGATGCATTTTCAGCAACTATTTTGCCCAGTTATGGTCAAAATGGTGCCCTCTAAAAGCCTGTGGCTGCACCAAAGAGCTGAGCATTTTAACACTGATATGTCCTTCACCTGTTTATTTGCTGTTCATATTAATGCCTATAAAGCTTGTGTCACACTAAATGTTTTTTGTGGACAGCACTGCAGACACCTTTTAGCCTTATGGACTCATTGGTTGTCAAATCATTCCTGGACCATGGGACTGAGTTGAAAAGTAATGAAAAAAAAAAAAGGTTTAAGTTTTCTATGTTCTTTTTATATGCCTTTTCTACTACAGACACAAACCGTCATTATAGTAGACAAGGTATGTAAGCCTTTGATAATGGCAGGGAGCATTGTAGGTCAGTGTAACAAAATGTAAACTTACAATTGTAATTGTTTTTAGAACAATTTTTTAATATTTGTGTATTTATTTCAAAGAACTGATTGAGCACTTATTTTAAACATTTTTTCTATGGTTTTGGTAACACACTGAAGAGCTGTTAATAAAATCATAGTTATTACATAACTTTTTTTGTTGTCTAGCTCTCTGTTCCTCAAAAGACACGCACACCGAATTAGTTTCCACTTTTGTCTGTTTCACGGCTGCCAGTCATGAAACAGACAAAATGTCATTTTGAACAGGTATTACCGGGACAAGCAACTTCCAGGGAAAAAAAAAAAAAACAACCTCCCTTATTTTTACAAGTCAGTGTTGGCAGATCCACTGGCTTGTCTGTGTGTTGAGAGACTCATAGTGGTGGTATGGTTTGAGTGATGTGAGGGGTTGTCTTTGTCATGGCTAACAAAGAGTCTGTGTCATTCTGTACCCAGAGTGGTTTGAGGTCAGAGACCCTGTCAACTTGCTCCACAATGTGGCCATTCTCAGGTCAGAGTGGGCTTCTCTGGTCCAGAACGACCTCCAGAGCGGTCACAGCCTCACTGTTAGAGTTATATGTGCTGCACTATAACAAAACAAAACAAAAAAAAATCCATGTTATCAAGCCATTTGGTCTCATATTAAGTGTTAATATCTTGTTTTTTCTTGAAACAAGAGGAAAAAATCTGCCACTGGCATGAGGTAATCCGACTTGTTTCAAATGCTAATCAACTTTTTTTTTTCCAAAATGTTTTTACAATGAGCTGATCTGCCGTATTCTGCATTGTTTATACATGTTCACAAGAAAAGCAAGATTATCTCATCCTACTGGCACATTGTTTAAAGAAAAACAAGAGTTTAAGATTCTGTGAGGAAATGACTTGTTTAGATTTTTTTCAGTGTAACAGTGACATATGCGGCTCAAACTCACAACATCACAGTTATCTGAAAACAGAAGGGGTTTCAGAAGTTTGAGCTACAAAAGATGTGCTATTTGGCATACTCAAAAAAAAAAAAAATGAATTATATTGCTATAATGTCTAGATGCCCATTTAATAGACAGTACTTCATTGCATTTCGTGCCACGATGAGACGGCTTATTTCTAATACTCAGCTGTGCGTGTTGGTGAAGTCAATCCATACCACAACAGGGCACACAACGAGAGCCTTATACAGCATCCAGACAGACAGACAATACCACCCACTGCCAGCCAGCACGGCCAAGGACACACACACACACACACACACTCACAGAGTAATAAAACACTGGCTATGATTCACCATGCCACTGAAAGAACCCCAGGATGCAGAGACAGGACAAATTCTTTAATTAAGTTGCAGGATCTCAGATATCAAAGATATATGCGTTTTGTGTGAATAGAGATGTGGCCCTCAAGGCAAGGCAGAGTCAGTGTTTTTTCAAACCTATTCGAAACAGACTTAAAATCCTTGATTATTTATTAAATAGCTTTTTTTCATTAAGTTATGCACATATTAAAAGCCCCAAATCAGATTGACTCTGTGACTGAACGCATGTTTCTTTGAATAGAGCTGCTTTAGAAAAACAGCCAGGTTATAATGTAAGGAAGGGCTTGGCTGGCGTGAAGACGCATTGTAATAAAAATGTAACCATGAGATATTTTATTTTTTCCCAATAGACAAATGCACTTGTTCTTGCCCTTCCTCCACAATGTCTTGCTGGTAGTGATTCAAGATCTTGTTCAAGGGCACTTCAGCCACACAGATGCTTGGACTCCGGTGGAACAGCAACCTCCCTTCTTATTTCGCCAGCATGCTGCCAAAAATAGTCCCACATTCAGTCCTTAAGTAAAACAGAAGGCACGTCTTTGCATAATTACACAGCTGGAATTCAACTCTTAGGCCAGCGATGCTACCAGACATGTAGCTCTGCTGAGGCACAGCACCAATCACACCCCTGAAAGTCAGGTTCAAAACTCTGCTGAGTGCAACAATGACAGCATCTTGATTAGAGATGTCACTGCTAATGGAGAGAGCTGTATATCAGAGGGACAAAAATATGAATGTCGCTTGTCACTGACACACACACATATGGAAATTTGTGTGACATGTATCAACATTGCCTCCAGCGCTTAATCTCTGTCCATTTTAAATTGATTTCTGAGATACATGTATGAAGAGGAGGAGTTCAGGAACATCATGAATAGTTGATTGTAAAGGAATAGATCGCAGAGGCACATTTTCATACAATGGAGCATAGAAAACTATTTCTGAGGTATGTTCCCTAGTTTTTAGTTGTTGTTTTTTTCTCTTGTTTTATGTTGATCTCTTTAAGCCCTAGTGAGCCATTCCTCCAAGAGTCCAGACCAGTAAATGTGGTTTAACAGTGACTCTGGCATCAGCAGAGCGAGGCTGTCCTAATATCCCTGACTGGGCTATATAGGCCTGATCTAGTCCTGTAACTGCTTAACGTCTTAGACTGTTGAAAACATGCCCCACAAAATACATCCTATAATTTCAAAATCCTTGCTGGCTGAGACAAGTGAGACGCAGAGTCTGGGTGGAAAATACACCGGGGGCACAGACTTGTCGCTCACTCATAGATTTCCATCAAAAATATATGTTTTCATATCCTTGGTAAGCCAGATCTAAACATATATGTTGCCTTTTTGCAAAGCCGTTGTGGTGTTAGCCCTGTCAGCCCTAATATATTTGTTCACAGTCAATAGGATTATAAATATATTTTAGTGGAAAGGCTGAGAGTATGGGCAGACATCTCTTGTAACTCTATTTGTGTTACATCTATTTTCCTGGACAAGAGCCAAGTAACATTTTTACTCTCTGACAGTTGATGTTTTACTCTTTCCATGTGATAATTGGTTCTTGCAAGTAAGTCGCTACCCAGTGTCAGGTTATTTTGGATCAATGAAAAACCATCAGGGAAAATCAAATAAATTCATTGCAGCATCCACAAGAGGGCAGTGTTGCATTTTCACTGTACAAGATTCCAACTGGGGTTACTAAAGGCCAACCAGTACATTGCAATAGAAACACTGCATGTGCGGCAAATGCATTCAGTAGTACATGTTTTGTGTTTATTATCTTATAATAACATAGTCCAACATTTGGGGGGAAAAATCACCCTACCGTAACAAAAGAAATGGATTTAATAAAAATTCCAGGCATAAGAAATTCTTAAGATCTTCCCCAATGTCATACTGAAATATCTTTGGACTGAGGGAGGGCCAGGGCATATGGACTACAGAGGCAGGGCTTAGTAGGCCTGGTTTTGAAAACTAAGCAACCCAGCCTAGTTGTATGTATGTGTAGTTTCGGAGTCACGGTCATGTTGCTTGACCAGCATCCTGACCCGTGGAAAACTGTTTCATATTGACCCCGAGGGCCTGCATAACCATGAGACACCGAGTCTGTGGCAGTGGTAGGCAGAAAACGGACTTTTTCATTTTAGGAGCTTCCTTTTGGGAGGCTGTGAGACACACAACAGTCATCGGGTAATCGGTGATTAAGAGGGAAAATCCAGAGTTTAAGGATGCACAATGCACTTCCTTGTGACTGTGTGTTTGACTAGTGTTTGGTGTGTGTGTGTGTGTGTGTGTGTGTGTGTGTGTGTGTGTGTGCACATTTGCTCAGCCTAATACTTGTAAGAGTGAGTCTCAACTGTGCCAGCATTTTCATGTGCAAATGCCTAAGCCTGTGTCCCCACGTGCCGACTCCTGATTGTCAGCTGCTTCAAACATACCTGAAATATTTGCGGGGCAAGTGAGGCTTTGGGGAGCTGGGGGTGGGGACACAAAGTGTTTGCTGTTCTGGGGAGACCAGTCGAGCAAGTATTCCCTTGTGATTCACCAAAGGGTCGCACACAAGTCTTACCACACCACACCTGACTGCCACATGTTCACATCTGTGTTATGATTCATCACGGCAAACACACCGTTTAGTCACTCACACCCAACATGGACAACACCTTAATCTACAACAAATAATTCACATGCTATTTATACATGCAACAAACCATGCAGAGCAACCTTTTGAAACTTTGCTGTCCTTTGATATAAAACAGGTATTATAAAAGAGCTGGGCAGCCCAGCGGCACGTTGCATCTCTGCAATCTATTTTCATGAAGCTGCAGAACAATGCATTTTTAAAAGACCTCAGATCAATGCAGCTCCTCTGTGGTGAGACAGTGGGAGACGAGCATATGAAAGCAGACAGGCAGGCATGCAAACAGAGCGGGGCGAAAGACAGTGAGACATACAGAGAGACACAAGGAAGGAGGATGATGAGAATAGCAGCAGCCCCTGTGCTGTGGGCCTCAGTGAGCATTTTAGATGAGGCAGGCCTGCTGAGGGAAGGGGATTTCCAGCACTGCTTGGTCTCCCGTCTCACCCCCAAGCCCCTGCTTCCTCTCAGGGCTACAACTTAAAAACATTGAGAGCCTGTCAACTTGGAGACAAAGCCTTCATGGCCAACGACAATGCATGGAATGCCAGGCATTATTGTTTTAAGAGATGAGACACCACATCCCTTTTGGGTGTAAAATTGAGTAGGATACCTTGGATGGTGAAGTTGGATGTTTTTGCTGCAGAGTGTCTTGTTACTGTTTTTTGCTTTTCACGCTATACCATGATATGTTGTTGTTTTTGACTTTGCAGTGAATAGCTTTGCATGCTCTACCATGTTATCTATCCCCTCCATGGCACCCCAGTGTCTTTTTAAGCATTCAAACTAAATCAACAACACCACAACATGAACATCTCTATATATGGACAAAACCCACCAAACGCCCTCACTCCCCATCTGACTTTCACCCACATGCACACATACATTCATACATGCATAGACATACAGTATGTATATTAACAGAAAACGCCCATGCTCTCCCACACATTCCACCATCTCACCATGCCCATAATTACTTTGTTCTCTCTGCTACAGTGTGTGTTATTCATTTATGTTTGGTGATTAGAGAGGTGTTAACTAGTACAATGTGAATGAATCTACAAAAGGTCTGTTGCATTCTTTTTAGGCTGTTTGCACGTGGTACCCTTTATACACGTGCACACACACATTTATACACATGCATGCACACTTGACTGTCAGCGCATGTTGCAGCGAATTCATTTAGACACAGATACACACACATGCACTATCTCTGCACTATGTCTGTCTCTCTCTTTCTCTTTCTCTCTCTCTCTAACACACACACTCACACACACATACACACACACACACACAGACTCACACACACACATGTGTGCGTGCATGCGCATTGGCCTCGGAAAGTCCCTGGCACTGCGTTGGCTCCTATCTCAGCTGCAAGGTTGCTATTACAGGTGGCTGCCAGAATGACAACAACACTAAAACAATATGACCTGTGATCCTGTGACAGCTGCTCACACCTTAACTGACCTGCTGCTTGTTTGCATAAAGCCTGTTTAATTAAATGCAAATGGAAATTTATTTTGTCACTCTCCTGTGAATTATCATAATAATGGCTTCATAGCAGAGCTTGGAATCAACACTAGCCAGTTGCTGGTAAAAATTTTGTCTGGAGTTGGTAAGTCAGATCAACTCTGCACGTGGGCAGGTTGCCACTGTGTATTCAATCATTTTCTCTCTACTGTACCATTACCTTGGTCAAATTAAATTGTCACTTAAAATGCTGATTCCAATAGAAGCCACTATGCCTGATGGACAAAAACTTCAGACTCAGCTCATATGATAAATAGATGGTATGTGAACTAAGTAAATAGCCATTCAGACAATCCAGTTTGAGTATGAGTATCCTCTTTAGTTAATCATATCAGTGTTTTATATTTGTGACTGCATTGTGTTAGTCATGATTTGTGGATTTTTTTTTTCTTAGAGTTTGAGTTAATAATACATTGACATTAAAGGTGCATGTGTTTTACAGAAGTCTCCGAACCAAGACAGTTTGAAGTAGAAAAAAAAAGACATCTGTAAAATATTTCAGAATGTCTTGGCAGGGAAAAATTGTCCATAAATTGAATGAGTCATGTATGAGTCACCCATGCAGGGCACAATTCGGATGCTGGAGACATTTTCTTTATCAGTATTTTATCTGTCAGCATCTAACATCATGACTCAGCTCCTGTTAACCAACGGTTACAGTGTCCTTGATCACAATCATTGGCCTGCACATGAACTGATGGAGATCAGTGTTAACAGTTTGTAAAAACTCCCATTGTGAAACAGGCTGGATTTTTTGTTTTCCTATACCATAACTGGAATCAACCTAATCTCAAGCCTAACTAAACGAACACTGAACATTGACTGTACATAATTATGTATAGTCATATAGCCTTTTAAAGCCATAAAGCTATCAGTCAAACTCAAAATGATAATAATTAAATGTATGCATCTACCTCATATGTCTTCAGATAACTCCTTGAACTATACACCTCACGTCATTTTTGACAAAGCAAATGGGTGACTTTGTTTGAGAAACCTTGACTGGTCAGTGAGTATTTGGTTTTGCAGGGTGGAGGCCTGCTCCCTTTTTGAGAATGGCTTATGTAATTGTTGGTCATAGTGTAACGGTAGTGAAACATCCTCTCAGTATAATGCCTGGGCGGAGTGTGGGATTGTAAAGGACATGCAACCCCGGCCGTATACTTTAGGTACTTTCCTCTCCAAAGACTAGCCCCCTGTCAATCACATATGTTGATCATGTCTGACACATAGTACAGACATGGGTGTGAATTAGCTTTAAGAGAAGGCAGCAGAAAGCATGTTTTCCAACTTTAGGTATTCATTAACAAATATATCACCATGTTGTTTTAGCATGGGACAGGAGTAACTGCAGAGGAGCCATAGGTCAATGGACCGGACCATTCAAAGAGGTTTTATTCCTTTAATCACACTCACATAGAAACATATAATAGAGGCATTCTGTCACAGTTGTCAGTGGAGTCAAGGAGAACCGGGAAATCTTGTCTTGTGGTTTCCAAACGCAAACAAACATACTAACAATGCTGTTTGTAATAGTACACAGCTGAAAAATATGTGGATGTGGTGTCATGTTGAATGTCAAGTGGAGACATGCCACAGCTTGTTATTTTTTTGCATCTGGACTAATTTTGAAGTGCGTGATTACTGTTGTTATGTTGTTCAGTTTTGGTGGTAAAAGGGGAAAAACTGTGCAAAATACTGTTGCTAAAACCTAAAGCCAACAAGTTATACAAATATGAAAAGGGTCCAGTTTTCAAGCCTGTTATGTGTAAATGCAAATACATGTTTTAAGTCTGTTTGGATTGTCTGGTATTCTTTCTTCAGCTGCCTCATTTTGTTTAATTGTATGCACAATGCAGTCACTGAAAAATACTGCAAGTATGTACATGCAAATAAACTGCCGACTACAGTAGATCCAAATGAATAGCACCCACAATTCAAACAGGTGGCAGGCAGCTGGAGAGTAACACACAAAATAGACTGTCAGAGTGGGGAATTAGTAAAACAAGGTTGCTTGTAAAGGGCATAAAAATCTGTGTTTCATAACAAAATCCCTGTTTGAAATGCAGACCAGAGATGGATTTAATGCCCGGTCAAAATATAATCCAGCTAAATAATATCTCGACACTACACGTATACAGGATCTATATTTATTCCAGGTGCAAAACAGACTAAAGAGGTAGGAACAGCACGAGAATGAGGAGCACCTGGGCCCCGTTAAACCTTTCCCTTTGTCTGTTTCAGTAGCTGTTGGCAGATGAGCCTGTGGACTGAGCCCATGTTAAGGCATGAAACCCACTGAAAAAAAAGCTGCCAAAAAGGCAACTTATTTAAATATTTAGATGGCTGGGCTGTCTCAAAAGGCAAACCTTTACCTTGGCAATAATGGGCCTGTCTCTCTATTCCTTATCCGGGAGCTGAAATAAAACATAGACTGTCTCCGGTGGCTTTCCATTAAAAAGACGGGTGACATGTCACAGTATGTTCCAACTGGCATTTCCACCTCTGCACCTCTATTAACTCTGTAACTGAATGAGAGCAGGTTGGGTATGTCCTGTCACCTTCGCTCTGGAGAGGGGAGAAGTAAATGTTATACCACAGGTCATGGCACAGTGTTATCTGGTGACACAGAGATGACAGTGGCTCATGATGTACCAAGACGCATATGATGAATGTATATAACAGCCATCGTACTATTTCAAAACAAGTGAATCAATGGCAAAGTATAACCAAAGTGCAGACTACATGAGGTGCCTGCCCTGTCGGTGACTTCACACCACCTATCGTGTGTTTGGCGTCTTGTGGTAACACTTTCTATGAAGGTCTATTGTATAATGCATTATGAGCGCATTCATAAGGCATTATAATGCATTTATAATGCGTTATAAAACATGTTATAAATGTTCACAACCGTGTATGACAACTTATAACAAGGTTTATAAATGATTACAAGTGGTGGATATAATGTGTTATAAGCTCATCATTCATAATGTTTTATACCTTCATGGCAAAGTGACAACAGTGTTTGGGTTAGTTCATTTCATCATCATTATTCCATTTCAAATTCTGAAATGGAATAATGGAATAATACCTTATAATACTAACCCTTATAATACCTTATAAACATCAATAATGACTTTGTGAGCTTAAAGTAAAGTGTCAGCACTTCTGGAATAATGTCTAATAAACATCAATAATGTGCTATAGGATGACTTTGTGAGCTCTAAGTAAAGTGACAGCATTGTGTAAGGTTATTAGCAATTATATGATACTAAGGTATTATTCCATTTCATAATTTGAGCATTTATTATTTCTTATGATGTGTTACAGCAGTTCATATTATTTTTATAACTGGTAGTTATAACATGGTATACCACCCAGGACTTCAGATTCTTCCATAAAACACTGTTGTCACTTTGCCATGAAGGTATAAAACATTATGAATGATGAGCTTATAACACATTATATCCACCACTTATAATCATTTATAAACCTTGTTATAAGTTGTCATACACAATTATGAACATTTATAACATGTTTTATAACGCATTATAAATGCATTATAATGCCTTATGAATGCGCTCATAATGCATTATACAATAGACCTTCATAGAAAGTGTTACCCGTCTTGTTTCCCCTATCCTGATTAAAGGACAAGTGGCTGAAGTGGTCCCATTGTACGAATACCTGGGCGTTCATGAGTATAACAGGCAGGACTGGAAGGAGAACACTAAAGTCATCTCTAAGAGGCTCAGTCTAGACTGTGTTTCCTCAGGAAGCGTGGGTCATTTGAAGTCAGTAGGTCTCTTTTATATGTTCTTTATCAGGATATTTTAGTAAGTGTTCGTTTTTACGCTGATGTTTGTTGGGGTGGCAGCATTACGGCTGAGGATAAATATGTTGATCAAGAAGGCAGGATTTATTATTGGCCCTATTCCAGATTCTCTGAGAACCACCACAGACCAGAAAACCATAAGGCAGCTCAGGAGTTTTCCGTGATCACCCTTTGCACTTTACCTTATCAAAAGTAGCAGGAGCAACCTGGTACTATTGCCAAAATACTCCATTTCAAGGTTCAGAACGGCTTTTGTTCCTGTATAAACAAACACTATTGATGCAATGTCTTCTCCAACCAAGATTCATTGTATGTGCTAATTATGTATATTGTTGTTGCTACTGCCTGCATACTGTTAACACAGCTGCACACTCGAACTATTTTTTAAACTTATTGACAGCAGAATTAGTTTTTTACTGCCCCTTTTATTGGTGTTGCAGGGACTATGTGGGTGAGAGAACTATGTGGTTCTCTTCAGTGACTCTGCCTGGTGTTATCTGCTGTGTGGATGAAGTATTGTGTATATTGCTTCTATGCTTTTGTTGTCGCATTGTCTTTTGTTTATGGTCAATTGTGGCAAACAAGTTTCCCCTGTGGGAATTAATAAAGTTCATCCAATCAAGTCCAAAGGTCCTAAAAATTACATCCTGGAGTACACTGGATGGTGATTTGACTATTTGACAGTGATTTGATTTGATTTGATTTGATTTGACTGATAAGAATTCAGCCCTAAGATTCACTGGGAGAACAAAAAAGGTTATGAGGGTCATACACAGTTCTTTGAAAAAGTTGGGAAAATGAGCAGTTTTGCTTTTTAATTAAACGTGCCACATCAGGTACATAGCCAGTTTCAAACAATAAGGACACTTCATGTTCTCACTTCCATCAGAAACATGACATCATTGGATCTGATATTTAACCCGTGGCTAACTACACACCCTCTTTGACCTGCCTTGATACCCATACACAGACACATACACATACACACACACTGGCATGCATGCACTGATAAGCAAGTGATTCAATGTGTCTCAGTGAAACAAAGTTTATCAAGGGCTTACATACATTAACACCAGATAGCACAGGCCAGCCATGACATGTTACTTGAAAAGATTCGCATCCCAAGTATCTTCATTTTCCCTGCACCCACATCTATTCACTTCATCTCTTCTTTCAGCACAAGGAATTATCTTTGAATGCTTAATTACAGCATATCATTCTGAATGTTCGGTGCATTTTAGCTCTCCCTGGAGATGAAGATTACACTCAGACAGAACATAGGTCCCTGGAGAAATGAGGCAATGTGAGGAACACACAGCTTAGCAGCGACCATTAGGATGAGGAACTGTTGAAGTGTATTTTGGCGTGTACCATTCTCAACCAGAACATGCTGTCCACAATCTAGAAAATGCTAATGACAAGGAACTCCAAACATCCTGCAGGACAGGAAACTCCCTGCCTTTGCTGTGCTCAGGCCAACCTACGCAGCAGCAAAACAATAGATATTTTTAGGCCAGGTGGTAAATTTAACCCACTTACCATAGCCATTTAAGTGAAATTGCTATTTACATTTTTGGGGATTGTGCTGGCTTTTTGGAGCACGTAGATGCTTGTCTTCTTTTTTGTAACTCTTTAAGCAAAACACTTGTGGTTGAAATCTTTGACTTTTTCCTTTGCAATGGGAAGGATGCATGTGGTGAGGTGCATTCAGAGCCCACGACATTCATTCCAGCTTCATAACCAGAGTGCTTGTTTTACAGTATGCACAGTACTGTATATTTACATAAAGAGTCAGCTCTTTTATCTTCTCTTTTCATTTCCCCAACACAAAGGATCCCACTCCTCTGAAGTCACTCTACCAGACCAGCCTGTTTGTCCGTCTGTGGGGAGACAGTGCAACACATAGGGGGAAATATGGGAGGAAGGACTTAGGAAAGGCAGTCAAGCAGTTCATTGTCCCAACTTTAGGATTCAGTGGACCAAATATACGGAGGCAAAGGGAGAGAGGAATTCCCCCAGTAAGTTCAAACGATTGCAGATGTGTAGCTGGCCGACTACTACTACACACAGCTGGGCCAGAAGGCTCCCCCTCTCCCTCCCGTCCATCCTCTTTGCTCTGCATCCCTCCTGTCTATACACTATAACACTGCCCTCTGCCCTACCCTGGAAAAGCAATTTAGGAGAACACATGGCCGGTGTAAACTGCTAGTCACCGTCCAGCCAGGCAGCTGCAGATCCAGAGCTATGGGTGTATCATGGGAGGCCTGAAAAGGCCATTATCTGGCTGCTGGGATAGAACTGGCGGAGGGAAAGTTTGGGGGATTTCAGAAGGGAGAACTACAGCCACTGAATCAGGAAGTAAAAGTGCTACTGGAGGTCATCAGTAGTCTGCCACCTTCTGTGAAACCGTGCTTGTCGCATACTGCAAGGTTCGCAAGAGGTTTGGTTTTGATTTTTTGAAAGAACTCTGCAAATCAAGACTTTGCACCACATACATACAATTATGCTCTTGCAATGCACCAAGTCCCTGTTTGAGTGAAATTTAATTCTAAAATAACTGTAAAAGAGAAGTATGAAGAAGCGGACATGCATTTATGGGAAATGCACAGTTAAATTTGGAGAACAGTATATGCACCGCGCTGAGCCTATAAGCCTTTATGGGGAATTTCTAACCACTCATAATATTCCACAACTGACCTGAAGTAACTTCCACTATCAGTGTCACGCCCTGAAAACAGGCCTTTTGACAGTATGACTTCTCATCTGACATGTGGCTGCTGTTTACTATCATGAAAGGAGACATCGAACCAGTGAGACTTGTTTGTGCTCGGATACACGTTTTCCACACAAATGGCATTCATAGTAGCCCAGCTGGAGACGAGCCTTGCGCATGTGCACACACAGGAGTGGGAAATTCCCAGCAAAATTCCACTCTAGCAGTCCTCTGCGAGCACATTCCTGTGTTTTTCATAACATCTCACTGCTGAAATGAAAGCTGAATTTACGGTTGTGGAGCAGTTTTGAAGCTCTAGCATAGCCTCAAGCAAGCAGTAAATCTTCCTAGATTGAATATGTTGCATGTAAGTTTATATCCCTGCCAGATTTCCCTGATGCAGTTTCCCTTTTGAGATGTCGAGAAGCATGAAAGAGGAGACAGAGTAGAAAGGAGGAGGAGGGGGAAGAGGTGTACATCTCAAGGGACTAAGAGAAAATGCATTCTTTTGTAGGTTTTTATGGGCTCTGTTCCAAAAATGTGTGTCTTTTACTAAACGCTGATAAAATATCACATTCTATATACTGACTAATATTTAGCTCCCTTAAACTCTTCCTGTTTCCTGTTACATTTCCACTTTAATTAGCTTCAAAGCTGAGAAAACCTATTTTTCATGTAGCACAACGATGCACTATATGAAAAACCACATTCTATATCTGCTAGTTGTAAGGCTTCTTTGAAGTGACTTCACACTTTACATTAGGTGCAGTATTCAGATGCAATATGTCATTGCTTTGTGGCTGCACCATTACATCAAACAGAAAATGTCTAGATGTCTTGTGCACATTTAGACCACTGATGTATAATATGCTACATTTTTATTATATATCTGTGATTTATACACATTTTATAGACATTTCCTTGCAATTCAGCAGGACATATTTGGCATCTTTGGAAGTCTTGGGATTTCCTCTGGAATGTAAAGTAAAGTTCTGCAGGTTTGAACAAAGCAGCATACATTTGTGATGACAAAACCACCGACGGGACTGGCCGGGTTGAAGACCTTAAACTGCACTTTTAAATAGATAGGTAACTGTCACGTTCAGTCAAAGCACAAAATAGCAACATGATTAGTAGCACCATTTAATATTTTTCCATATCAGCTACTACAATTTATTATGAAAGGAGGTTTTATTCTCCACTCCAAATTCCCCTTGCATTCCCTGCTATGATCAAGCCACTGATGCAAGTTATACCTCAATCTAATCTCAGCTGACCATCTAACATACCCAAATAAGACCTATGAGGGCATTTTTTCCTCTTGCGGACAATTTAATCACTGAATTAATGAATGCATAAGTATATGTGAGAACGGGGGGATTTTTATAGGCGTACAGTAGTGCGCAGCAAATGAGTCATGCTCTCTGGTGACTGAAGATCCCTTTCTACATGCCTCCTAGCACACCACAAGTATGCTTGTCAAACTGGAGCCCTACTCCCCTATAAGCTGCTCATCGCCCACTGCTGGGCAACAAAAGAGAATCTTTGTCCTCCCTGGTTTTTGACATATGCTTGTTTGATGGATTTCTTTCATCATCCCAATAAACGACTGTGGTCCATGTGTGTAATGGTCCAAAGCACAGTTGGTCTGACTGCCTCTGCATGGTATAGTTGGCAACGGTGCAATGTAGCAGGGTGTTCCCCTTTTTCATAAGCCCTCGAGAGATTAGTGACTTCTCCCCTCTGTTATTACTGAAGCCACCAGGAACTACTGGTCTCTAAAATTACTCCATAGATGGATTTTCCATGTTCTGTATCACCCATCCCCCTAAGCTGGAAAACCTCTCCAGTTTCTTGTCTGAGAAGACTACTTTGAAAGTTGCATCTGAGAAGAAGTGCCATATCTTTGAAATCACTCCATTTAGTGAATGATCCACAGATTTTTTTCTTTTTTTTTTTTTCTGTTGGAGGTCGAGACATACAGCTTTCATCTGGAAGTCTCAAAATGATATGGCCACATATACCAAAATCATTTTTTTTTATCTCACACTTTATTCATGGGTTTACTTTTAGACATGATTTAAACACAACAATATTACATTTTTAATGTTTAACATTTATTTTAAGATAGAATATATCAGATTTATGTCATATATACTCTTGAAATTCACCTTTATTTAAAAATAAAACTCTTTGTGGGTGCTGATGTATCTATGTTCCTTCACATTAACCCTAACACCTTAATTAGCTCTAACCCTAACACTAAGCTTAAATATAACCCACATAGGACTTAGGGACTATAAGACAAGGGAGCATAGGACCCTCAGTCATGTTCCGGCTTATGTGCCATAAGAACCTGGGGAACGTAGGAATGACTCCATTTTGACATACAAAGAGAGGAGGAGAGGGAGGCAGCACTCTCTCAACTCTGATGGAAAAACTATTTCTTTTTCAGCGACCAACATTTCAGCACATATTACCTTCTTCAGGATGTTGACATACATTCATTTCTATATCAGACGTTGCAAATTTCTCCGTAGTTAGTCACAAGCCATCTCTCCTTTGATCTGTTTTGATAAAAACCCTGTTCTAACCCAAGAGGCCTTGTGTCTCACTAACCACTGAATATAGTGTGTTAAGAAACCCTGTGGCCTCACACTTTGACCAATCTTAAAAATTCCAAGGGATATGTGCTCATGCAGCTCAGCAAATACTTTAAGTGCTATGAAAGACACGGAATTCCCACCGTAAACAAGAACGGATTAATGGAGAAACATTATGTTGCTCAATGTCATGCATTAATTTGAAAATGAATATTTCAATGATGTATAAATAATGTCTTTACTTCACTGCAAACATTAAGTTGCAAAAGTTGTTGTTATGTAAATTGGCAATTAACTACATAAAACTGAAGCATAAGTAATTAGTTCTTACATTTCTTTTACCCTTCCCTGTGCACTAGCCTTGTCAAAAAGCTCTTCTTTTTCTGGGTTGAACTCAGCAGAGTAAAAGGTACAGCAGCAGCCTGAGGGGAAAGAGTAGAGTTGCACTCGCTGTCAGTGAGTGAGTAAAACCTTGCATGTCTGGTTTGTAGACAGCTATCAAATGATGGGTGTTAATGGCATAACTGATGAGACAGTCCACCATGGCCATAATTTAGTGTAGAGGATGATACTGTGAGCAGGGTATGAGGTAAGGCTGACAAACTCGCCAGTATAACCTGATAGTTAAGGCCTGTCTGAATATGTCTGCTGTGTACTTAGAGATGCTTTGCATGTTGTCAGCCCCAAAGAGAGAGAGAAGACAGAGAAAAAGGAGAAGAGGGTTTGGGTTTCCTGCTGCCCTGTGGCACAGAGGAGCGAGACGTGTTTACTTCCTCAAGTGGTTGGTTAACTGCATGTGAGGGTTACAGCATGTTGTTTTTGTTGTCATAGTGCACATTAAATTTTTTCAAGCCCTCATTTACAGATATTTCTTGGGAAAAAGTGCCAGCAGAATACTTTTTATTGAAGCATTATTCTTCTGCATTTAGGTCCAGTTCTTATGGCCTGCTTAGGTACAGTAGCCAGGCCTTTCCCACATAGCCTTGACTTTTCATATCCATGCTACACGTCTGTGGTTATTCAGTATGAGGAAGCATGTGGGAGTAGTCTGGCTGGCTGGAACAGTCATTGAACCCGCCCACCATTTTGACATGCAGCTAAGTAGTATTTGCATATTTATATTGTTATTTCATTTCAGGCCTGTACACGCTGTGAGCAAACAGGGAGCGCATCTATTTTTTTTTTAGCTTGCGTGAGTATATTTTGTGTTGTGTCTGTCTCGGGGGTTTCATGCGCAGGTTATTTAAGTCTTGTTTTTTTCATGCAAATTTTAAAATAGGATATGTGGGTTAAAACCACGGATATCCCCCCCTTCCATGCTCGCCCTATTTTTTACCACATGCACCTGCTCTTTCACATGCTGTCATGATTCAATCACAAACACCACGCTCGGTCCCAGCCGGCTATTACTCACTGTTCATTCAATAATTTCTTCAACTAATTTTTTTTTTACTGGAAATGGGAGAGGTGGCTATGTAAGAGAGATGACACAGTTTCAGAAGATCAGTAAGATCACAAGTAAAGTTAAGGTTATGACTCCCTCTGAACTTTACCAGACACTTCCAGTCACCACCATGATAACCTGAGGCTGTTAGGCCACTGCTGAGGGGAGGAGAAAGGGAGAGGAAACTTCTCCAAAGAGAGGTCCAAGAGTGGACCGCAGGTCCATTCTGAGTGGACTGTGGGTGTGTGGGGCCACATTGTCAAATAAATAAAAGAAGGTAAAAAAAATAGTGCCGATATCTGGTATAGTATTTCTGTTTTACTTCTGTTTCCCATTGCAACCAATTTTAGAATATTTCCTTAAACATAAAGGGAATATCAGATTTCAGAGCATCAACAGTGCATAAATTCATTATGAATCACTGCACTTTTCATTTTGCAAACTCAGTGATAGTTGGCATTTGTGTGGACTGTGACTTTATGCCTGTAAAGGTCCATGTGGAACATATGAAGCACAATATGAAACAACAAAGCTGAGGTGTTTTAACCCCAGACTGTGTAACATTTTTAAGCTGTTCAATGTCTTATCTTTCTTGGTGTCAGGGAAGTCACTGATATCAATCTTAACCTCCAAGGTGCTTCCAGGAATTTGTAAGCCGCTGTAGACTGTGAGGGAGGAATCTGATAATGATTTCCCTTAATTTATCACCGTCTTACATTCTGTGCAGTTCTGTTCAGTTCAGCTAAATTCAATTAAATACAGTTCAGTTGACTGTCTGATGAAGGTGTCAGTGCCCACACACACACACTGATAGGACAGACGGTAAACACAGTAAATGTATAACAGATAATTCTGAACAGAAAACGTATCAAGGTTTTTATATCTACATTTAAAAGATCAGAATTTAAATGTATGTAAATGCCTTGAAACGGTTAGATATTGCAAAATCCAGCAATTTCACTTTCAGATTGATTCGTTCCAGTCTTGGACTTTGTTGTTTTCTTTTATCAGTAGGGAGTGAACATGGAGCTGTTGTGTAAGTGTTTTGCTTTCCTGGAGCAGGGCGTCTCACAGTTTTCATTTTCAGCATTTTTTTTTCCTTTTTAACTTTATAAGTCCTTACAGTTCTGTTTTCTCCACTGGGTGGTTCGCTTGGGCTTAACACATCCATCCAATACTTAGCTTGAAGATAATAACGGCACTGAGAGGAATTTGATAATAAAAGTAAGGATATTAACTGATCAGTACATGCATAACTTGTGCCAGCATATGCCCCAGATAGAAGCCGGGGGTAAAAACCCCTTGCAAGCAGCTCAGTAAATAAAAAGTGTACACTTGACCTAGCTGGCGTCAGCCCAACTCACTGAAGCCCTACATTCTGTGGATTTCCACTTGTAAACAATATAACCCTATTTACCTGCCTCTGCACACACAGCACACTCATTTGATTCTGTCCACTTGCATGTAAATACTCTCTTTCCAAAAAAAAAAAAAAAAAAAAAAAAAAAAAGACATGGTGAGAGTGCTCAATTAAACATTTGCTCATGGGTCAAATACCAGTTATGTGCAAAACTCATGAAATCACAGAGCGATGCTGAGCTTGTTTTATCCTTACTGTAATATAAGCATCATTTGATTCGTTACAACCCAGCATCTGCTCCGTGCTGCAGGGAGTAAAAAACAAATAAAGCTTATCTCTCCTCGCTCCTAAAAGTACACTAATTGCATGCATTTTAATCTTCATCTGTGTAAAGTCCCTGGATGGCTTAGTTCAAACAGCCCCCATCCCACAGATGCATGCATTCTGCTGTGTGTGTGTCTGTGTGTGTCTCGCTTTCACACAACCAGTCCTCACAAATTCTTCATTTATTTTACTTGAGTTTTACATTTTCAATTCGGTCTGGCACAATTTCCAGATAAGCAATACCATGCCCGTTGCAACACATCTCGAGGCTGGTGTTTATTTGCAACAATGGCAAACCACTAGCCAATTTACAAGGAACAAGACATGTTCAAAGAAAGATGTGCATATGGCTGAGGGAAAACAGCTGACACCTTAATATTCTTATCACAGGCACACTCTGTAAACTTATATCATTTTTGCATCACACACTGTTTCAATCCCCTTCAGATAAGTCATTCCTGGAAGCTGCAGCCAGCACTGGGCTTCTGAGAAGCTGACTAGTTCATGTATGATGCAAACATACACAACAGGCACATAATTTGATTTTCTGAATTATATTTTTCTTGTTTTTATAGTAAGGAATCATGGGGTTTTATTTTCAATTTTAAAAATATATATTTTTTAAAAAATAATTACAAATAAATAAATAAGGCAGCAGTCCTCAATAAGCCAAATACAAAAAACAGTTTCTATTTCTCAAACTGCACATTACATACAGAGTATAGGCTATGTTGCAATTCATATGCAACCAGTTTCCTAGTATTCTGCTCACTGCTATTTCTTTGTCTGTCCTATATAATGTAAATTACTGTAAGACATTTATACATGACTCAATTAGGGCTTTATACAAGTTGAGCCAGCAGTGCGAATCATTGCATGATATGAGGGGTTTCAGAGGAGGGCCTCATCATAGCAACACTCTCTCAACAATGTTTCTCGTATTGCTTAACAACTAAACTTGTGTGCTTGGAAAACATTAGCCAGAGTATGGCTCTGCAGCAGGGGAAATGTATTCTCTGAGACAGCGGAGATCCCCCTGCGCCCCAGAAGTGGGTCCCACGCCTTTCTGGGAGAGACGGGGGTGGGGGTCTTTGTGAATACAAGGTGCAAATACTGCTCTGATACAGCACGAACGGGCGGTGCTTTAATACAGTAAGAACCGAAGCAGGAGGAAGGAAGAACAGAGGTGGGGAAGGAGACAGGAAAGGGGGAGGACTGAGAGGTATCAGGATGGTGGGGCATGAAGCGTAGGTGGCAGGACCGCTGTCTGTGTTGTGAAATATCAAGGGAGGCACAGCTGCTTTTCAGCAACATAACCCAGAATAGTCTCCAGTTTTGTATTTTTAACCTTTCAGCCTTTCAATCAGGCCAAAAGTAATGCAGTTAAGCCTGAAAAAAAAAATATCAGAAATTATTTTTAGGAAATTATCATCTCATTTTCAGCAGCAAAAAAGTGACTCAAAGGTGACACATGTCTGATTTGAGGCTGATTTAAAGATGTCACATGCACAATGAAGTTACTCAGTGCACTTTTTTTTTTTTTTTTTTTTAAGTTGCTCATGTAACAACAACATGGCTCTATAGTCTGGAGTTGTGAAATGCAGCTTGGGCATTCTAGTCTTTCTCAATCGACTTTCCTTTTAAACCTGTCCAACTGTTTACCAAGAAAGAGTGCTCGTGGTTGAGCTGGAGCAGACCAGTGTTTTGCAATGCTGGATTTTGCATGAATATGTCGTGATTAAGTGATATTAACATGCTTCACTGCACGCAGAGGCTATGGACGTTCAGTATTTAAGAAATTTGTGAAAATGCCTCAAGTATGAAAACGCCTGCTAGCTTCCTGTGTATGTCACATGAATGACTACTGTATGCTCACTCAGTCCTTTAAGTGGGATAACTACAGTATATGCAGCATAACATTAAGTTAAGTTTATTTATTTAGCTCCTTTCACAGATACAAAATCACAAAGTGCTTTACTTTAATTAAAAATACAATATAAAATGCAATGACACAATATTGCAATGTTGCAATATACAATGTTAAAGGTAATTTTTTTCAAAAACATACATATATCATCACCGATATCTTCAGTATGTGATATCTAAATGTGGTACTAACTGATAATGAGGAAGAGAAGGAGGCCTATAAAAGGGCAGCTTCTATTAATATGTATTACAGTTATGTGAATGGAACAAAAGGAAAATCCCTTTTGACCAAAGGCACAGTCAGTGATCGGTCCAGCCAGCAAACAGAGCCTGATTACAGCAGGTTTCAGGAACAAAAGATTGCTCCGTGTGACTGTTGAACTGCGAAATGATGGGAATTGAGAGCTGAGAAGTATTTTAGCCGTGATTTTGTTCCCCAGTAAAAAACAAAAAACAAAACAAATACAAAACAAAAATAGCTTCTTTTTTTCCCCCTTTCTCGCATTCTGTGTCAAAGGATTAATTATCTTCATTTCCAGCTGGCACGGTGGCAGTATGTAATGAGAAGCAGTTGCAGATGGTCACATGAAACCACCTACTAGTCTTGACCAAAATTTAAAAAAAAAAAAAAAAAAGTTTGTGGGGCTACAGTTTCATGTGAACATGGCAACATGACTCCTCAGTTTTCACTCCTCTCATCGCTTGGCTAATCCATGCACATCATGCACAAATTATGTTCATGTTGGCGCTTATAGCAAGGAAAAGTAAGCTCCTTAGTGCACACAGCATCACTCGTGGACAGCTCATATCACTATAATCACATATCACACCTCATTTAAAATAATATTTGATATATGATATGGCATGATGTGATGTAAATATATGATGTAATACAATCACATGATAGTACCAGACACTACAAATAATACAATATCACTTCACATGCAACAGGTAAGAAAATAAGCGGAAGTCACACAGACATTACCATGGAAACAAAAGCGTTTAGCCTCTCACACCGGATGAAGTTGGGCCTCCCGCAGTTCAACTTCCGGGTGGAAATATTCTGCATGAAGTGAAATTTGCTTGCAAAATAATTTGGGCGAAGTTCTCGGCCAGTTTCACTCTGTAAAATGTCCCGAGGCTCGAGTGCAGGGTTTGATCGACACATTACTATCTTCTCTCCTGAAGGAAGACTTTATCAAGTTGGTTAGTACGGCGCTTGGCTCGGACAGGAGCCGGCTTGCAGGCTCACTTTGCGGCTAGCGGGCTAAATGCTCTGTCATGGTTCGGTTAGCTCGGACAGCGGCTAATAAACAACACCCAGCTAAAGCGAAAGTTGCTCTATAATGTGAAACCACGGTGTTGCCGGTGATGTGCTAGTTGTAATTACGTACATACTTTAATTAATGCTACTATGAAATAAAACAGCGAATCAAGTTATCCTGCTAGCTAGGTGTTAGGCTAGTTAGCATGGTTAGCGTTGCTAACAAGTAAGCTGATTCATTGCTGTCATTTCTGAATGGGGAGTAAAGTTAACTGTTTTTATTGAACAGAAATAGCATTTCTTTATTGTTAATGGTAAATATGTCAGTTGTAGTGTTTTTTTATGACTCTGCATCTGCTGAGATAGATGTCACGAGTCCCTAGCTTTAATTACAATTGCATTGTGTACATAGGAATATACATTTACTACTTGTTTCTTGTTTGCAGAATATGCTTTCAAGGCTATAAATCAAGGTGGACTCACATCAGTAGCGGTCAGAGGGAAGGACTGTGCAGTTGTTGTAACACAGAAAAAAGTACCGGTAAGTTGATCAGATCCTTGTTGACAATGGCTGCACTTTGAGTAAACTCGTTGTATATCAGGTGAATAAATAAACAACATCCTCCTGGGTGAATGTCCCCTGGTCCTTTTGACCTGTCCTCTAGTGAACAGTGGAGTGGACATCTTCCCAAATTGTTAAAAGCACTGCTGACAATGCCATTTTTCTCACACATGGCAACAATCTGTTTGTTTTATTTTTTATTTGAGAGGGACGAACTGTTTTGCAGTTGAAATACAAACAATGTGTCACAATTTCCAGCTTTTTTTTCTTGTTTCAAGAAGTTATAGCTGTCTAAAATGTGGTACAGTGTCATGCAAACTATATCAGTTTAAATCTTCTACCCAACCCAACAGCCGCAGTCTCACAAATTACAACAATGGCAAGCAGTGCAGATACAAGGCCACTGACACGACTCCATAAAGACACCCCTGGTATTTTTATCTGACCAAAGTCATCAACACTTGAGTGTCCTATTTATTTTAATAAGTTCACACTATCAGCACACTCAAGCTTTGCATTGCCCACCGAGCTGCCTTGTACCTGCTTTGTGTGTTGTTGTAAAAATGTATTTTCTTTTATTAAGTTTAATTTATACTGTTGGTTATTTATGTAAATGCACTGATGATGTCTTAAAGAGGAGGCTTGGGAGATCTGATGATCAGTTAGCGTTCTGTGCACGAACTCCTGCATCAAATGAGGAGATGACTTTCATTGTTAAACCTCTTTTCCTCTGAAATAGGACAAGCTTCTGGATGCCTCCACAGTCACCCACCTCTTCAGAATAACAGACAATATTGGATGCGTAATGTCTGGGATGACAGGTAACAAAACTTCTAAATTTGCAGGAGAACTATAGACTGTCTTATATTCGTAGAGTTGTAGAACAAAAATATCTTTAATTTTGCTATGCGTGCTCTTAGTGCGCGTTGTTGTTGATCATTTGGCATATCTGTTCTCTATACTCAGCATTTGGCTGATGATTCATGGTCGTCACACCACTGCAGTGGTTTTTCATGAGTCCGGCTGTTTGGCTGTGGCTGTCATTTAAATCCAAACATTTGTGCTACCAGTTTGACCGTGTGACAAGTGGTGCTCTTGGTCACATTCCTGTCCTTGTCCCTTGTGGTCTGTTCTTGTACAGCTGACAGCAGGTCTCAAGTCCAGCGAGCTCGCTACGAGGCAGCCAACTGGCAGTACAAGTACGGTTATGAGATTCCAGTGGACATGCTGTGTAAGAGAATTGCTGACATCTCACAGGTCTACACGCAGAACGCTGAGATGAGACCACTGGGCTGCTGTGAGTTTTTTTTTTTTTTTAATGTCTACTAACACTAAACCTGTTAGGGATTATTCACGCCACAATCACACCACCATAAAGCTGTGCCACTTAATGCAGCAGCTGTGTCACAGTTGCAATTCCTTCTTGAGGATATAGTGTTGTGTTTACTGTTTTTTAGATGTTTCTGATTTCTGTCAAAATTAAGTATTTGGTGCACAGTAGGTAAGCCTAGTCACTGTATTCCATCTATAAAGAGGGCGTAGCACTTTAAGCAGGTGGAGTCAGCTTCCAGCATTAGTTTAACTCTGTCGGCAGTGGCATTCATGCTGTTTCTCTTCCTCATTCTCAATATGAAGAATTGGAAATGGGCTATATTAGGCTTTGAAAAGTTGGTCTCTGAACACAAAATAGCCTAATATTTATTAATTATTTTACTGTATGTGTGTAGTATATGAGACTAGATATACAAGTGCCATTCTTTACTGACACAGCATATGCACATTACACTCTTGTATGTAAATATCTTGTGAAAGCACCAATTTTCATCCTAACAGTGGCATTTCGATCATTTTAGAGATATTTTTATTATATCCATATTGCCCGACCCTAGTTTGCAACACATTAAAGGAACATTACGGTAGACTAGGTATTCCAGAAAATGGTCAGTATTGGCCCCCAGGACAGTCAGCATTTATTGTTGACTTGCATGAGCACGAGTTCTGTACCTCTAATTGTCATCCCCGATGCCTTTTTTCGTCCAGGTATGATAGTGATCGGCATAGATGAGGAATACGGTCCCCAGGTGTACAAATGTGACCCAGCAGGCTATTACTGTGGCTTCAAGGCCACGGCTGCCGGAGTGAAGCAGACAGAAGCCACCAGCTTCCTGGAGAAGAAAGTGAAAAAGAAACTGGACTGGACCTTTGAACAAACTGTTGAGGTACAAAAGTTGTTTTGTGAATGGACAGTCAGCAGATAACAGAAGTAATCTTGGTGATTTGTATCACCAAGAGGCTGTATGGAGCTTATCGTTATTTGTACGTCATAAGTTGTATTCGATAAACGGGAAAGAACAAGTATCTGTCGATCAACCACAGAAAGTAAATTGCATGTTTGATTACTTGTTGAACATCTTCTCTCCTTCCTTTCATTTCCCTCTGTCCCTGTCTCTTTCTCTCTTGTCAGACGGCAATCTCATGTCTGTCTACGGTCCTCTCTATTGACTTCAAGCCCTCTGAGCTAGAGGTGGGAGTTGTCACAACACAGGACTCCAAGTTCAGGTAAAAAAAATAATAAAATAAACACTCTGGAAACTTTCACCTGTAATGAGAGTCAATGTAGGATGTGCAGCACAACATGTTGGCAAACATCCGCTTCATTGGAATTAAATCTAGTAAGATGAGACCTGACGTACCAAAACGAATCTCACCACTATTTGGTTTAGTTGACAGTGCGTGCTCGCTTTGTACTGAAAGTATGTTTTCCAGAGTAACATTTCCAGGGCATTAGTTACAGTTGCACATTCAGCATGATACTAAATCCACAGGCTATGACATTGAGGCTATATTTCACATTTTATCTACGTGTGGTTAAAACATCACTGATATCAGAATGACATCCGTCTTCATATCCTCGTCCCGCAGGGTGCTGACAGAGGCTGAAGTGGATGCCCACCTGGTGTCCCTGGCAGAGCGGGACTGAGCAGGCAGAGGCACATGTCACCTGTTGGATAAAGTTAGAGCATGATGGGATATGCAGTTCCCAGTTGCAGACTGGTGTTATCTTTGTTTGCTGTACATTTACCCCAGTTTCATTGAACAATAAAAGTTTTTGGAGTAAAATAGCCATTGGTGCTCAGTGTCTTTATAGTGATTTTTACAAGCCCGTGTGTTTGGCTTGCATTCTTGCATAATGTCGTCTGATGCATTATTCTGTATCTTCCAGTAAGAGGTAGGCGTCTTTACTTTCAGATATTAGCAAATGTATCACCTTAGTCTTGTAATCTAAGATCTGATCAGTCCTGTTCACTGTCAAACTTTGAGGCAGGGGAAAATGTGCATTGGAAAGTGAGCTGTGCAAAGCCCTACCTCTGAGCTTCCTGTTGTGGCTCTAAATGCACCAAATCACACAACATGCCGGCTGTTGCTAAAGAGTTTTGTTGTATTTTTTTTTTTTTTTTTTCTGGAGAGTAACATGGTCCTGGTTTGACCTCATTTGTCATCATTTCAGCATATTTTACGCACATGTAGCATGTCAGAAATAGAATACCTCAACTCACCGGATAACGTAACACGTGATTTCTCTTTGCAAAGGAAAAACATTTTCCCCTCGATACTTTTGGTTTTACATAGCTGATATATGATTCATGAGGCTGTGTTCACGACTGGCTAAGCATTTCTGTCAATAGCCCCATGTAGCTCAGCATCTGTGGGCCCCTTTGTCAGCAACATGTGATCATAGATGATGATGTCTGGCTATTAACCTGTCCTCAGCACATTATGCTGAGGTTTTCAGTCCAGTTCTCAAATGTCAAGTCACTCTAAGCCCCCCTCCTCCCTCTCTCTGTCTCTCTAGTTAGCAAGTTTTATCATTCATCTCCTCCCCATCCTCCCTCTCACTGTTTCTCTAATTCCCTTTTTCATATTCAGTGTCAAATGCAGTGCAAAGTAAGAAGCCCAACTGTCTCTCAATAAAACCTCATGTCCTACATGCAAGAGAACTGGTCCTCAGGTGAGTCACAGGTAATCTTTGTCCCTTTTGGAAAGATTGGGTCACCTGAGGAACAGGAGCCACTGAGACTTTGTCCTTGGATCTAAATGAGTGAGATTCCTTTGGAAAATCCCCTAGATGTACTGTACAGGTCTATAGACCAGCTGATGTTTACAGCTCTGACAATTACAGGGTAGATTTACACCACTATTAAACCTGATCGCTCTGGGACTTTTTTCTGCATCACCAAAACGTTGACTACAGGCTCACATTAGACTAGTAAACACAGTTCCAGCCGAATAGTAAACATGGATGTTATGGGGAAGTTACATGGAAAGGGTTATTCCAGGCAACTGCACCTTGGTCAATTACCGACAGTGTCTATTGTACATGTATCAATCAACTGAGGGGCAAACCTTGTACTTCCCCGATTCCATTATAGTTTTTTAGTCATCATGACAGCGGTAAGACTCAGCTTACTGTATATGGTGCTTTTAAGAATTCCCATCTTAGTAAAGAGCACTTCCTTGTTAAAAAAAAAAAAAAAAAATTCCTTGGTATTTCTAGCTACTGATTCCAAGCTGCTATTCAGCCATAGTTCCAGAGAGGGACGGAATATTCAGTACATTTTGTTCCTCTTATGCCGCCCAGGGACTTTCAACACTGACTCAGAGACCCAGTGACCTCGCCCCAACAAGGAAATCCCAGACTGTTCCAAGGGACTGAGTGTGATAAAAAAAAAAAAAAAAAATGCTCACGTCTGGTCTAAAAGTGCGATGACTCCTTTCCTCCTCATCACTTAAGTACAAGAAGTGACGGGGTACTGACTCAAATACTGTGTTTTACAATGTGAAACAGTCCATAAACCAGTCATCACAGGGGGAAGGAAATTAAAATCATTGTGTAGTTGGAAAAGGAAAAACACACCAGACAAAGTAATTTATATTCTTAGAATTTTCTTTTATTCATAATGACTTTTTTTTTCTTTTTTTGTTAATAGTGTTAAAATTCACAATGGATATTCACAGGTACAAAAATAATATCTCTGTATATTTACAATATATTACATGTCTCATCTGGTATATACACAACAAAATATATATATACACACATATATATATATATATTTATATATCTATAGGATTATATGGAGGTCATGGTCTTGCTGTATTAGGATTCTTGGTGCCTTGGATCTTTGTTGATCAAGCTGTGACCCGGACCGGACTGGACGCCGACTTCATTCTTGTGTGTGGTCCCAGGGCCAGCTCCAGGCCTGTTGGCAGGCCTTGTGGTCATCCTGGGTGGGGAGAGGGACTAATCTGTCCCTCTGGACTGTGATTAGGCAACCCAGTAGCAGCTTCACTGTCTTGTACACCACCAGAACAGGGATGTTTCTTCTTACTTGCCAAACTTGATGTCATCGTACATCTGTGGAAAACAATAAATTAAATATTATTAAAAATCCATACAACTGCCATTTTTTAAAGCCACTGTCTTGAGGATCTACTCAGGACACAAGAGCGCCTGGTGTAATATAAGCACCAACTGACCTCATCATCAGAAAGGTCGAGTTCCTCCATATCACTGTCATCTGATTCGCTCTCAGGCAGATCTCTCAACTCCTGAGCCGTCTTTTCGTACAGCTGGCAGCGGATCTCTTCGTTATGGCGTCCGTAGGTGAGGTGGTAAGGTGCGTAGCCGCCATACGTGAGGCTGTTGACGTCAGCGCCGAGCTCAATGAGACGGCAGACCAGTGCTGGGTTCTGGAGATCTACAGCCAGATGGAGTGCTGTCCGACCACTGCACTGCTCCTAAACCAAACAACACAAAGGAAAAACGTTAGATCCCTTTAGCATCCAACTGAGGTTTCAATTTAGAAGCTCCATCCACTGTAGCAAGATTGGATTTCAACTGCTTTGGTTGCTATCTTTTTTTTTTTTTTTTTCAAATTCCCTGACTCACATAAGAGGCTTGCAAGGTGCTTGGACCTGTCAGTCATGACACGTACCTGTGCATTGATGTCTGCACCAAGCTGGATGAGGCTCTCCACCAATGAAAGATAGCCGTTGATGGACGCCAAATGAAGGCAATTATGTCCTGGAAGAGAAAAACAAAACCAAAAATGGTGGTTAACAACTAAATTCTCAAAGCAGGGACTCTCCAAACGGGAAAACACAGGTGGTGTGTGCCCGCATGCATGTGTATTCTCACTGCATTTGTGCATAATAGAACAGAAAACAAAACTGCGTCATTCCTCTAACCACTTAAACCCCGATGCTTACCACTGTAGTTGGGGAAGGAGAGGATGGAGCTGAGGTGACGCTGGCAGTTCTGAGTGATGACACTGAAGCAGGCGAGCGAGCCCTTCTTGCAGGCGATGTGTAGGGCTGTGTTGCCGCTGTTGTCAGCCAGCCGCGGGTCACAGCCGGCCTTCAGGAGTTTCTCCACCAACTGGGGCTGCTCTGTGATCACTGCTAGGTGCAGCACAGTCTGAGGGGCAGAAGATTTAAGATGGCTTATTAGTCTTATGTGATATCAGTGTGAGTAGTGTTAATAATCATTAACAATTAGGAAACTGTAAATGCTTGGGAAGCAGAGGGCTTGGGCTGATTATTACCTGTCTCTGGTGGTTCTGCACATTGAGGAAGGGGTGATTGTGAGAGAGCTTGATCATCTGGTTGGCATGTTCAGTGGCTTCATGAATGATGGCCAAGTGGAGAAACCTGTGGGACGATGAGGAGGTAGAGAAAGAGAAAAAAGGGTTTGTTAAAATAGTGCTTCAAAAATACGCACTGGGGAAGTGGTTACAACCCAGTACAAAGAACAAAGCCTGAGCAGTAGAGCGTTTCGCAAGAATGGAGTTTTGTCGGGTTATTTCCACCAGTTGTGGCTTGACACATCTGATGCTTTATCAGTTACTGGCAGCGCGCCAGGGACTTTCCTGAGTGCGCACAGCGGACTTTAGCACCGCCCAGACTGCGCTCGCTGCCAAAGCGCACACAAGTCTGAGGCGCTGCACACACACTTTTAAAGACCACTTGTTTTTCCTGCAAACTCTCACTGTTTTTATGTGCACTTTTGCAGCTTTTCAACTATTTCCTGAATGCAAAATATCTGCCTTTCGTTGCACGACTCTTACGCATGAATCGCCCTTTAACTTTATCCACGGAGGGTAAAGCCCAAGTTTGCAGAGTCTTAATGAAAATATTAATAAAGACAATCCACTTACGTATCACCGTCTTCTGTCACTGCAGATCTCCATGGCTCGTTATCCTTTGGAGAGTCGTCGACACAGTCCACAGACAGGTATTCAATGTCGTTGGCCAACTCGTCCTCTTTAAGGGAATCCAGGCCGCTGTCAAAACGATCGTCTTGGCAAGGTAGCCCTTTCCCAGGTTTGGGCTCCATGTTGTCGAAGTTGTACTCCATTTGATTATGGTTAGGTGCTCTGTAGACGTCCATGTTGAGTTTTGTGCGTGTTACACGAACTAGCTCCGTCTGCGTAGGGAGGTCAAGGCAGAGTGCGGCTGTAGAGGGAGGTGCCTGGGCTTTTAGTGCGCTCAACTGGGCGGGGCGGAGCCATCTCGGGGGGAATTCCACTTTGACTTATCTTTGAGAAGGGAAATCACAACTAGCTATGCTGTTGTGCCAAAAATCCCCCCAAAAAGACTCAGAATGAAAACCTGTAGTTTCCTATTAGGCACCTATTCTCACCTGCGACGCGTTTTAGGGGCCCTGTCATGAGTTCTGTCAATGAATGAGACACGATGGGCCTGAATGAGGGAGACGGCCCCTGTCAGACGCTTGGAGAATTCCCTTCCACTCGGGGAAATTATCTATTTCAACCGGGGAACCTACAGACACCACATATTTTCCATTCCCTTCTATTGGCCTGATTAACTAGTTTAACGCACAGCTACAGTGAGAAACTCAGGTATTCCTTGTGAAGATCAATTTGGCTGCTTATGTTCGCACTGAAAGTGCAGTTCACATATACAGTTAACCACATTCTGTTATCAGTTCATTTTCTGTACAGCTAGAAGTTATGTGGTTGTCATTATCATATAATAATGATAATACACGGCAGTGAGCACAATTATTATTTATCCTCCAGGTAATTACCACAAAAGACGAGGCATTCATCATTATTGTGCTTGGAAAAAATATATAGCCATCATAACCAGATCTGTGCTCTTTCTTTTCCAAGGAAGTTTGAATTTTGCACAGTAACATGCAGCGGGTAAAAGGAAACTGTGTTCCGCTTAGTCTGTCCGTAAAGGGTTTGGAAAAGTTTTCGGTGTTTCCCCCACATTCCAGGGGAAAATGAATTTGAAGTGCTTAAGGTGTGTACTTTCTGACACTTCAAGATACTTACTCATCTCCCAGAATGTAGATAATACCCCTCCCATTTCTTTTGTTATTTTTCCCAGATGTGCTGTCTTGTTGGTGTATCACAATAACCTGGAATTATAATCAGGCTAATCAAGAATCAAGAATAACCAGTAAGCAGGCCTGGGCATTTACATGAACTAAATCTTGGGGAAGTGCGGAGAAACAAGAGAAAAATATTAATAAGTACCAGTGGCTATTAGAGGACATGGAAACAACAGGATTTTCACAGTGTATGCTGTACGTGCTTACAGTAGAGAGTGAATTCACATTGCATGCAGAGGACGGGGGGATATTCTAAAGTTTCCAAATGGAGAATCCCTTATGAAAGCAATGTTGCACGTGCCAAAACAGGATATTCTGGAGTGGACTTACCCCTCTAGTCCTGCAAATGCCTAACATCCTTCTGGAAATGGAATACACTGTACAAATTTGGTGTTTAATGTGGAAACTACTGTATTAAGAAATGCAGAAAGGTTTTTTTCATGCTTTTTTGTTGGGAATTTTGTGGATTGTTTTTGAAATTGCATAACGATAAACCATTTACAGCAAGTGCATTTTTTTCCATATTTATGAAAAGCAAACTTTTTTGCAACTTTCTTGGTGATCTTTTAATTTCCCTAACATTTGACCCACAATTGTCCTGTGCGAGTGTTTCAGCCAGGAGGAAACTCCTTTTCTTGCATAACAAGGCGGCAAGGTGCGTGAGTTTGCCTACCTGTCTGTGCAGCCCTGACATTTGAAATGAAAATCCCAGCGCCGCCTGTATTTGCATTGCAAGAGATAGGCCCATTAGTAACCTAGCAACCGTTTGTAAGAGCAGTAAAGCATCCACACCTCTATGGGGCGATACCCAGGGTGAGAGATAACATTATACCAAACAAACACTCATACACGCACACACACATACACACACACACACCCAGCAGGGGTGTGATGTAACACCTTATGTAGCTGAGGCTGTGCGTGTGCGTCATAGCAGACAAACGTCACCCATGTGCTCTCCTGCGAGTGTCTCAGGCAGACTCTGAATTCCAGACATTCTTTAATCTCTGCCAAGTATCACAGTGAGGCATTTGGGGACACGGTGTACTTCCACTCTCTTGTTCTCCCTCCCAAACATATGTGTGAAAATCGCGTGCTTGTATATGGTCAAATATTTACCCTGCACGGGAAATACTGGGACTTCCACTTTACGTCTTTGAGAAATTTGTGTCGTGTTACTCTTGCCTCCACTTGACTTCTGTTTACCAGTGGTTGCTATGGACACCAAGCACTGAGAAAGCACTGCAGGCGACATCAGTGTAAAGTAGATTGCCCTCTATCTGTGTGTTGGTAAAGCAGCAGTGAACTGAGTCACTGCTGCCTGAGGGAGCATCACACCCTGTTGGCAAAGTATGAAACTAAGTATGAAAAATGTTCTTGATTGGACAACTAGCACTACAACATCTCACCAAGCCTAGTTTATACAAATGAACTGTTCCTCCATGTGGCTAGATCTTTGACCAATGAAAAAAATCTGATATATTCTGTAAAATGTATTCTGGATTTAAAAAAAAAAAAAAATTCTTACTTGATCTTTATTCAGTATTTCAAAAATGCAGATAACATAATTATATAGGATTACTGCTTTATGAGAAAAGGTGTTAAGCTTTAGAAGTTAAGCGATTTCCCTAGTGAGTTTTACTTTCATCCATGCAGTCATTATAAACCTATAAGTGCCAAGGATCGGTTAATTTTCTACTGAGTATTTAAATACATCACGCAGGACTGAGACAATTCTTTCTTTATTTATTTAATTACTTTCCCTTTATTTAACCAGGCATGTTAGTTAAAAGCTAATTCTTGTTTGCAATGATGGCCTGTTGTGAGGCAAAATGTTTCCTAATACGGACTTTGTGTAAAAGGGGGATCAAATCATTCAATGATGAATGGAGATCATGGTGCATTTGTGAAATGAAAACATTAATTTGGACTCTTCCTGGAAAGCATGTATCATTTACAGTTACATCTTGCAACTGTCCTGCACCTGTCTCAACACATGTACAGCCACATGAGGTAAATGAAGCCAGCCCAAACAGTAACACAGTGTTTATGTTGCATCTTTATGAAGAGAGGCCAGGCTGTGTGAGACATGATCATATGAGTCAGCTGACTTTACAACAAACAGTTATTTATAAGTCAGCATGCCGTTTCAGGCGGTGTTGTAACACTCTGACACCAAATTAGCTAATTCTGTAACTTTCGCACTGTCTTCCAATAACATTTGACAATTTCCTCTTTGTGATTTTTTTCTACAAATAGATAGGTACGTCATATCACAATTTAGCCTCACAGATGTCTCTGTCCTCTGAGAGAGAGGGTGTCATTGCAGCCGGTCAGAGGTCATGGAGTTGACAATCAACTGTGAAGATTTTTTTATTACTTTGATGAAGAATACTTTCCATTTTCTCTTATGGGGGAGGCGGGGGGTGTCTTATGTGGACACAGTGACACAGCAGTTCTACGCCCAAAGTGTAGAGTGATTATTCCTTCTTTCTGTTTTAGTGATGTGTGGCTTGACTTGAAAACAGTAGCGGCTTTTTTCCATGGCTTGTATTAAATAATGGGGAAACATACTGGCCCTGAAACGATATGACTCATTGTATTAGTTGATATGTATGTCAAAGGGACTTCACCACTGCCATGCCATCAAAAGACAGCATTCCTTGGGTGGCTGGTAACTGATGCACTGTGAATTGCATGCCTATCTTATTGTGTATTACATATGACATAGTACAGACACATGGGGAGAGAGAGAGAAGAAATGAACAAAGATCATGCAGTGTGAGTGAATCATTGTTGAGTAGCAAGGCCACAAATAAATGGGAGGCATGGCTATGTTTCCGATGAGTCTATGATAATAGCTGAAATGATGCAATTTGTGAAAAAACACAACATTAGATCATACACCTTTTGTGCAAGTTCCTCAGAACGAAATAAAACAAGCCTTTCAAACAGGTTTCCATACCTGTGAGGAGAACAAAGCGATTCCTTTGGCGATGTTGGTGGTGGGTTTTTTTTTTTCTGTGAATATGAATGGTGGGGCAACCATTCGGGCTGTTTCAGTCTCTTGCTTTTGCTAGCTTTTGGAAAACAAAGTTATTGAAGGAGTGCACATCAGAGGCTACTGTCTGAAACTTTCAAACTGAGGTGAAAAGTCTGAGAGACTCCCCTTTGTTGTTGGGGTTTCGTGCTGAATGTGCAAATGCATATTTTTTCGGGGAAGCGTGGGTGTTTTTCAGAGTAGGGGTAATACGTTTTTGTCTCTCCCTTCACAGGCATTCCCACGGTGTCTGACACTGAGACACACACACACACACACACACACACACACACACACACACACACACACACACACACACACACACACACACAGGTCTAAGAAGAAATGTGTAATATGATCTGTGGTCCCAAAGTCCGACTGCCGCCAATCATGTCTCATTGTCATTCGTATTATCAGCTTTGCATCTTATTTTCCCACAAATGCAGTTTCTATATAGAAAAGCATGTCTACAGCCTCAAATTACATGGTTTTGGTAACAAGAAAATAAATGTCTCAGCCACTGACCCTCTCCGGTATTTCTTGCTCCATTGTCAGAGTGATCCATATTTGTATGCAACCAGGGTTATCGATAACTGCAACCCCTGGAAAGGTACAATAAAACAAAATGATGCATGGACGCTATTTACATTCAGTAAGTGTTTCAGTATGAATCCATTATATAACAGATTTTCAGAATTCAGAAGAACACACTTCCAATAGTGAAATAAAAATTTCATGTGCAATATTAACTGCTCATTTAAACCGTTTGGATTAAATGTAAATCATGAAAAACTTAACCAGGACTGTTGTAATGTCAGTTCATTAGAGATTAATTAGCTGTGGAACATTTTGCACTTTTTTTTTTTTTTTTTTTTTTTTTTTTATCTGAGTGCGGATATGAAACCGAGTCAGTCTTTATCAAAGCATGGTAATCAACACATAACAAGTTTAAGGTTAGACTTGAATCAGACAGATGAATTGATTTCCTGTCTTTGTTACTCGTCATCAGTGTTACCCTCCTCATTTTTTAAAGCCTATAATATAAACTGCTCTCACACTGGAGGGAGGGTAACTAAAAACTAGGTCGGTGTTTCAGACCATCTTTGACAACATGCAGCAGAATGGAAAGGGTCAGCTCTGGGTTCCCTCAGTCCCTAAGAAATTGATTCCCATCTAAACTAGGCCCAATATTCCTTCAGTCCTATGTTCCTGTATTATGAGGCACTATAGGACTGAGGTAGTAACAAGGTATTAATTTGTTAAAACCATTTACTACCTCATATAAATGATTTTTCTCAGTCACTGGTGTTCTCCCATCTTTAACATATCAGTTTTATTCCTCTGAAAAGACATATAGTTTGCCTCCAGTGTAAATTTAATGCAAAGCAATCCATTACATAATCAAATTTCTCACATGTAGATGAAAAGACAGCAGAAATGCAGAGAGAGGGGGTTATAATTATAAACATGACACATGATGTCACTTTATTCTCTCTCCTGACTAATTCCTTGCTTGTGTTGTATTAACTCTCAGATGTACGCTGCTTTCGATAAAAGCCTCTGCTAAATAAAATTGTCACACTGTAAATATGATCTTACTCATATTTGCACATAAACAGATTTGAGGTGTTTAGACTGAGTGAGCTCCCTGTTGCTTTTGTAGATAGAAATCTTCCCCAAAGCGAAAATAGTTCTTGATCAGTGCCAACACTGTCAGTTCCATTATTATCCCAGTGAGGGTGGCAACTGATCTAGCCTCAGGTTTAGATAATGCTGCAATGCAATGTGTTAAAAAAAAAAAAAAAAAAAAAATCAGATGTACCTCTTGTGAAAAAGAGCAATTTAACCACTAACGGTTTGATGTGAAAATGTGAAATTAGCTCTGCAAGAAACCTGAAATCAGACACAACGTGGTGCTTTGGAAGAGGTTCCTGGCAGCTTTTGTGAATTTTAGGCAAAATATAAAAACAGGACACACAGGATGCCCTTGTATCAGAAATTTGAGCTTATACCAATTGATCTGCCAAGGCATTGTCAAGATCTTCCCCTCTGTAGTACTTCTGCAGCTCCTTTGTCTGTATTATGTGTCATAATTGTTTCAAAGGTCAGATAAAGCAAGTTTTTTCCTGTTGGGTCAAGTGAGGATAACATTCAGTGGCCTCGGCAGGGACAAGCAAAGAGGAAACGTCATTCTCAACCAAACAACAAAATGTCTGTGCAGAGGCATTAACCACAGGGGGGAATAAATGTGCTCTATTAAGGCTCAAAAGTCTTAACAGATTGTGCTTTCTCAGTGCAGAGTCAACTGCCCAGTGATCCTGCTTCCATTTATATGACAGCATAAAAACACATTTAAGGCTACAGTAAAATTTATTTTTGCATGGACAAATACACTAATACTGGCATATGACAAGTAGCCTCTATAAGATAAATATATAGCAAGACCGAAGAAGATTGGTTAGAAAACAAGATTAAATCTTAAGGCACTTATAGAGGGTGGACCTCTGCCACGGTCCAAGCTTGAAATTATGGTTTTTACAAAGCTCCACTCTGTTTGCGCAGTCCTCTTTGTCAAAGGACACACTCTTTTTGGGCCAGTTTACAGGGACAGTCGGTCAATGCTGCTTTGACCCCTGACCAGGTTTTCTGGTACTATGTGAATTTGTAAACTATGATTGGCTCAAGAAGCTAATCACTGCTTTGCTGGCCAACCTTTTCACCAAATTTTGTGCAAATCCGTTCAGTGCTTTTTGAATTATCCTGCTGGCAGACAGACAAGGGCAAAAGTGTATCCCCCGCTGGAGGTTTGAACTCCTTGGCATGGAGGTAATATGAAAAAATAGCTGGTCTTTTCATTATGTACCAGTTTAAATCCTACCTGCTGTATTCTGAGCCAGTGCGTTACATAAGAGACCCTTTTCACTGAGACAGGAGCAGAGGGAGTTACAGCAGTTGAAAAGTAAAATTAAATCACAAATGACCTACTTTCAATCTATGGAGAATAAAAATGACTTGATTCTTGTTTGCTGTTTTTCAACCGTGGGGCGCAAAACTGCAGTTTTCTTTACTTGTTCAAGTTAAAGTAAAGAATAAAATATATTCACGGTTTCTGGCTATTGCCATGTTTTGTGGGCAGTTTATCAAGCCCCTTTACCACTTGATTCTCCACAACGATGGCACAACACTCTGTTGAAGCTGTTGGAAGAATATTAGTATTATACTAGAAGAATAGAAGTATTTCCATAACCTTGAAAACAAAATTGTTATCAGTAGAAAGGCTTTTACAAAAGGAATGGATAATATGCAGCTTGCAATACTCTAAAATATGTAATCAATTTTTTAGCCTCGCACTCATGGCGTACAACAAAGTATGTTAAAGGTCATTGATGCACATTTATTATGCATTGTCGTTTTATTATCTGTCATGGGACTGTACATGCATGCAAAGTCAAGTTAAAACAATGCAAATACTATTGTAATTCAATTTTGTTCACTGAGGTGGTTAGGGAATTTGAGTTGGCTTATGTAGCTCCATCTTCAGATGTTGTGGACATGGTTTTAATACTGCTTTACATGATTAAGGGGCATACTTTGAAGAAACTGGAATGGATGTCATTTGACCATGTGTTGTTATTTTCTGTTTGGTTTTCATCTCATGTTGGAGTTTTTTGACTTTCCTTGAGTCAACCCTGCAGTGCACACACTTAACATTAGACCTACCAAAGTTTCCTGACACAGTTAAAGCAGTGTGAAAATGGATCTGACTTGCACGCTGTGGAAACAGTGAGGCTAAGACAAACCGCAGTCAACTGAGCAAAGCCGTTTAGTGTCGTTTTCTCACTTCCAGTTTTCCATTTTATAGGGTTTCAGTAGGCCCTGTGGTCTGTCAGTGCATTTACTATCACAGGTATCCACCTGAAGGCAGAAATCCACGTAAAAATATAATTCAACACATCATTCATATAATTTTGGAAAGTTCATCCTAGATTTAGAAAAATAAAACAAAGAGGATCAATAAGTTAATATTTGAGCAGACCTGGTTGTATCTCTTGATAATGTTGCAAATCGATCCTCTTTCATAGTAAGAGTGAATTGTTTCATTCATTCATTCATTTTACAATTCCGACTTTTGCACTTGATATTGTACCATGTATTTATAGTTTCACTTGCTACACACTTCCGGGAGCACTCATCATTTTCCTATCATGTGTTTTTGTCATGAACATCCCCAGCTCTCAATTTGCACTGAACCCTGACTTAAATATTTTTCAGGATTTGGTGAAAATCAGCTGAGGAGCTGCATTTTGATGATGGAGCAAAGATCTTTATTGCCCCCTTGTGTTCAAAAAACAGAACTGCAATTAATGGGACGTTACACTTCTATCAAGAGCCATTATCTTGCTCACCATTCAGTTAAAATAACTCAAGTATTTAAACAATGAGAAATAATGATCATAATAACTGTATGTGTGTTAAATGAAACAGAAGTTGACTGATATGGACTGACTGCAGTGCAGCACTGCATTTATTATTATTATTATTATTTTTTTAGTGAGAACTTAGGTTAACATGTTTTTAGGGACTCACACACCACAAGTTAATGTAAATACAGACCCATACAACTAGTGGATCAGTAATATCACCAATAATATAAATGTATTTCAGAGACAATATGTAGTAACACACATGCATGTGTTTTAAAGAGTGAAGAGGAAAGATTATACAGTTCAAATACTGTTCAAGTTTCATCCCTTTAAATTGAATCAGTTCACTTTAAATGAAAGAGAACTCGACTGATATGGACTGACTGCAGTGCAGCACTGCATTTATTTTTTTCATGGGAAATTTAGTCTTCCTCTGTGTCCTTGGGCAGACAGTAGCATCAGTAGAAGACTGTTTGCAGCCAATGGTGGAAGCGTTGGATTGTTGTCCTGGTCCTTGACTTGGTTTGTTTGACTTCTGGAAAGTCAAAGAACAAAGAGCACAGTCAGTGCCTGAACTCTTTTTGACAGAAGTAACCATCAGCTGCAGTGAACGGACCTTATGATTCAGACACAAGTCAGAGAGAAGAACTCCTACCTGATGTGTTGTTGGAGGAGAATACAGTTTAATCCCAGGATGCAGGATTCCCAGGAAATCTGATGAAAACCATTTCCCGTTTCCCGGGAAATGTAATGATGGGAAACAGGAAAAAATGTTTTCCACGTCTATTCTAATATTTACGGTAACAACACACATTTTGCGAGCAGCAGCTACCTCCGTACTGTAGTTATGGTAATACAGGCTCACTGATGTGATACAAGTATGTTAGTTCCCAAAAATGTATTTAATTTACACAAAGTATGTAAAAAGTTGGCAAACACTCTTCCACAGAGATTAAAATAAAATTATTACAATCCAGTGTAACATGGACTGTGACAACATAAACTCACCTCTGCTGCAATCCTCTCATGCTCCTCTGGGCTGAGTGTACGACGCCTCTTTGATGGCAGAGAGCCACTGCTTTGCTCCACCATTGAATGGAGAGAATCTCTGTGAAGGACAAGGACAGTTTATAATAATAAAAAGAGAGATATTAATAAAAAAAATAATAATAATGTATACTTCATACTTTATGATGTACTTTATGGACCTAAAGCTTTATATATTTAGACACCACCATATACATTTTTTTAGTTATTGTGTTAGTTATTTTAGTTATTGTGTTAAGTGCTGACTTCACATACATACATACATAAACACAATAATGGATGGCGTATAGTGCCTGTGAGGAACCTAAGACCCCATGTACAGACCAGTGTGCTGCTTTCAGACAACAATTTTGCCCACCCTGACACCCACACTGGCCTGGTGGGTGTCAGGGTGGGGTGTGTCAATCCTGCAGCTCTTCATGGGGTCTTAGGTTCCTCACAGGTTGATTACAGTTAAATCAGCACTTAAGACACAATAATTTAAAAACACATTTCATTTTAAAAGCAAGTATTTACCTTCTTTTTACAATCATGAACTGTACCCAAAATCAAATGAAATAGTCAAAATTACTTTTTAACATATTCTATCATTTCTTATTGTGTATTTATGCATTTATGTCTTGTACAAAGGCTTTTTAACACTATTAATAACAGGAATACAGAACTACCTGATCTTTTGTATGTCTTGTTGGAACTTGTGGATGCACCCGTTGATATGAACCGAATCTATGTTCCTGTTCTGGAGCTGGGCATAGAGGAGGTCCACATGTGGCATGATGTTGTGAAAACAGCTGCAGAAAGAACTTAAAATCCTGATGTTCCAGTAGCATGACGAAGGCCACTGCTTCTCTGACGGTATTGGGGTCAAAGTCACTTGAGTCTCGTATGCTCTCAAAGCACTGAATGAGGTCTTCTCTGTGCTCAAACACTGTGAATTTTCTTTAATTTCCGCGATTCCGCTTGTAGTCGCCATCATCAAAACCACTACTCAACCGGAGTTTGAGTGACAGCTGCGCTGACGGGTGGGTTTGAGTGACAGCGACAATTGTCCAATCACATGAGAACATAAAACAAAACCAATTCGCTGTCAATCAAACTGGGCGTGTCCGGGGCGCAGATCAGTGCGCCCCGTGGGAAAACTGAAGGAAGCCAATGAGAGAGCAGCCTCAGGTCATGTGCTTGTCAAAAGTTCAAGAGTTTACGTTCACTCTCATTTGGCCGGCGCCCTGCATATAGGAAGTACGTACAAAAATTAATAAAATACAATTTGGAAGCGATTTATAATTAATGTTGACAGGTGCTGCCAGACTACCAGGCTCTATAAGCAAATACGTTTTTATTTCACAATTAGTTTGCATTGTCTAATTAATTTAATGTAATTTAATATATGTTTAAGTAACCTAGATTTTCTCTAGATAATTGGAGGGTCAGCGCCCCAGCGCCCCGCATTTACCAGCCACCACTGATATAGCCTACTACATTTAGCCTACAAAAAGGTTAGGCTGGTATATGTAAGCAGATATTTGCCTAGATTAATGTCTGACAATGACCTGAGCTTAGCTTCATGGTCAGCTATAGGCCTTATCAATAAAAGATATGGCAATATGTTTAGCTCGTAGGACTTGTTGCAATCCCTAAGAATAATCAGCACCTACCTGGTGTATCTTGAGTGGGGAAGGGGCAGTCACTTCCTGATGTAACAGCTGACTGCTGGCTTGGAACAGCCAGCCAACAGCAAGTGAGTTTACGATTTTCCAGATTTTCCCAGGTAGTCCATTGGCCTTGTTTGGACTATGAAACCATCTTTGCACATTTCTCTGCCTCCTCTTGCTGCCGGATCTCCTCAACCACTAGCCTTCTTCTCTGGGTGGGTGTTGCTTTGTGCCATCTTAGTCGACTTGTCCCAAGTCCAACCCCACGTCTTCCCTCCTGAACCTGCCCCACTATGTCCCGATGCCTGGGAGTAGATATAGCCTGCTGCACAGCCTCAGACGGGGTCCACTTCCTCCCAGTTGCCAGTTTGGGAGCAGCCACTCGTACCACTGCATCTTAGGACTCTGTCAGGGTCATGTCTAGCCTCACTTTGGTGCACTTGTACTCTTCAGTGAGGCTAGACACTGGTAGCTCCAGAGCACCATGCCCACATAAGCCGTGTGGAGGAAATTCTGACCTTGAATGAGTCTCAACATTGTAGGGAGTAACAAGATAAGAAAGCTCGGAATGAACAACAATACTCAACATCACCCAGAAAGCACTATCCCTATAAAACTTTGAATTATTGGTTTAGCCATTAGATGCATTTCGTTTTAACACAAAAACTCACTATGCCTCTTGTAGTAGCCCTGTATTCTGTGCACCCATGTCCTCAGTTGAACTTACTGTACAAGCCCAGCATTACGTGCACCGATATCCTCAGTTGAACTCATCGTACAAGCCCAGCCTTACGTGCGCTCATGTCCTCAGTTGCACTCGCTTAGTAAACTTTACATGACCCCACAGTTTGAATCGAAGCCGAGGCACGTGCCTGGCACGCGTTGGGCGGCATCACATTTGAAGTAAGGGCCAGACACGTAGTTCGGCCAACTTAAAACATGCACGTGCCTGGCACGCGTTGGGCGGCATCACACTTGAAGCAAGTGCCAGACACGTAGCTCGGCCTACTTGAAACACCCTACTACATGGGTTGAAGCCAAACAGCTGCACATCAGAGACAACTTGCGGCCACTCAGAAAGTCCCTAACCCCCCAGTTGGTATTATGTAAGCACCGGCACCCTTATGATCTCCCAGCTAGCATGACGTAAGGTGCCGCACTCCTTATGATCTTGAATGCTGACTTGCCAAGTTTTACACTATAAAAACAGAAGTTGAAACAAAGAAAGTCAGTCGTTTTGTCTATGCTGCACGACTCCCTGTTTGTTTGATTTGAGATCTCAAACGCAAATAAACTTGTACGCTCGAAACTCTGCCTGATTCAAGACTCTATTTTTGAAGACTTCAAGACTCTTTAATGGTGTTTTTGGTACGAAGCTAAAGAGAATTTTTGCAGCCAATCTGGCCTGATCTGGACAAGAAGTTTTTCCACATCATTTGGCGAGCCAGCCAGGAGGTGACGGGACCTGCGACCTTGGGGGGCGACCTGCATCTCAGAGACACCAGGTGCGCACCAAAAATAAGGTAAGGCAGACCTTTTTCTGCTTAATTCTGAGTGTGTCTGAGTGCAGGAAGTCCGCCCAGGTTAAAGGTAATCCTCCCTCTTCCAAAAGAACCTAGTACTAAATTTAATAGTGTCAAAAAGTAACAAAATAAAGGCAGAGTTAAGAGCACGCATGTGTGTTGCATGTACTTGTTGTATGTTGTATGTATATGTTGTCTGCTTAACCATGGTGATGTAAGAATGAAAGGTATTGTGTTGCAGTTATTAATTATATGGTGGTTATTGGTTTGTCTAACGTTTGGAAGTGGACTGTTGTGGTTGACAATAGAGGCGAGCAGACAGGAAAGAGGGTTCTGGTAAGTGAAAGAGGGTTCTGGTAAGTGAAAGAGGGTTCTGGTAAGTGAAAGAGGGGTTCTGGTAAGGGAAAATAACAGTGTAAGAGGAGATAACTATAGAAGAGAGAGAGTAGAAAAGAATTACAAAGAGGGTTCTGGTGTGTGTAAATGATAGCATAGGAGGAGTGTGGGAAAGAAAAGGGTTAAGAAAGTGTTGAGAAGAATTAAGAGAATTAAGTTAAAATAAGTTATGGAAGTTGTGTGAGGAGTGAGTGTGTGCTGCCTGGAGAAGACTAGAGAAGCTAAAAGTTGGTGTATGTGTGTATGTGTGTGTGTGAGTGTGTGTGTGAATTTAAAGGGCCCTACTAAGCAGTGTGCATGAGTGACGATTGGAGAGAAGAGGTAAAAATATAGAAAGAGTGTGTGAGTGAGTATCACAGCTGTGCCGTCTTGAGAAAGAGGGACGACGAGAAAAAGACTCTTTTCTGTTATTCCTACTTAGGGAGAGTAGGTTTAGCAGTTGCAAGGTTTTGCCAGACTCTATATGGAGTAGGGGGCTGGCGGGACTTTGTTTGCTGCAGACTCTGTGAGAGAGAAGGAGCTGGCAGCGGAAAATCCCCACTGACCTTAAATGTGGCAGTGTGTGTGTCTGTGTGTGTGAAATTTGTAGGATAGCTGTGCCGTCTTGAGAAAGAGGGACGACGAGAAAAAGACTCTTTTCTGTTATTCCTACTTAGGGAGAGTAGGTTTAGCAGTTGCAAGGTTTTGCCAGACTCTATATGGAGTAGGAGGCTGGCAGGACTTTGTTTGCTGCAGACTCTGTGTGAGAAAAGGAGCTGGCAACGGAAAATCCCCACTGACCTTAAATGTGGCAGTGTATGTGTGTGTGTGTGTGTGTGTGTGTGAAATTTGTAGGATAGTGTAATTCCGTCTGGACGAAGAGAAAACAAGTATACTAACATCAAAAGACAGATAAGCGCTATAGGGTAAGGACATTAATAAGTGAGGGATATAGTGTGTCCCATTAATAAGTGAGGGATATAGTGTGTCCCATTAATAAATGAGGGATATAGTGTGTCCCATTAATAAGTGAGGGATATAGTGTGTCCCATTAATAAGTGAGGGATATAGTGTGTCCCATTAATAAATGAGGGATATAGTGTGTCCCATTAATAAGTGAGGGATATAGTGTGTCCCATTAATAAGTGAGGGATATAGTGTGTCCCATTAATAAATGAGGGATATAGTGTGTCCCATTAATAAGTGAGGGATATAGTGTGTCCCATTAATAAGTGAGGGATATAGTGTGTCCCATTATTTGCATCAATAAATAGGGGATATAGTGTGTCCCATTATTTGCATTAATAAATGAGGGATATAATGTGTCGCATTATTAAGATAATAACAATATATACATACATAACAACCAGCTGGTCATAAACCTTGTATAAATTTGTACAGTGCTTGTAAAATAAAGCTTCGAGAGTAGTCAAAAGTAGCATAAATCATTTTTTTCTTCTCCTCTTTTTCTTGTAGCATGTACTAAGAAGTAAATGGAGTAAAATAACTGGAAATATAATGAATAGACGGATCATATATTTGAAGGTTTGAGCTCTTATTGTGTAAAAAGAATAAAAGACCAGTTTTAATTAAGCAGAAATAGACTGTTTGCATATTTTGTTGGAACAAACATTCCATAGTAAGAGTAGCGGAGTGTCTGGCTGGCGCATCTGGTGTGGGGAGTGAGTGGCTGGGGCAGCCAAGGTCAACTACGGGGAGGCATTCTGTCTGGAACACACAAGTAACAGACAAGAGATAGACACAGAAGTGTAAGAACTCCTTTCTGGCTGGAAGGGATTTAATAAGACTCGCAGGGGGGGGCTGAGCAGTGGTGAACTCTGCAGTCAAATAATTTAAAACTGTGAAAAAATTGACTCTTAATCTCATCAAAATAGAAGTTAATTTTCCCTTAGTGCTGGGAAAAATCATACGTGGGTTGTGGACAGTGCAAACCTGTATTATAGAACGTTTGTGGGCATATTTTACAAAACCTGCTACACCTTCATTCAAAACTTTCCTGACTGTCTCTGAAGGCTACCAAATCACCACATAAATAACTATTTTAAGTAAGTCCTGGTTGTGTGCTATTGCTATCCCCAGAAAGTTAAAGTGAGAGACAGAGGAATTTGGCTGGTTGACAAAATTACAGGCAAGAAAGGTAGTTTAACCCTAATCAAAGTAAGAAATATAAAAATCAGGAATTACTGCTAAGGCAATATTAGGGCCAATACACCCCAAATTGAATAACGGATGAAGTGATCGATTGCTTGATTGATTGGTTGGTTGGTTGATTGATTGGTTAATTAATTGGTTGATTGATTGATTGATTGATTGATTGATTGCTTTTGGAAAAAAAAAAAAAAAAAAAACTTGACGCTGGGCCAGAAATTTTAAGACAACAATTTAATAGTGCATTACAGGGGAATATGGGGATGGGTCTAGGAAAGGAACAAATGGGGCCTGCTGAGGGCAAGGAGGAAACCCCTGAGCAATTTATTATAAATAATCATCCTCAAGAAAAAACCCAAATTGTACAGAGTATGCAAAATTGGCATGAAAAAACAACAGGAGAAGAACTGAAGGAGGAAAAAGACTTGGAAAAGAGAGAATCTGTAACCTTGAAAAAACCCAAGGAAAGGGCCCTCACTGCTCCCACTCTGCCCACACCCAAAGCAGCACAACATCCAGGGCCCGTCATTCCATTCAATTGGCTGAATCCAGCTCCACCGCCCTATCAGACCATGACAAATGAACAGCAGCGGAGGAGACAGCACCACCGCCAGAGCAGAGGCCAACCCCGACCAGGGTTTCAGAAAGCCCAATCCCAACCAATGCTGAACACTACATCCTCTGGAAGAGAGTGTTGGGGATGTGGACGGTACGGCCATTTTCAACGAGAGTGCCCCCACCAACAGCGACAGCAATCTCAACCACACCAGCAACCACAATATCAGCAACAGCCAGCAGATGCACATTACCAGCAGCAGCATATGCTTTATCCACACCAAGGAGATGTCCCTAGTTGGGACTAGGGGTGCCCAGAGAAGCCTGAGGGAGAGACAATGTTACCTGTGTTATCATTACAACCACATGAAGAACCCACCATTCCTGTAGAAATACAGGGCCAGTCACATTCCTTTACGGTGGGTTCAGGGGCAACATACACTTGTATCGGGAAGAGTGGCTCCCATCTCCCCCTCTCCAACATGTCAGTAAAAGCCGTAGACTTCTCTGGGAAAGTGCAAATAATTCCATTCACAGAGCCACTCCCCATACGCATTGACAACAAAACCATCGTTGCATCCGTCCTCTACTCCATTGACACTCCTGTCAATCTGGTGGGAAGAGACTTGTTATGTCACCTAAGAGCAAACTAAAACGACGTCCAGACCAGAAGTAACAGGAACAAAGAAAAAGGGAGTGGACCAAGATAAGATGGCGCCAGCCTATGAGGCGGAGACTGAATCCGATAACCAGTCCCGAAAACAGCCAATCAGGTGATACTACGCAGATTGTGAGCCGTCCTACAAGAAAGACAGACAAGCCTACATAGCAAATGAATGAGCTGACAACATGTCAGCTGAGCTGTTGCGAGGAGGAGCTGTGACCTCACACACCAAGAGGGATGGACACCTGCACCCTTCAGCAAAATGAGCGACATGATGAAATAATGCAGGCTGGGACACAACAGAGCCATTTCTCATGCATATAAATAATAAAAACTGCAGTTGACCCAATAGAGCTGTCAATCTGTTGGGGCGGGACGCACTGTGTCTCCTTGAAAACAACCATCATTTGCACTCCTCAGGATCTACGTGTTCACATTCCTGACAATCAACTTACAGCTGTTAAACTCATGATGATGCAAAAAGTTGAGAAAATAACACAGCCAGTGTTTTGCTGGTTTCGCCTCACAGGCCCAACATCAGCTCTTTATCAGCGGTGGAGGAGACGGGAGGCTTGGATCAAAGCCAAGATGGGAGAAGGCTTTGAGCCTTGCTTGCCTCGTCATTGCACACTTAACACTTACAAAGCATGTTAGAAAGAATTAATCAACAAAAAGAGACTATTTTTTCATCAGCTGTAGCATTTACATAGGGCCAGCCCCAGTGTTCATTCTTCCTTCTCAGCTGCAAGAATGGTTTCCGATTCTGGATTCAATCCCTCATGTATCATTATTATCCAAGGGAAATTCTGAATCTCATGACCTTGGTCCCATGATGAAGGCAGCAGTTGCAATACATGACTGTAAAAAGACTAATGACCCTCAAATTTATGTGGCTGTAAAAAAAAAAAAAAAAAAAGCCACAATGATGCTGCTGAATCCGGAACAGGCATCTCTCTTAAATCAGGTGCCCTCATAAGTGCGGTTCAGACACAAAACATATGGGTTTTATCAAATCTGGCATACAATTGGCATACACTTAAGATCAGGCATACAGTCACCTCATAAAAAAAAAAAAAAAACAATATCCACTCACACAAAAGGCCATAGACTCTATCAGACCCATCATTCCAGGCCTAATGTAGGCTGGGGTCTTGATAAATAAAAAAAACAAAAAGTAGTCCCTGTAACACACCAATTTTGGCCAATACCAAAATCACATGCTGATGGTTATCGATTGGTACATGTTTTGAGAGCTGTAAATACCATTGTTGCTGCTGAAACCCCAATTGTTCCTGACCCGTACACATTATTGTTTAACATTCCACTAGACACAACATGGTACATCATGATAGCAGCAATATACATACACCAGACTTCCACAAGGGTTTCTCCACAGTCCAGCAATGTTCAACAAAGTGCTGGCTGAAGACATGCAGCATCTGAATGTGCCCAGTACAGTTATTCAGTACATGGATGATCTGTTGATTTGTAGTTCTACCAAAGAACAATGTGAGAAAGATTCTGTGGAAGTACTAACAGTCTTGGCAAAGGGGGGTCACAAAGTCAGCAAAGACAAACACAATTTTGTCAACCACAGGTAGAATACCTAGGAAGATTGTTACATGGAAACAAGAGACTGATTGCACCATCACAGATTAAAGCAGTAACAACTGCTCCAAAACCTGACACAGTTGGTCAAATGTTGACCTTTTTGGGGATGGCAGGATACAGCAGACCATGGATTTGTGACTATGCACTAAAAACTGCTCCTTTGCGAGCTTTGATTAAAGTTGCAGGCCAAATGAATGGAGCAGCCAAATTGAGTTGGACAGAAGATGCGGAAGCTGCCTTTGAAGCTCTCAAAAGTGACATGCAGTCAGCCCCAGCATTGGGGAATCCAAATTATGGTAAGCCTTTTCATCTTTATGTGGCAGAGAAATCAGGATATGCTACAGCAGTCCTGATGCAAGACACGCCCACAGGTAAGCAAGCTTTGGCTTACTATAGCACCAAATTGGATAACATTGAAGCAGGACTGCCACCCTGCTATCAGGGATTGGCAGCGGCTGCATTTGCCTTTCAACGAGCCTCATCTTTGACCATGGGGCATCCAGTGATTCTTTACACATCTCACCAATTACATGCGCTGCTCACAAGTCCGCGTTTTGTTTTGACCCAAGCACGACGCACAGGCTATGAAGTTATCCTAGCAGCACCTGAATTAACTATCAACAGGTGCAATTCCATCAATCCAGCCACAAAGATGGTGTTGCCTGATGATGGTACTCCTCATGATTGTGTTAAAACTACAGATGAGTTTTTAAAAAGCACGTGATGACTTGTACAGTGAACCAATAACTGCAGATATGACTTTGTTTGTAGATGGTTCCTGTTTCAGAGATGCCACAGGTATGCATGCAGGATATGGCATTGTGCAGTTGAATCCTGATAGTTCATTCACCGCTGTTCAGACATCCTCTGTGACTCAGCCTTGTTCAGCCCAGATGGCAGAACTGACAGCGTTAACAGCAGCATGTCAGTTGGCTTCGGGTAAGAAACTCAATGTTTACACTGACTCCGACTATGCTTTTGGTGTGTGCCATTTCTTTGGTAACATATGGAAACAGAGAGGGTTTCGCAGGTCGGATGGCACCCAAATCAAGCATGGTGAAATCATCTCTAATCTGCTAAAAGCTCTTCAGTTGCCCTCAGCAGTGGCTGTTCTGAGGTGTCGTGCTCATCAAAAAGACACCTCTCTCATCACACAAGGTAACAATTTGGCAGATGAAGTAGCAAAAAAGGCGGCAATGCAACAGCCCTATCAGGGTGATGAAGCCGATACAACGACGGTACTGCAACAGTCCGTCATGTGTCCCATCTTAGTAGAAGCTGATTTGGCTCCTTTGATGTCTATGACATCATTAATTCAAGTCCAAGCCAGGGCTTCACCAGAAGAACGATCAGTCTGGCTCAAAAGGGGAGCAGTCAAAAACACTCTGGATGGCCCACAACAGGGCCTTTGGCGAAGTAGCCAAGGACATTTTGTGCTACCTGTTGCATTGTTGCGCTGTGCAATTCAGAATGCGCATGGTCGAGACCATTGCGCAAGGGGGGAGGTCATAAGGCGTCTGCAAGCAGTCTGGTGGTCGCTTTTTTTGGCAGCCACGGTAGATAGAGTGTTGCATGAATGTGATGTGTGTGCTAAATACAACACCAGGAAGGCCTTCTCGACTCCCATTGTGCACATTCCTCTGCCGGATGGGCCATTCAGACATCTAAAGATTGACTACATAGACAGGAATTGGAAAACTGAGGTATGTCTTAGTGGTTGTTTGCCGGTTCAGTAGGTGGATAGAAGCATAACCTACAAGCAGTCCAGATGCTAGCTCAGTAGCTAAGTTTTGTGTAGGGAAGTCTTCCTGACATTTGGCATCCCAGACACTCTCAGCTCTGATAAGGGACCACATTTTGTTGCGGCAACATTCCAAGCAACGCTGAAAATGCTTGGAATCAAGCAAAAGTTTGGTTGTGTGTACCATCCACAGTCACAAGGACAGGTTGAAAGAGCTAACAAGACCTTGAAAGAAAAGCTAGCCAAAATACTAGCAGATATTGTGGAAGGAAGTAAGTTGAACTGGGAGCAAGCTTTGCCGTTGGCTCTGAAGTCTATGAGAATGAGTACTAACAGGCTTACGCATCTAACACCGCATGAAATGCTCACGGGTCGGCCCATGCTTGTGCCTTATCTTAGAGGTCCCTACGAGGGACCAGCGCTTGAGCAACTGGAAGGCGAGCTGCAAAGCTACCTCCAACATCTGACCTATATCCATAAAGAAATATTTTCACAGGTGAAAAGAGCCACAGAGGAATGGGACGCTGAAATCCCAGGAGAAAAGCAGACAATCCAGTCAGGTGACCTTGTGTACATCCGGGTCTTCAAGAGAAAAAAGTTTGGAACCCAGGGGAGAAGGGCCATACAAGGTTGTCTTAGCTACCCCACTGCGCTCAAGATTGAAGGTAAACCCTTTTGGTACCATCTTAATCATTGCTGTAGAGCAGAAGATCCAGAAAGAATTCTGACAGCATATAGTAGGCGAGCTCCAACTAACCAGCCGGAAGGGGATGACGATGCCACCAGAACCAGAACAGGCCCAATCTGGGGATGACGAGGTCGCCCCACAGGAAACAGAACAAGACACCAAAGGGGACGGAGACTCCTCCCCGCAGGGAATTAGGAGATCACCACGGTTGGAAGGAACAGCAGGCAGCAGCCATGTCTGTAGCGCACCAACCCCACCTAGAGCCTCCATTAGTGGTAGTCATGAAGGTTTTCCTAGTAATGGGGTTGCCAAACTATCCACAGAAGACCATCCAGTTACAGCAGCAGAAAAAAGGAAGGGCAGGAAGGAGAAGAGTAGCGTCAGGGTGAAAGACCCGGCTAACACATAAAATTATCATGCATTGCTTACGTTGCGGTTCATTAGACCATGATGCTAATTATCTGTTTTGACCAGCACTACTAAAAAAACTGTTAAGAATGTGGTCGGAGAGGCCATTATCTAAAAATGTGCAGGAAACTCAAAAGGCCTTATGAGCCAGGAAAATTAGAACCATGGAAAATGTCCACGAGATTTTTAACTGGCATAACAAAATGGGGCCAATTTTCAGACCTGCAAAGAGAATGCAACCCAGACGTAATGAATGTTGGAGACAGACGTGCTCATTGCTGTTACACCCACTGATCAAAGTAGCTTGGACCAGATGCAAACATAGGCCAATGTTATTCATTTTCTATAGGAACCTGGCTAACAATTTTAAGTAGCTGCACTCATATTATTAATAAATGCCCTTGTACTAAAATACCAATTTTACTCAAACCGCAATCACCTTATCCTTACCGGTCTTGGGATAAGAAAGGAAAATCGTTTATGATAGATGGTAAATATAATAAATATTCGGATTCAGATGGGGTAGGGGGATTTCCTAGAACTAAGGAAGCATTTGACAAATGGCTTAGGTGGATTAGGAAGACAGATCAGGTGCTAAGGTTTTGCCAAGAGCTGCATGAAGAGCAGTATGAAGATGACTCCTCCAGTCTGGAGGAGCAATAAACTGTTTAACTAAGACTGTGCTTTGTTTTGCCAGAGGACATGGCTGATGGACATCAGAGCTCTTGGGAACCAAGGGTGGGCCCAAAACCACCATGCGTGCCAGTTTCACTTACAGGAGATCCGCAGCAGCCAAGTTTGCCACACCAGCTGCTCACCCTGCTCCCTGTTTCGTCGGAACCTCATCCACCAGCCACACCAGGACCTGGTCTGGGCCTTTACCCTCCATTACCGACACCAGCCACCAGCAGAACCAACGCCCAGTGGAACCCGGCGAGATTTATGCCAAGGAGCTACGCACCCTACCAGTCATTGTCCTGGCAGAATCAACTGAGTGAACGCCCAGGGATGGAGGTCCCAGTACCCCCGCCACTTTCTTCTTTCAGATCCAATGAGGTATACGAGCACCAGAGCTGGTTCAACCCCTTAGCTCCACAACCCCATGCTATCACAGCTGAACAGCCTGGACCTGCCAGGCTCGACATGGGAGATCGCCGGGAGCCGAAGGACAACCTAGACACGGAAAGTCTTGCCTCTCTTGCCTCTCCAATTTCATTTTGCTCAACCCCAAGCCAATCTGCTCCACCAAATTCCCCTAGTCCTGTCACGAAAAATAGTAGGTCTCCCCACATTTCCTCTACCACCCCTAACCCAATGGATGTGCCCCAAACCTCCTACAAGAATGATGCAGCTTATGTAACCCAGAATCATGCCACCATGTCATACAGTGAGTTTCGTTTTTGGGTACCAAATGCACCAGAGCAGGAGGCAGCTCTGGCAACGTCCAAGACACTTGTGTCATCACAAAGTCACTACCAGCGCGAGTGTCGCATTGATCAGGAGGTAATTGAGGAGATTGCCCACTTAAGGAAACAAAATGAAGAGCTCAATCAACGAATTGCAGAGCTCAACCAACAAAATGCAGAGTTCGACCAACAACTCATAGAGCTCAACCAACGACATGCAATGCTCAGTGAGCGTTTGAGCATTTACCAACGGCTGAGAGGATCGTCGATAGGCAGGTTTAATACCGTCTACGCAGACTAGAATGTTCAGACCGAATGCTGTTTCTGCACTGCTGGAACATGTAGAATGTAGATGTACCACTGTATTATGCTGAGTACTGTCGGAACATGCATAAAGGGCTATTTACATCTTATTATTGATAAAAAAGGGAACCTATACTGTGTTTTATTACTATGGCAGTATATGTATACGATTGGTTTCATTATTATGGCACTATATGCATTTTATTGGTTTTATTATAATGGCATTATATGTACTACTGAGTGCCTTGTTTTACTATTCAGTATTATCTTTATAGTGTTTTAGTTTATGTTTACTATATTACTGTGTGTTTAAGCTACGTATAACCATATTATCTTCATATAATATACCTTATGTTTTTGATGGTAGCTACACTGTAAGAGATGCTACTGATTTTGAATAACCATTGGTACAACATTGATATAATCACTGGAATTCTTTTGCGTACACTGGAAGTAATAATTTAACTGGAACGGTTTTTGTGATGGTGTGACTTTTAGTCACAAAGGGGGGACATGTGGAGGAAATTCTGACCTTGAATGAGTCTCAACATTGTAGGGAGTAACAAGATAAGAAAGCTCGGAATGAACAACAATACTCAACATCACCCAGAAAGCACTATCCCTATAAAACTTTGAATTATTGGTTTAGCCATTAGATGCATTTCGTTTTAACACAAAAACTCACTATGCCTCTTGTAGTAGCCCTGTATTCTGTGCACCCATGTCCTCAGTTGAACTTACTGTACAAGCCCAGCATTACGTGCACCGATATCCTCAGTTGAACTCATCGTACAAGCCCAGCCTTACGTGCGCTCATGTCCTCAGTTGCACTCGCTTAGTAAACTTTACATGACCCCACAGTTTGAATCGAAGCCGAGGCACGTGCCTGGCACGCGTTGGGCGGCATCACATTTGAAGTAAGGGCCAGACACGTAGTTCGGCCAACTTAAAACATGCACGTGCCTGGCACGCGTTGGGCGGCATCACACTTGAAGCAAGTGCCAGACACGTAGCTCGGCCTACTTGAAACACCCTACTACATGGGTTGAAGCCAAACAGCTGCACATCAGAGACAACTTGCGGCCACTCAGAAAGTCCCTAACCCCCCAGTTGGTATTATGTAAGCACCGGCACCCTTATGATCTCCCAGCTAGCATGACGTAAGGTGCCGCACTCCTTATGATCTTGAATGCTGACTTGCCAAGTTTTACACTATAAAAACAGAAGTTGAAACAAAGAAAGTCAGTCGTTTTGTCTATGCTGCACGACTCCCTGTTTGTTTGATTTGAGATCTCAAACGCAAATAAACTTGTACGCTCGAAACTCTGCCTGATTCAAGACTCTATTTTTGAAGACTTCAAGACTCTTTAATGGTGTTTTTGGTACGAAGCTAAAGAGAATTTTTGCAGCCAATCTGGCCTGATCTGGACAAGAAGTTTTTCCACATCAGCCGATACTGCTTAGGCAGCGTGGAGTCCAAGCCACTTTTTGATGTAGGAGCTGACTGTCCTCTCCAGCTTCTGGACTTTAGTGTCAGGGACAGTGACAGGGACCTCGTAGACCGTCAGAGGCCACATCAGCCTGGGGAGCAATCCGACCTGCAAACACCACAATTTCAACTTACCTAGGAGCGAGGTCTTGTCTATGGTGACAAGGCCTTTGATGGTTTCCTCCCTCAGTTGATCACTCTAGTCTGAGTCTTTGAGGCTCGCATCGTACCATCGACCCATGCTTTTGATTGGCTGCTCTGACACCATTGGAAAGGGTGTTTCATTGATGTAAAATCTCTGGTCTACGAGTTTTCCTCTGGCGATGGATATGCCCCTGGATTTGCTGGGTTTCAACTTCATCCATGCCCATGTTATGTTGTGATGTAGTTTCTCCAAAAGATGCTTGGTACATGGGATGGTTGAGGTCAGGGTGGTCATGTCATCCATGTAGGCACCAATAGAGAATGTGAAGCTGACGTCACGTCGCGTTGCATTTTGGGTGTCGGCGCCATTTTTAAAGGTACGCGAATGTAAATAAAAGTATTGGGAAAACGACCTAGAAGAAAATGAAAAAGAATAAGAGCTAGGGGAGAAGGACAAGAAGAAAAAGAGATGGAGAAGGAAAAAGAAAATGAAGGAGAATCCTACTTTGGCAATCTTAAATTAACCGCAAAGGAACGATACACAGAAAAACTCCAATTTATAAACGGTGTTGATCCATATGTTCTAACGACCAACGACTGGATTCAAGACCCCGATGTGCTCCCTCCACTGACGTATCCGGACATTGTAAACTATTTTGTTTTTGGACTGAGTGCATATACATTAAACGGATTCAAAACTTATAAATCTTGAGCAGCCCATGAGCAGTTCACCAGTGGATGGATGCAAGATCTGCTCATTCACAAGCCGGAGAACTGCGAGAACACAATCATACTGGGAAAGGTAAGGTTGAGCACATACACATTAAAATGTGTATGTGCAGGGACGGTTTTTGCTATGGGCAATGTGGGCAGGGCGCAATCAACTTGGGGGCGCACGAAAAAAAAAAATCGCCAGTTTTCTTGACTACCGCGGCCGGTACCATCTCGACTACCGGCCGGTATCAGGCGGACCAGCCGCGGCACCAGCTGGTACCGCGCCCACCCGTTCAGGTCTGCCGGATCTGACAGGTGAGCGGCCTGATGCCGGCCGGTGCCGCGGCCGGTCCGCCTGATGCCGACTGATGGTGCCCCGTTGCCGCGGCCGACTACTGCCGCGGGGGCGGGTTGGAGTAGTAACATGAAAGGGCGCAAACCAGTAATTTCGCCTAGGGCGGCAACATAGGCAGAACCGCCACTGTGAAGGAGAAAAATAGAGGGAGAAAATGGTGTCAAAATACAAAGAAAAAAACACTGGTGTCTGTGTCATGGACATACACAGTGGCGGTTCTGCCTATGGTCAGCTCCTCAACTTGTTTTCCTTCGTGTATTTTCCACTTAGGAAATGAGAAAAAGCGGACGCCATTGTCCAGTTTTTTGCCAGCTCGATTATGTGATCTGCTGTGACAGTTTTTTATGCAGCAGTACTGCCCGACCATGACTACTTTTAATTGGTTTGACAACTGATTTTAGGGAGACAAGATAATGGACAACGGAAAAAACATTTGCGTACCTTTAAAAATGGCGCCGACGCCCCACAATGCAAAGCGGCGTGACGTAACTTCACATTCTCTATAGGAGGTAACTGTTGTCCAGCTTGCAGTCGTTGCCCTCCTATGACTCATTTGGAAGCTTGGATGATCACCTCCATTGCCATGGTGAAGGCTAGCGGGGAGATGGTGCATCCTGCCACTAATCCCACTTCCAGTGATTGCCAAGATGTTGTGTACTCTGTTGTAACACAGACTTGCAAATCTTGGAAGTATCTTCTGACCAGGTTTGTGATGTTCTTCGGCACATGAAAGAAGTCAAATGCTGCCCAGATGAGGGAGTGGAGGACGGATCCAAAGGCGTTGGCTAGGTCCAGGAATAACACGTGCAAGTCTTCCCCTTCCCTTTTTGCAGATTGGATTTGATGCAATATCATGCTAGTGTGTTCTAAGAATCCTGAGAAGCCTGGTATCCCGGCCTTCTGTACAGACGTATCAATCAACTTGTTTTGTTTCAGGTAGGTTGTCATTCTTTGAGCTACAACACTGCAAAAACGCAAAATCTTACCAAGATTATTTGTCTTATTTCAAGTCAAAAACGTCTTATTTCAAGTCAAAATACCTCATTACACTTAAAATAAGACATGATCACCTCTGAAGTAACTTGTTTTTAGACAATTTTCACTTGTTTCAGGTGAAAATTCACTTGAAACAAGTGAAAATTTGCTTGTTTCATTGGCAAAATTTGCCAGTGGAAAAAGTGAAAATTCACTTGAAATAAGTGAAAATTAGCTAGAAACAAGAAACAAATTTTGCCAATGAAACAAGCAAATTTCCACTTGTTTCAAGCAAATTTTCACTTGAAACAAGAGACAATTGTCTAAAAACAAGTTACTTCTGAGGTGATCATGTCTTATTTTGAGTGTAATGAGATATTTTGACTTGAAATAAGACATTTTTGACTTGAAATAAGACAAATAATCTTGGTAAGATTTTGAGTTTTTGCTGTGAATGCTAAAGAAGAGCTTGCCTTTAACATTCAAGAGATTGATCTGTCAGAATTGGTCAGTGTTTGAAGCATCCTTTTCCTTGGGGATCATCACTTCCCCCTGTTCTTCACCATGTCTTTGGAATGATTTATTTGTTCCATGCCACCTTCATTTGCTTCCACAGGAATGGTAGAACAGGTCCCGGAGCCGAAGCTGCCCTTGCTTTCCTCACCGACTTCTCAATCTCACTCCACCTTGGTGGGCTGTCATCCAGCTGGAGCTTTGGCTCTGCTATTGGTGGCATATCTGAAGGTAGGTCTCTCCGCTCGTGTCTAAGGATGTCTGTGTGCGTCGTTTTCAAGTAGTCCTCCAGCTCCCTTTTTGGAACCTTGAGTCATCTGCTCTTTTCCTTTGTGAAGAGCCCTTTCACAAATCTGAAAGGGTCCTTGTAGAAGGACATTCTTGCCCTCTCCTTCTCCCCAGACACTTCCACCAGCTCCTCAGGAGGAACATCAAGGCATTCCCAGGCCAGCCGAGAGATATAGTCCCTCCAGCGTGTCCTGGGTCTTCCCCGGGGCCTCCTCCCGGTTGGGCATGCCTGGAACACCTCCCCAGGGAGGCGTCCAGGGGGCATCCGAAACAGATGCCCAAGCCACCTCAACTGGTTCCTCTTGATGCGGCAGAGCAGTGGCTCTACTCCGAGCTCCTCACGAGTGACCAAGCTCCTCACCCTATCTCTAATGGAGCGCCCGGCCACCCTGCGAAAGAAAGTCATTTCGGCCGCTTGTATCCACAATCTTGTCCTTTCGGTCATTACCCATAGCTCATGACCATAGGTGAGGGTAGGAATGTAGATCGACTGGTAAATCAAGAGCTTCGCCTTTTGGCTCAGCTCCTTCTTCACCACGACGGAACGGTACACCGACCGCATCACTGCGGAGGCTGCACCGATCTGCCTGTCAATCTCAAGCTCCATCCTTCCCTCACTCGTGAACAAGACCCCGAGATACTTGAACTCCTCCACTTGAGGCAGGACTTCTCCACCAACCCAGAGAGGGCATGCCACCTTTTTCTGGTCGAGAACCATGGCCTCGGACTTGGAGATGCTGATTCTCATCCCAGCCGCTTCACACTCGGCTGCAAACTGCCCCAATGCCTGCTGAAGGTCCTGCCTCGAAGGAGCCAACAGGACAACATCATCCGCAAAAAGCAGCGATGAAATCCTCTGACTCCCAAACAGGACTCCCTCCGGTCCCCGGCTGCACTTAGAAATTCTGTCCATAAAGATTATGAACAGAACTGGTGATAAAGGGCAGCCCTGCCGGAGTCCAACATGCACTGGGAACAGGTCCGACTTATTGCCGGCAATGCGAACCAAGCTCCTGCTCCGGTCGTACAGGTACCGAACAACCCTTAGCAAAGGGCCTTGGACCCCATACTCCCAGAGCACCCCCCACAGGGCACCACGAGGGACATGGTCGAATGTCTTCTCCAGATCCACAAAACACATGTGGACTGGTTGGGCAAACTCCCATGAACCCTCGAGCACCCTCCGGAGAGTATAGAGCTGGTCCAGTGTTCCATGGCCAGGATGAAAACCACATTGTTCCTCCTGAATCCAAGGTTTGACTATCGGCCGAATCCTCCTCTCCAGTACCCTGGCGTAGACCTTCCCAGGTAGGCTGAGAAGTGGGATCCCCCTATAGTTGGAACACACCCTCTGGTCCCCCTTTTTAAAAAGAGGGACCGCCACCCCAGTCTGCCACTCCAGAGGCACTGTCCCCAACCGCCACGTGATGTTACAGAGGCGTGTCAGCCAAGACAGCCCCACAACATCCAGAGACTTGAGATACTTAGGCGGATCTCTTCCACCCCGGCCGCCCTGCCACTGAGGACTTTGCAAACTACCTCAGTGACCTCAGCCTCTGCTTCCTCAACGGAAGACGTGACAGTGGGATTGAGGAGACCCTCGAAGTACTCCTTCCAAAGCCCAACAGTATCCCCAGTCGTGGTCAACAGCTCCCCACCTGCACTGTAAACAGTGTCGGCAGAGTACTGTTTTCCCCTCCTGAGGCGCTGGACTGTTTGCCAGAATCTCTTCGAGGCTGACCGATAGTCCTCCTCCATGGCCTCACCGAACTCCGCCCAGCTCCGAGTTTCTCAGGAGTCCCACAGGCCAACATGGACCTGTAGGACTCCTTCTTCAGCTTGACGGCATCCCTTACTTCCGGTGTCCACCACCGGGTTCTGGGATTGCCGCCACGACAGGCACCAGAGACCTTGCGGCCACAGCTCCAAACAGCTGCATTGACAATGGAGGCCGAGAACATGGTCCATTCGGACTCAATGTCCCCAGCCTCCCTCGGGAGCTGGGAGAAGCTCTCTCAGAGGTGGGAGTTGAAGACCTCCCCAACGGGGGGTTCAGCCAGACGTTCCCAACAGACCCGCACAATATGTTTGGGCCTGCCAAGCTTCCCCCTCCGCCAGTGGATCCAACTCACCACCAGGTGGTGATCAGTTGACAGCTCAGCCCCTCTCTTCACCCGAGTGTCCAAGACATACGGCCGGAGTTCAGACAAAACAACAACAAAGTCGATCATCGACCTTTGGCCTAGGGTGTCCTGGTGCCACGTGCACTTATGGACACCCCTATGCTCGAACATGGTGTTCGTTATGGACAAACTGTGACTAGCACAGAAGTCCAATAACAGAACACCACTCAGGTTCAGATCGCGGAGGCGATCCTGAGAACCTGAGGTATCACTGTCGCTGCCCACATGAGCGCTGAAGTCCCCCAGTAGAACAATGGAGTCTCCAGTCAGAGCACTATCTAGTACCCCTGCCACGTACTCCAAGAAGGCCGGGTACTCTACACTGCCATTTGGCCCGTAGGCACAAACAACATTGAGAGCCCTCTCCCCAACCCGAAGGCACAGAGAGGCGACCCTCTTGTTCACCGGGGTAAACCCCAACACATGGCGGCTAAGCTGGGGGGCTATGAGCAAGTCCACACCTGCCTGCCGCCTCTCACCGAGGGCAACTTCAGAGTAGTGGACAGTCCAGCCCCTCTCGAGGAGCTGGGTTCCAGAGCCCAAGCTGTGTGTGGAGGTGAGCCTGAGTATTTCTAGCCGGTACCTCTCAACCTCCCGCACAAACTCAGGTCTTGGGTGGAGCCTTCTGCTCCATAAAAGTAGATCACATCATCCGTCCTCTCCAACGTCTTCACCACTGTGCTTCTGAGTTTGCCCAGGATGTTGGTCAGGTCTGTGTCAGTTGTTGCCCACTCTTTCTTGCTGCTGGATTTTGGCCACTTCACTTGAAGTCTGTGGCCCTGGATGTTTATCTTCAAAGCAGACTGTGGCTGGCTAGGTTCCAGGTTCTCAGATGTTATGCTTGAATTCCTTTCAGCCTCTGGGGTGTTGATGCTTGGTGGACTGTGGGTTAAATCCTGCCGCTGAGCTTCACTCGCCTTACTTGACCTTTCTCTTACCAGATATTGGACAGTGTGAGGTCCCGGGCTTTCCTCCTTCAAGCACTTCATCTTCCCTTGATATATTTTCAGGCCTAGACTGGATGTTACTTTGGACCAGCTGCAGCTGCATACTTGGAGTTCTTTTCCTGCAGCTGATTTTGTAGTTGCTGAGCTGATTTTCTTCCTTGTTGCTGTTTCCTTTCCTGGGTTTTTACCGTGTTGTCAGCTGATGAGTCTTCTTCCGCCCGCGCTCTCGCAGACTGTAGACTCGCAGGGTGTATTTTCCTCCTTGGGCTTTTCGTAGTTATGAGGGGTGACTCCGGTTCACTTTCAGGTGACGGAGCCTGCTGTCATGGATAGCTAGCCCATGACAGCCCCATGGGGTCTTTCCCTCCTGTCAGCTGTCTTTCCAAGCTGTCACATGGGTTTTCCCTTGTCAGCTGCACTTTCACAGCAGTCACTGTTTCCAGATGATCCGTTTAGCTCATAGGACTTGTTGTTGCAATCCCTAAGAATAATCTGCGCCTACCTGGTGTATCTTGAGTGGGGAAGGAGCAATCACTTCCTGGTGTAACAACTGACTGCTGGCTTGGAACAGCTAGTCACTATTGCTATATCTGATAAAGTATTTAAATAGCCAATAGCATAACCGATCGCATTGTTGGTATGATTTTAAGGTAACGGCTGACTGCTGGCTTGAAACGGTCTGCTCAGCAGGTCAGAAGCCGAACACTACTGGTCACTGTTGTTATAAGTAATTGTCCATAGGACTTGTTGTTACAATACCTACCTGGATAGATAATAATAATAATAATTTAAAAAGCACTTATTTCCTGTGAATCCCGGGAATTTTTTCTTCTTTTCCCGGGATTTAAAATAACTCATTTTCGGGAAAAATGTTAAACCATAGAGGAGAATTCAAGCTCCTCGTTGTCAGCCAGGAACATGCTCAAGTCCTCCTGCCCTGCAATGATGGCAGCAGCTTCAGCAGGGTCAGAGGCTCCAGAGGAGCTGAAGCTCGATAGAGGGCAGAGTGGAACTGAGCTGGTCCAAAACAGCTTTTGTCATGCCTACAGCCAGGGGGCTGAGCTGCAGGGACGGCATGTTGAAGGAGAGGCTTGGTGGATGCAGCCAGAAGCCCTGCAGCACTTTGGGGACAACCTCCATCATCACCTCCTGGGGGCTGAGGAGGCGGGAGCCGAGCTCCTGCTGCTTCTCCACCGGGCTGCTCATGGCTTCTGCAGCCAGCCGCTGGATGTGAGTCTCTCTGTAGGATACACACATTCAAAATAAGTTGAAATACATTTCAGTTTATCACACAGACATCACCTCATGCTGTCACTGTGTAGTTGAAGTGATAAATGTGACTTACTGATAACAGTGACCGTCAGCTCCTGGTTAATTGAGCTCCATTCGGGCTTCAAATTCAGTATCCCTCATTTTCATGTAGAGGTTCACCTGCTATGTCTGAAACACAAATGACTTTTATCATTCAAATTTTAATTATTTATTTGATAAATCTAGTTATTATGTGGTCATTTACTCCAAACTTGTCATGATAATGGTCTTACCAGCATGGGGACAGGCTGGATGATCTCTGCATCATGGTCCTCAAGTGAGAACCTCCACAAGCTTCAAATAAAAAACAAACAGAAAGGGTTTCTTTACTTTTGATCTATTGCCTGCACATTAGAAACACAATAAGTCAACATGAGCAGAGCTGATGACAGGTTGAGTGGTGGACTGTGTGTATGTCTCACCGCTCCCTGAGAGTCTTCTTGCCCCACTCCACCAGCCACTCGGTCATGTCTTCAGCCGTCAGCTGAGACAGGAGCTGGTTTTCCTGCTGAAGCCTGAGCATCTCCGCCATCAGTTTTCTCTACAAGAAAATACAAGAAATCAGAGGCTATGCACATAAGTATGAGAGACACCTGACTGAATTCACCAGGCTTTTTATTTTTTTGGTGTGAAACTGAAAACAAAATGTGGTTCTTACCTGTGAGAGATGATATTTTTTCTCCCAGCATATCTCTATGGTCTGTCTGCAGACTGGGCATTAAACAGTTCCTTAAAAGGAAACAAGGTAATATTGTTAATAATTATTTCTTACTCAATGTTTTAGCTATAGTACAAAATATCTACAATTTAACTGCAACACAAAATCCTCACATACCTCAATGGGCCTATAGATGGCCCTGCCTTCTATCCAGTCTATGGTTGTGGTTTTGCTGCAGGACAATTCAAATGTACAGCAGCAACAAAAACAAAACAATATCCAACAAAATTATCATAACTGCAGAGCAGTCAAAAGAGCAGCCAAACACGGTTGATCCATTAGGCACAAGTGAAGCAGTGAAGTTTGCTGTGCGTTTCCATAGGAGACAGAATGGACCTGTTGTTGAGTCACAGGCAGTAGAACTCGGCTCTTTATGACACACAGATTCTGTTTGGTTCTGCTGCTCAGGCTGAGATCAGCAGAAAAAATGTCTGGGCAACTTGAGCAACAGAGATCAAGTAGGAATCACAGAGCAAAGTCTTTTTACCAGACAACATGTTAACAGATGTTTAAAGCTGTGCGCTAAAAAACTACCAGGTCTAACAGCACCTTATTAACTGTAATACACTGTGCTGCATTTTTGGTCAACATGGCACCATGGCATGGTAACATAGGCTAATTGCCACCGCCACCACCACCACCTCTGTTTCTCTCTCTCTCTCTCTCTCTCTCTCTCTCTCTCTCTCTCTCTCTCACACACACACACACACACACACACACACACACACACACACTACAGACTGTCCATCACAGCACAGACCTCGCTCCCCTCCTCAGCCTGTCCGTCAATGCCACCCATGTGAGAAGAGATGCTTCATGTTGGTGAGGCAGCAGGCCATGACAGCATCAGCCTCAGGTTGCTTTGAGCATGTGCCAGCACCTTGTCAGTCTCTCCCTGCAGCTGCAGAGGGAGTCTTCACTGTGGAAAAACTCCTGTCTGCTCCTGGTGCTTAATAAGGGTGTCAAAATGTACTGAATGACTACAGGCTGGTGGCACTTACACTGCACATACTGAACATGATGAACTCCTTGGACAACCTTCACTTTGCACGTGAGGTTCACAGGAGTGGATAACAGCATCATATACCTGCTTGTCAGAGCTTATTCCAACCCGGACAGGATGGGAAGCCTGCTGAGAATCATGGCCTTTGATGTCTCCAATGCTGTCAGTACCATCCAGCCCCCTCTTCTTGGGGAGAAGCAGGTGGGCAACACCATGGTGGAAACAGACATGCTGTAGTTTGAATGCCTTGAACATGGAAAACGTCAGGCTTCAGACACTCTTTTTAAATTAAAAAGAGACTTGACTACAAGTTCAAAAAATATTCACTTTATTAAAATGATACTTTTATTAACTGTAATACACTGTGCTGCATTTTTGGTCAACATGGCACCATGGCACGGTAACATAGGCTAACTGCCACCGCCACCACCTCTTAAAGATACATCGGAAGCTGCTGCGAAGAGAGAATGTTTTTAATTGATTAACAAACACAAACATTTATTTATTTTACATTATGTTTAAAAGCATGGAGCTACAGAAAGAAATTTCCAATAAATAGCAAAATTTACACTATTATGTGGAAGAATGAGTGGGGGAGGCAGATGGCAGGGGGAAGGACTTACTGGATGAGGCTGATCAGCATAACCACAGCATACGTTTATGCCCAGATCTCACACATGCAAATTTTAACACAACAGCATGCAAGTGATTCAAAAGAGGGGCACCCCCAAACTACCATTCACCGCGCAGCAGCACGGCTACACCTCCTCAAGTTCCACAAACGAGGGCCAAACGCTTTCTGCAGCTGGTTTCTCAAAGCCAACGACACGATATACATACTGCGCAAAAGCGAAAAGCAAAAGCAAAACTCACCATTACTCAAGAATCACAACAGAGGAGAATTGCTTAAGTAATGGTGCCTAACTACTTCATTACTCGGAGCATTTTTTGGAACAATGCAGTCTAAACTCAGAGCAAAGAGAGCAAACTAAACCATATTATAGCAAAGGCAAAACAGCAGGGGTAGCAACCTACAAAATGCATACTCTTGAGTCTGACTTACAGTAATTTAAAAAAAAAAAAAAAGGAACATATTTTGTAGCACATGAAACACCAACTTGGATAATTGGATGAATGGATGAGGATAATTAATACTCAACAGTGGAGGACCAATCAAAAAATCTGAAGGACCAAAACAGATATCCCCATTACTTTGCTTTCTGCTCAGTCATAGATTGAGAGACAAAAAGCATCAAACACAGCCACCAAACCAGCCTGTCCCGCTCTACTGTCAAAATAGGTGTGTTCTCCCTGTGATTAAGAATGGGGAATTAGACAAAGGTATGTCTAATGCTACCCATTAACTGGCAACTGGTCCCAGCACCTCACAGGTTACCTTCTATGTAAGGGGTTTCCCTGTCATAATTAAACTGCACAGTGCAACCCAGTCTCAGAGTAGGACAGTGCTGAAGCCAGGCACCTGTACTGCAACACTGCAAACTACCTTGGGCTGGACTGCCCTCTGCATTCTTATGATCTGAACTAATGAACTCTGAACATGTGTCAACACGACAGTAGCATATTTGTAACTATTATACTTCCTTTCATGTTCTGATAATTTAGATCTCTGTAACGTGTCACGTTTTCACATATTGTACACTGTTGGAAATTTTGCATATCCCTTTATTGTTATGCCATTTTTTTCACAATTGCTGTATATTAAATACTGCATACATGTTGATTTAAAAAATAACAAGGAAAAAAAAAAAAGAAATTCACAATGTTATGTTAAGGCATGCTTATATTTATGCATACGTGACATATTTTTATAGACCACATTGAAGCAAGCTCTAATTAAAAACAGACAGTAATCCTTATGCTTTTCCAGGCCTATTCAGTCTCCTCAAGCTGTGGAAATTAATGGCTGTGTATGTTTATGTGGCTCAAGTTGTTTATATTATGCTTTCATTTTTATATCATGTTTTCCCTGCTATAGCCCATTCCGTTTCCTGCTGCAACGACCTCACATTACTCTGCCTGGGCAGCTGATATGACATGCACAAAAGTAGCCACAAGAACTACAAATCCCGACAAGCTCCATCCAATGATTGGCCAGAACCTCCGACATCTGATTGGTCAGAGACAGTAAAGCCTCTTGTGATTGGTCGAGGGTGGCCATGTTTGCAGTTCCAGCTGTCTAGATGTGGCGCTAGCTAGCCGGCAAGCTGTCGGTGTTATTTGTTTGCCTTTTTTATTTTATTTGGGGGAAATTAACACACCGCTCCACCACCCCGTTTTCACCGGGCTATACGTACATCGAAATGCCGGTTCACTCCCGGGAGAAGAAAGAGAGTAACCACGAAGAAATGGAGGTGGATTTTCCCGAGCAAGACGGCAGCAGCACAGACGAAGAGGACACCGTTAGCTCGTCCGTGTCTGAAGATGGAGACAGCTCGGGTAGGAAACCGTACAGGCCTTAGATACCCCAAATTAACCTTAACAAAATGACAAGCTGTTAGTAGCTTTTTAGGTCAACAGAGTGCTATGAAAATTAGCCGACATTTTGAGCAGGGAGTTGGTGGTATGGTGCTGGTGGTGGTGTTGGTGTTTGACTGCAGAAGCTGAGTGTGGAGACTAGATACAGAGGTGATGCTAAATCTTTCATGTCTTGTACACAGAGATGGACGATGAAGATTGTGAGAGGAGGAGGATGGAGTGCCTGGATGAGATGACCACCTTAGAAAAACAGTTTACAGACCTGAAAGAGCAGTAAGACTCCTCCTCTGGTCTGAGTCGGTGTGTTTACCAGAGAGCAGGCATGAGGCATGACCTGCTGACATGCTTTGTGTCCTTGTTTCCTCCTGTGCAGGTTGTACAAGGAGCGACTGAGCCAGGTGGACATCAAGCTGCAGGAGGTCATGGCTGGCTGTGCCCAAGAGTACCTGGAGCCTCTGGCCAACCTGCAGGAGAACATGCAAATCAGGACCAAAGTGGCAGGTGGGTCCAAGTAGCCCTGCAGTCTCCCCTGCCATACCTACATATCACCACTGTTCAGATAAAACCACTCCTCTCCAAAAAATAGCCACTTTTCATCAAAGAGTAGCATCCTTATTTGCAGATTGCCACCATGCATTTCAGTTTATCCAGTGGGTCTGGAAAGGGTTTTATAAGATCCACTGTTTTAGAAAATAAACTTCATGAGAGTTGCTTTAACAGAATTTTTGAAGACTATGTTTTTTTTTTTTTTTTTTTTTTTTTTTTTTTGGATGCAGATAATTTATGTAAACCGATACCTCTAGGGGCTTACATTCTCTCTCTGCATTCCTAAAGGAAAAGAAATGGATATTCACCTTGTCTAAACACCTACCTCACTCTCCATGTTTGCATTTACATAAAGAAGAGGCAGGATGGAGCAGCATCTGGCATTGTGACAAACCCCAGTGTTTGAAAACACACAGAACAATTGAAATGTGCTTCTCTGCAGCTTGAAAGCTACGGTAGCTCAGTAAACAAGTTCTCACCTCTTCTGTGTCATGCCCCGAACAGGTTCCTGTTGGATTGATTTTACCATGTGTTTGTTGCAGGGATCTACAGGGAGCTGTGTTTGGAGTCAGTGAAGAACAAGTATGAGTGTGAGATCCAGGCCGCCTGCCAACACTGGGAGGTGAGAGGTCAACAAAGGGGTCACATGGGGTTTAAGTGAAAAAGTTGTTTTGCTAGACAAAAACAATGCATTTTTCCCTCAGATATTATTTTGGATAATCTAAGGGAAACATTTTTTCTTTTCCTATGTTGAGGATTTTAGTAGTTTTGAAACTCATTAATTGCATGTGGAGATTCTCCCCTCTTCCCACCCTGTATTATTTCTACCTTTTGTACTGTCCTGTTCATATGCTTGCTACTTTCTCTTCACCAAGAGTAAAATCCACTATAATAAATTCTGATTGGGGTCCACTATATCAGTAGATCAAATTCAGGGCCAGCCTCACTGTTGGAGAAGATTCCCGACTCCTCTGTCTGTTGGGTGACCGATATCTCTTTCTGTCTCCCAGAGTGAGAAGCTCCTGCTGTTTGACACGGTGCAGAGTGAACTGGAGGAGAAGATCAGAAGACTGGAGGAAGACCGACACAGTATTGACATCACCTCCGGTACCAATGCGGTCTCTTTATCTTTTTGGTTTTGTCTCATTTGGTGTTTACACCAGGAGATTGCTGCTCTAAGATCCCTTTATAGCAAAACTCCTTGCACAAGTATAACCCCAAATATGTGAGAAAAGGAGGTGACACGGAGGCACAGGTTTTTCCTCTCGCTAACCTGTTCTTTCTGCTTCACAGAGTTGTGGAATGATGGATTGCACTCACGGAAAAACAAGAAAAAAGATCCATTCTGCCCTGTCAAGAAGAAGAAGCCTGTTGTTGTCTCTGATATCCTTTCCTTCCTCCTGCCCTTGTCGTGTTCCTCCCATCCGTCATATCCACCGCGTGTGGTGTAACAGTTCAAGGATGGACTGTTTTACACTGATACTTTCTCTTACCTCCGGGTGTATCTTCCTTAACCTCTCTATCACGGCCTTATATTGTTTACATGCTGCAAGACCTGGATATTCTTGAAGACTGGACTGCAATAAGAAAGGTATTTGTCTGAAAACACAGAAACTAGCGAATTGGTGTTTGTGTATGTATTGATCATTTTGTCTTAAAATTGTGATTTGACCTTTCTGAGTTGTGGCTGTCCCCTCTCCCCCCACAGGCAATGGCATCACTAGGCCCACACAGGGTGAAGGTCGATGGTAAGAGTTTCTTCTCATCCTCTGTTACAGTCAATATTTGGCTCAGAGCAGATATCGACCCACAGTTAGCCTTGAATAGTTGAATCAAAGACTAACACAACTAAAAGAACAAAACTGTTTAATCGGCAGATGCATACTGCTATTTAGAGGCTAATGTTGGCAATTTAACCTTTTCCCACCCAACATTAGTCTGTTTAGGTTTTGCATGCATGCATGATTACTTTGCTTGTTTTTCTCTGCCTGTCTGTTGCCTCTTAATCTGACTTGTCTCTCTTTTCCTCCTTACTTCATTTTTTCTTTGTCTTTCTGTACTTCTTGTTTTCTTACTCTACCCCGCTGTGTCTCACTCTTGCCTCTTCCTCCATCTCCCTTACTTTCCTGCACTGCCTTTTATTTATCTCCTTTATTTGCTCCCTCCAGTCCCTGCAGTGAAGCCTGACAGGCATCACCATGTGGCGCGCTCCGAGGACGGCCGACTCTTCTATGACAACCAGTGGTACTGCAGAGGACAGGCCATCTGTATCAACAGAAAGGACGAGTACCCAACTAGGTGTGTGTGTGTGTGTGTGTCTGTGAGAGAGAGAGGGAGAGAGGGGTCGATGTTTTTGAATTTCAGCTAAAGGTTCATGCCATCAGCCAAGTTTTGATGTTTAATGATTTATGTATCTATGTCTGCAAAGTTGTGTTAAAGAACTGGTTTTATTACTCATTATGCAAGTCTGTGAATGGGCATTTGATTTTTTGTTTTGTTTTGTTTTGTTTTGTGTTTTTGCAACTGAAAGGCTTTGTCATAGATGTATCTAAAAGAGTGTGTGTGTGTTTATTTAAAACAGGATATGAAAGGATATGAGTGTTAGTTTTGATGTTTGTTATTCCAGCCTCTGCTCTTTCTGTGACTAACTCTGTGTGTGTGAAGAGAGGAAGGACATTGAATATTGTTTGTGATGATTGTTGTTCCGAGTTAACATTGTCCTGTGTGTGTGTGTGTGTGTGTGTGTGTGTGTGTGTGTGTGTGTGTGTGTCTGTCTTGCAGTGCCATCATCACCACCATCAACCATGACGAGGTGTGGTTCAAACGACTGGATGGCACGAAGTCGAAGCTCTACATTTCCCAGCTGCAGAAAGGCAAATACACCATCAAGCACTCTTAAACACACATACACACACACACACACACACACACACACACACACACACACACACATGGAAGGTTGCAAAAAGCTTACCATTTATACAAACACACACACACACACACACATCCCAAAAGGATTTTCAGTATAAAATTGACAAACATGTAAACACACTCATACATATACCTCACTCCCCTCTTCGTATGAGTAACAGAAAAGGAACTTCTATCTATCAGCTGACAAATATCAACTGACCCCTTGATGGATTAAGGAGACGATCTTCTCTGTAAATATGTATGTATGTTGATATTCTCGATGAGGTCACAAAGTGTCATTTTCTCTTCAACGGAGATCAATGCAAAGTGCTGCTAAAAACAAAAAAAAAGGAGGGAAAATAACGGAGCAGTGGTGAACTGTGAACCGCCGAGCTGAGTAGCGTGCCTTTCTGAGACAAGACGATGCCTAGGCTGAAAAAGTCCTGAACTATCAATGCAGTGAAGCCTTACTCTGCACTGTGCTTATAGCAGTAAGAGGATTGAAAGCAGGTCAAAGCGGGTCAGTGAGTGAGTGAGTGAGAAAACCTTCTGAATTTAAGCACGTATGATCCAGGTGAAGATGACATCAGCAGTGTGTTGATGTGCGTCTCCGGATGCACCAGGTAGACTTGAGTTCCACCTTCCAAGATGCCCAAATAAGTTTGTGTAAAAAATCCCCAGGGATCCCAGTCTGCGTAGATATTAGATATAAGTTGGTACAGAATTGCACGGCTGTGTATGTCATAGATGGAGGATGAAAACATTGATCGTTGAGTGAATTAATTTATTGTGGGGGGAAAAAAATAATAATTCCTTAAGAGCCCCACTTGGGAAGCTGCTGGACAAAAAAAAATTTAGGCTAATGATGTAATGTTTGAGAGCAATTTTGAAAGCTGCATTTTAAGTGCAAACCCAGTTCAGCCCAGTGTGCTATGTTTAAAACAAAAAAAAAAAGAAAGATAAAATAAGAAGCCTATTGTATTATTAACATATAATAAAAGAGGTTGTCCATTATTTGGAACAGAGCTGAGCTGAAAACAGTAATGCTGATAAATATGATGATGTGTTTTGTGTTTACGTCACTGTGATCTCAGCCCTGTAGCTCTCTTCCTTCTGTCTCCTGTCATGCTGCCATGTGTCTGATAGTGCCTACAACCTGACATTTATGGCAGGACCTGATGGGTTTAGGTCAGGCTGACTTTTTTTCATTTAACTGCTTGAGTTGTGTTGGGCTCATGCTAAAAAAAAAAAAAAAAAGTTAATCTGATAGTAATATTTGTTGTATAAAAGAGGATCATTTACAGTGTCGGGCTTTAGTTGGGTTTAGGCTCACAAAATCATATTCCAGAGGTTTTGTTGGTAATCTTTTGTTGGTGTGAAGGGTATGAAGGGCGGATTCGAGTGAAGCCAGGCTCAACTTTCCAACTCTCGTAGTGCCATTTTTCTCTTTTTGTCATCATCTTCCTGCCTTCCATGCCTGCTATAATTCAATAACCTGAAAAGATTGGTTGTCAAGTCCTGCAGTGGAAACTTTATATCTATGCTGGAAAGTCAAATGTATCTCTTCTATCTTGTCATCTTTCCTTGTCTTTGTTCCTTTACCTTGATAACCCACTCTGTCTTTCCCCACTGCCGGTGCCAGCTCTTCCACTCCTCACATCAGGCAGCATGTGTAGGGCCGCCTCCCGCCTGGTGATGAGCAAGGCTGTGATCACATAGGACGTGCTCTTGAACATGGCTGCACCATTTCTTCACTCGGCTTCCGTGGTTTTGTTTGTAACCTCGCACAGCCAGCTGATCTCATGACCATTAAATCATGTTTATTGATCACTTTATTGTGTACATGATGGTATCCGTGAGAAAAAAAATCTTCATATTAATTTGATTCACAAAACTATCTGGCCATGCTTCAACCAAAGCATCATTGGAAGCCACCTTAGGCCAGTCAGCATCTTTTGTATGATGTACACACATACAGTTTACAGTGCATTGAATAGGAAAAGTGAAACAATAGGATCACCTGCTACATATTTTTGTAAATGCCTGTTGCTGCCTTTCCTTTTCCAAATGGTTTGAACCCAGCAGCCCAGGCTCTACTTGTAGAAGTTAACAACCGAAAGACATTCACAGTGTGGCTGTGACTAGCACACTTGGCATATTTTCCGGCACTTCCCTGGACACGTTAAGTTGAACACATCATGTCTCGTCCGTTTTTCTAAAACAATGTCACGGTCCTTGCGCTCAGTGAACTGTTTACAAGTCCGCCTTGTGCTGGGTGTCCCATGTCATCACAGCCTAGTAAGTCCAACATGCCTCAGTCTTCATTGCTGCTTTCTAAGACTGCCCCAGGCTTCTTTTACGATACATTTCGGGTACATTTTGAAAATGTATAATTATACTGATTCTGCTGTTCTTGTCCCGTGCGCTCTGTTGCACTCTTACAGCTCCTCGAGGCTTTAGGAGCATGTGTCTTAGCCCATGGATGGCCGACATGCAACATTCAGCTGCCATAAATGCTGAAATTTTAGCTTTCCAATAGCGCTGGCCGATATATATCTGTTATACCGATATTGTGGTATGAGACAAGGTGTCTTCTGGGATTGTGGATATCATAATGACCTTAGAGCCCTCCAGTTGTCTGAGCATAATATCCACATTACGAGTAACTGCCACACAGTTCTTGTGTGTAAATATCCTATCAAAGCACCAAAAGTCATTCCTACACTATCAAAAGTCAAAGATATTGTCATATTTAGTTTTGTCTGTATTGCCCAGCCCTACTTTCTGATGTAGAAAACAGAATTATGTTATTATGAACTCAAATTCATCATAAATTTAAATATCATAAATATTCAAGTTTATTAGACTGACAATAGCCTGTTGACATTTAAGTGTGGAAAGTATGGACACCACTATGAAGAGACAAAAACCTTCATCAGTACCTCAGTTTTAATGACACAACGGACAGCTGATTGGTTGTATCGACAACAGAAATTGTGCTGCAGTTACTCGACAGTCGTGAGGGCAAAGCGTTGTTCTGGCTTAAGTTTAAAACTTATGATTGGGAGGCCAGCAGTATGGCAGCATTACCGTCTTACATCATCACCAGGCTGAAGGGATCCCGCAGCTGCCACATGATGTGTGTTCTGGAGGAACTGGTGCTGCTGTTATTTATGACTGCAGCACTTTGTATTTCACTTTTTTTTTTTTTTTTTACTTGATTTACTGTCAGTAGGTTTTCTTGATTTTCTTTAACACGCCCACCTGTGATGACTCTCCCTGTGGCGCTCCCTGAGACTTTTGTACACGGGGCCTCTGATCAGTTAGAGCCGCTTCTGCATGTTTCCCTTTGTCTTCTTCTTTTCTGTCTCTAAAAATTTCTTGAGCACTGGCGTGTAAGAGTAAACTGAGAAGGAACTGTTGAGGGTATTTCTCTTTTGTACAATCCGTCCATTGGAACCATATCATGTTATTGTTTATAAAGAAAGTTGAGAGAAGTGTCTGTATGTGTAAATATGCTTGGTTTGATGAAATGGATGTTTTTGTTTTTGTTTTTTTTATGTTGTGATTCCAGTGCTTAAAATTTCAGCAGCGCATATTTTTTTCAAAGTATTACCTGCCAACAGTATTGTAATTACAGGTGCTTGGGATATTATGTCATGAACTTCAAAGGTATTCAAGTATCTGTGAAGACTAATGCGGCACTGATATCAACTGTAAAGTAGAATTTTTAATAGTTTCTTGCAAGTTTTGTTTTGTTTACCTTTTTTTTTTTTTTTTTTTCTCGCATAAAAACATTTTTATGCATCATGGTTCTTTTCCCACATTGTGTGAGAGACAAAGAGGAATACATGTGACATTGTGCCAATGCATGTACAGCTAATAAAAGATTTCATTTGTATCATTTGAAGATAGTCTTGTTTAACATGCATAAAGTACAATCCTGTATGTACAGAGATGAACAGCGAGTCTAAATTTGTGTGAAAGTTGTATGCTTTTGTACGCGGAGAAATTGCCATGTTCCATTCATTCATTCATTGTTTTTATTTCACACATTTTTGTGCATAATTCCAAAACAATTCCACACAACAGATAAAACACTGTACTCCAACCTATACACCATTAATGACCAAAAAGGAGCAGGAAGAAGAAAAAAATCTTACATTACCCGCTCCTTTCTTAAAAATAAAGCAAATTTCTCTGCACTTGTGTGATTACAGTATCACTCAGCATTGCTCATCTTAAGTCAAACTGATTTTCCTTTTGAATTAAAGGTTTGAATGTAGAACTTAAGTATCACATTGAATTCAGCCTAACTTTAAAAGGAAAAATGTATATATATATAATCTTCTTAAATGCTCTGGTGCATAAACGGAAAACTCCCTGACAATGGTCTGCCCAATGTCACCTCGAGGTTTGCTGAAGCGCGGCTGTACCGTTCCATGAAAGTGGCTTATTTGGGAGAAAAATGCTGAGCTGGTCCTATTTGATAATGGCTCTTTAGTCTGCTGCCCAGCTCAACCTTTCTGTCACGTATTTCTGCCAGAGGGCCACTCACTAGATTATCACCGCATACCGGGATCGATTCAGGATCTACACTGATAGACCCCTCTCTTGCCCTCTCACTGTCCGTATGACTGACCTGGGGCCTGACTTAACACTAACCTTGACCAAAATAACTGTTAATGTGAAGAGTCAAGTCAGTTAGTAAACTTAATTTAGATTGAGCCAGCACCATTCTCATTTCTGAATCCATACCCTCAGATTGAAGTTGGAGAGTGAAAAGCATAATAAACATGCATTGACGTATACAAAGCACAAATAACATTAGCATTACAAATATCCTTAAATCTAGATAAATTGGATCTAAATGGCTGATGCTTTTTTTTTTATCATCTGACTTTAAGTTGCATCACACTTATTATGGTCAGTTCTGTTGGCGGAAAAAGGTCATTTGAGCTCATGGATTGTAAACCCGAGGGTATGGCTTATAAATCTATAAAAACAATAAGCCCTGGGAGTCTGAACATGGGAGAAAACTGATTACATGCACACCAGGAATTTCAACTCCACTTCTGAGACACTGTTTACTCTTTTTTTATTTTTAATATCACAATGCTGCACAACCGATTCCATCCAGGAGTTGTTGCCATGCATCCTTGAAAAGAAAACAAAGGAACAGCCACAGAAAAAAAAATACCAAAATGCTCAATGTGATGGCAAAATGCAGTCAACAGGAAATTCCACTCTTTCAGTAAAGTGGAAAGGTGAGTCCACTCGTATTTCTAACTGCACACACCCATAGTGACACACCCACCACCCAAGTGCCAATACAGAGTGCACACACACAAGCCAAGCACATGAATATGCACGAAACTTGTGTGTATGTATGTCTCCTACAGAGTGAATATGGGTCTCTAATCTGAGAGATATTCAGAATTCATGGACAGATTTAACAAATGCAAGGGTGCAGATTTCAGTTTTAGAGTACAGATTCTTAATTTGGGGGCAGAATATATGAATCTTTAAGAAGAGATTTGTAAAATAAGATTATAGATTTGCATATGGGTTTATTTTTTCTAAAGATGACGCCGGGTTGGTTCCATAATATCCAATTCCAGATCTGGGTCGAATAGTATTTTCAAATTTGTTTTGATCCATCTGGCTGTAGTTGTTTATATGGTTTTTGAAGGTCCCACATTCCAAATCATTGGTTTTGGCCTGTGAGCAGCTCCGTGTCGCAGTTCCAGTTCTGTGGCCAGCAGGTGTCAGTAGTGCTCCTCTTTGGTGAGGCTACAGCGCTGCGCTAGATGGGAGGAGGGAGGTGGTCTGTGTATCTGGGGCACCCTGCTGCTGAAGCCTTCCAGCTGATGAGAGAGAGGAGGGATGAAGGCACAGTTTGATCACAGCTCGCTGGCCACGTCTGCTACCGCAACAGAGAGAGGGAGAGAGAGGAAGCGAGAGAAAGAGGAAAATCCCCATCACCGCGTCAAAAGCAGCAGCAGCAGCAGCAGGCAAGAGGGCTGTCTGTCTCTCTGCGCACACATGCAGCATCTCTCTACAGCTGCCTTTGAATCTGTCTGTTCCTCATGTACTCGCATGAATGTGTGCACGCAGATGTGCACTCTTCACTTGCGTGTTCATGAACACGGTCAGAAGCAGGCACACGCTCTCACATAGCAGGCCACCCCTCCCAAAACACACTGGCACACACAAACACAACAAAAGGAAATGGTTTCCCCGTTTGCTCTGTGTCTCTGATTGTATCTCTGATGATGATGAGGACGTACCACACTGCCGGCTGGATCTGGCTGCTTGTCCCGGGGTTCTGGAGGGTTCTGGGGAGCTACTACTGTGACGAGTCAGGTCCTGACGGATGAGAGAGGCCAGGCCATCTTCAGCCCCATCTATACTTTATGAGTAACCAGAACTGGAGGGTCATTGGGACGTGTTTACTGCAACACTGGGGCTAATTAGACCGTGAAAGTGTCACACTGTGCTGAATTACTTATATCCCTGCCCCTTTGTGCAATGTATGTGTCCGTGTCAGTGTGTATGTGAGGGAGAGAGGGATTGTGTATGTGTATCTCTTTGTGCATGCATGTGTGTGCTTTGTGCCGGCCGATGCGTGGGCGTATGCGTTTGATGCTGATTGTGTAAGAGAATGTTAAATGCATACATCAAAGGCACGAGGCAAGCTGGGGTAGATAGGGAGAGAGGAAGAGAGAGAAACACAGCAAGGAGGATTTACTTGGACAATACTGCAGCCTGTAGGGTCATTTATTTTTGGCCTACTGGCGGAGTGAGCCAACCTGTGGTCCTGATTAGCCTGCGATTGCCTCTCTAGGTGCGTCCACGGCGCTGTGGCAGCGTCCTAGAATTCGTCATTAGCATTCAGGGTACAGCCGTGGCTTCAACCTATACTGTCTAGACTTTCCTTGCATTTAATTGCCGCTCCACTGAAGGCAGGCTTCATTTTCCCAGCGCACCGAAAACAAACTGATTGAATTTCAATATTTGTGGAAGTGTTGAAGTTTAGATACTGTGCAAGTAATATTATATATCCTTATTTCAGCACCTGAGTTGGCATGTTAATCCAGACTCTGCTCATCAAAGACGCAGCCCTCTGGAGCTTTTAGGATTCAACTCGTATTAGTATTGAGTTTCTATAACCCATGGTCCCAGAATGGTTTCAAAGCAGTTACAAGTGGGATATAACACTGTATTTCTCTAGCCATTTCTGTTCACTAGACATTATTTTCAGCGTTGGCTAAAGGTTTATGCGTTTCCCCCCGTATGCTTGTTTTGTGTCAGGTTTTCCTGATTACAACCAGCAGTTCTCTTGGAAAAGTTACATTTTTAGGGGAAGTCAAGGAACGTGTGATGACAATGAAAATGTCCAAGTCACCCATTGGCCCACTTCTCAACCCTATTGTGACAGTAAAATCTGGCAGAATAAAAACAACCCCAAGTTTGGATTACTAAAATTTCTTAGACAGTGCTAGTCCCTTGTATACAAATGAGTTAGCCTGTGCACAGGACAGAGACAGACCGACTATATCTACCAGAAACACAGGAGATCATTTTGGTCCTACTGCTGCTGTAAAAGTAAATTAACCAACTAGACTTTTTGCTTATTCACCATAAAATCTAAGACTCAGGTGGCGTCTTGCATTTTACTTTTGTTGTCCAAAAAGCTTCCTTTTCCCCCAAGAATTTAATGAATTATTCTCTCTTAAGGTAGTAAGAATGACCAAGAGAATTCACAGGATTCATTTTTCCCCTCCAGGATCCAGGTGGCCTGCACATCAGTGTTTGTCGGTAGGTCAGTTCATAGCGGCACATCTTAAGATCTGTTTGGTGGATCGCCATGAATTTCGATGACAACTGTCATTTTGGCTGAAGAATGAAACCTGACAATTCTTGTGACCCTTTGACCTTAACCCTGCGCCCCCAGCAAGCCCAGTGGGGAATTTTGCATTCAAAATAACCCACTTCTTTAGTATTTCTTAGACTTTGATAGAGTGGGGCTGTTCAGTCAAAAAACAATATGCATGGAGAGCCGCGTCAGTGTCAAAAAAAGAGAATGGTGTTATATTTTACATTTTATATCTGAATTTTAGTTTTTATTCACCAAGCAATTGTAATAGTATTGTGTAGACTGTAAAACTGTCCTTATGATCTCATAAATATAGCTCATTGTTATTATTCATCATTATAATCTTTGCTCCAACCTAACATGCCAATAAGAATTTTGTGAACAGCCGGGTGAACAGAAGTAACAGTAAAATTCAAAATATTTGAGGAGTATCAGCATTCTGTTTGACAGCTGATAGTTAAGGCATTTAGACAACAGAGCTGTACAGCTGGAACGCTGCAGCCTTTTTCTATCACTTTGGGTAGAAATCCTGCCCGTGCCACCCTTAGGGCTGAGCTTTGGCTCCCCAGAGGCCTTGTCCCTGACCTGAAATGGAGAAGATCAGTATTGTGGTCTTTGGTTTCTCAAGATGTAACTATTTTTGACGACGTAGCTTGAAAGTGAAGAGCTCAGACTGGCTCGCGGGACTGTCTGTGTCAGGTTTGTTTAGCTAACCCGACGAGGTGACGGTATCACCTTCCACCTCCACACCCATTGTCCTCGGACACCATACTGTATCTCCTCATTATGTCAGCCCTGATATGGAAAGTAGCACCGGGAGCCACTGTAGCATAGTAGTGGCAGACGGGGACATTGCCTGTGTGTGTGTGTGTGTGTGTAAAAGTGTGTGTGTTTTCTCTCTGTCTGTGTTTGTGAGTCTGGCTGGGCTACCAGACCAGTGTCAGCACTGTAGCTATGGTTTTACAGTATCAAGTTGACTATCATACCTCCTCAAACACACACACACAAACACACACACACACACACACCTTACCTCACCCCTGTAGCAGGCTGAGCTGCACACACCCAGGGCAGGCTCAATATGGAAATGTAGTCAAATAACCAACTGGCATCAGTCTCTGGATAAGAGACTTAAGAGGCATTGCATCAGAACGATTCTCCTGCATCAGAATGTAGATAGGGACTTCCTCTCTTTTGCAGGCTGTACTTGTTTACTGTATATGTGCGTGTGTGTGTGTGTGTGTGTGTGTGCGTGTAAATGCATGCGTGCCTCAACATTTGGATGCGTGCGTGTGTTTGGTCTGTTTACTGTGTGTGTGCTGGACACAGAATCGGTGGAGTGAGAAACAGAAAGCTCACCCAGGCATTTGGCTGCAGTCCTAATTGGCTGTGCGCTGTTGACAGGATGCTGACAGAGCACATCGCGCAGACAGGTACTCTGTTTCTCCGTTTCATCTTCTGCGTTTGTGAAAATCTCTCCTCAGAGGAATTCCCCACTCTGCTCATTTTCAGGCATGAAAAAAGCAAACCTTCGATGGCGCCCTTTGACAAGTTTCAGCGCTTGTTGTTTTTCCAGTGTTTGGATACAGAAAAAAGGGAATGGGGAGGCTGGAGATTGGCCAGCCTTAATGAGATTGTTCTCTGCTTATCAGGCCTGGGTGTTTTACTGTTTGGTGACCTGCTTGGCCTCTGAGTGTGTGTGCACACATGCACGTACCCGCACACGCTCGCAGACACGAATGAACATTCACGCAAAGACACATGCTTGTGAATACACCCTTTTTTTGTTGCCTGTATAAGTGTACGCACATGCACACACATGCACACAGACACAACCACAACAGCTAATTAGCCTGGCACTTCAGACCTAGAGAGCCAGACATCCTGGGTACAGATAATCAGACTCCCACGTCACACAATGGCATACTTGACTCTGAGGGACACACACTCACACACACGTACACAAACACACGTACATGTACACAGGGCTTTTGATGGGCAGCAGAGGCCACTGGGATGCAGGAAAGAAAAAGAAAGAGGGGAAGAAAATTTAACCAGCATTTGAAAAGAGCTTTGTTCAAGAAAGCCAGACAAGATTGCTGCCTCGGGCTGCTTTTACCCAACACTTTACTTCGACGGGTCCGGATGATTTTACTTAATGCACTTTCTTTCTGTTTCTGTCATTCATAAATACAGTCACCAACTCGGAGATACCTCTAGGTGTTTTTCACTTTGTGTACATTTTATATGAAGTTATGTCATGTACTGTATGCTTCTTATTTTTATCTCCTCATTATGTGCTTTATTCCCTCTGCAATTTGTAAACTGTAAGCACTTTGTAAATGCTTTTTAGGCAACATAACAACTAAACTCTAATAATACTATGACTAAACTCTAATTAAAAAAAATAGTCGATTGTAATAATTTATTGTTTACAATGTCGGTTTACACCAGAATACTCTCAATCAGATATTCAGATATATGGTAATGTCTCTTCAGGAATCTTCTAGAAAAGGAGGGAGAGTGATGTCAGAGGCTCATGCTGGCCTCATTGAGATGAATTGAAGCGTCCTTAATTCCCTTAAACTGGAGGGAGAGTTTGGGAGTCGGAGCTGCCGTGGCGCTGAGTGCAGGGAAGGAAGCAGGCGGGAATCTTAGACCCTACTGTCAGGGGATGACACTGCATTGCAAAGCGTGGTAAAAGGCTTAGAGTCTCTCTCTTTTCGCACTCTCTCTTTCTTCTCAAACTGCCTCTTTAATGTTACATCACTTTCTCCATACTGTATGTTCTCTCTCCCTGCGCCTGTCTCGCTTGCTCTCTCTCTCTCTCACACACACACACACACATACACACACTCTTTCTTGCTCTCTGGCTCCTCAATCCCAATCCCTCCTCACATTTTTAGTTTATAAATTAAGCCGTAAGTGGTTGGGCTCTAAATCCCTTTGCAGTGCAAGTGATGATGCACATTTCCTTCCCCAAACGGAGCAGTAACACTAAGTTGAAGTGAGATATCTGTGAAGTTGGCAAATGCAGAGGTTTTAGGGCTTTATCTGAGAGTTAGAGTTATCAAGGCACTCATTTCCCATTCCTGGCATAGGTGTAATGACTTGGAAAAATGACAATTACCATAAGGAAACACTTAGATTCTATTTATCGTTAGCTATTGACATTTCTGTTTTATTATACAGTCACACTGGAGAGAGACCGGAAATACTGAGGGGATGAAATGCAGTAAAAGGTCTGAGTCGGATTCAAACTCAGGCCGCTGCGGCTCAGCCTTCGCATAATGTGGTGCACTTGCTACACGGTGAGCCACGGGGACACCCAGGTCATCAGATATTGTCAGTTAGATTCAAGTTTATTCATATTTTCCTCAAAATATTTTCTTTTTTATGCAATAGTTCACCATAAAGAGTGACTGGAAAGATGGGAGAGAGGAGAGTTTTACTGGCCAAATTCAAACCCACAGCATCAAGGATACAGGATCTGCCATGTTCAGCAGTGGTGAAAGAGCAGAGAGCTTCCCTGATGTCAAAATAGCATTAGTACTTAGATTTATGATACCAGCTGAAGAGTGGAAGCATGACAAATGTGTATGAACGTGTGAAAAATGAAAGAAATGGCGCCATTGAAAAGTAAGTGCTTGTCCATCTTGCCGTTCATGTTGTGCAGCTGCAAGATAACACCCGGCCATAGCATTTATGCACATCGTATACTCACTAATGTTGTAAAAAATAAATGCATAAGAACACTAAATAATCTTTTTATGCAGCCAGCGTTATGAAATGTTTGTGCCTACTTATGCATTGTGTGTATGCATCATCAACTGCTGTTGCTCATATTCATATTTCATATTCCTCCTATTCTGGAGTCGCAGCAAAACACTTGGGGTTTCACAGACATGGATTAAAGCATGTCCAAGACTTAAATGCTCATTACAATGCAGTTCTCCCCTGAGAGAGGTGATTCAGACTAGGACTAGGTTTAATCAAAAAGCCTTCAGCGGAAATATATCCAGACAGCAAGCATTTGTCATAACACCATTGGAATGTGCTGCAGTAAATTGCATTCATTGTTTACAGATATGTAGAGCAGAATCATTGGCAACGAGCGCAATAGCTCAGAATCATACTGCCTGTGTTATAACCTATGCATTTACATGTATTCCCTTGGCAGAGGCACAACTTTTATTTTGTTTACTGCTAGTGACTAATCTGTTCATATATTCTCTCTCATCACATCACTCATCACACAACACTTCCTGTGCTGGAGGATTTCTCTCAGGAAACACCTACCAGATTCAGGGTAGAGAGCAGCAAATGTATCTAAGGCATTCATGAGCTAGTTAGAGGTTGAATTGATATTATATGGGATGTGGATATTATATGATCTGGGTGAAATCTTCAGTTATGATTGGCTGGGGGGTGTGCATTCATACTATGTAATGCACACTTAGCCCAGGCTGAGATCACAGGTCTAAGTTCATATTCTGGCTATCAGTGTTAATTTTGGCAGCTGATTTTGATTTAGTCTTTGTCTTAGTCTTTTGCCTAAAATGCATATTAATTTTAGTCCAGTTTTAGTCAACAAAATCAGTACAAGCTTTAGTCTCATTTTAGTCACATGCGTTTTGTGAATTTTAAAAAGAAATCAGCAGTAGCTTTCCGTCAAGCACACACACATGATTTTAGATGCCCGTCAGTCTGAACTACATGCATTTAATGATCTAGTGTGAAGAGCAAGGGAACAGGACAGAATGTTGCTTCACTCCAAATCAAGAAACAAAACTTTTTTTTCTTTAGCTGTTGTGGCTATATTTGTTTAGCCGCCTCACGTGTAACACTGCAAAATGCAGTTACAGTGATTTTAATACTGACAGATGATCACAACAACACGGCTCGTCAAACAGCAGCACAGGGCGACTCTTCTGTGACTGTTGTGCGCTGTGTTTTATTTTGTGCAGCATTATCAGAAAAGTGTGTCCATAGATTTGTTCTTTTTTCCCACCAAGCCAGTGAGCTTGACTGGAGTGTGGTTTGAATCACAGTTAACTCTGTGAGGCTGTGGCTGGGGATCTGGGACGGCAGCACCGCTCTCGTTCAGCCAATTCAACCAATGACAGGGCAGCACACTGCAAGGTTATATTTTGAGAGGCACACAAAGGGGGATTTTTTGAAATATCTGACAGTCCACAAATAACATTTTTGTCCCGTCTCGCCTCATCAACAAACTCTTACTCATTAAAAAAGGTCGTTGACAATCATTTTTCATCATCATCTTGATGAAATTAACACTGCTGGCTATTGAGTGCAGTGCCAATTTTCGCTGTTGTCTTCATACTTCCAGTTACTAGGCTCCTAACCAGCGTGGATAAATCCCACATAAAATGAACAATACAAACATGGACCAAACTGAGTATCTAGCTCATTATCCTGTAAACTGTAAACAGAAGAAAAAAGAAGTAAACAAGTGGCTTGTGTGTTTTCAGTGGCAGGGGCAAGACAAAACCGCAAAGATGGTGGCATACGTTCTGCCTAGAAACATACCCTGGATAAAAATCCAGTGTTTGTAACTGTATGATTTACATACTCTCTCTGTATCCACAGAGGTCACAAGGTCATGACATCCTCATGGTCAAATATGTTTTTCCCAGCTCTGTAGCTGGGAATTGGTGCCATCAAGTCTGGAAAATATGTTTCATGATCTCTCTGTAAAGGCACAGCTAATGTCTTCCAGATGGATTTAGGATGGCGAGAGAAAGCAGATGTCTACCAAAGATATAACAAGGAACTCTCTCCTCCTACCTTTGTCTTTCTTACGCTATCTACACCAGCGTTTAATTGTATGACCTGATCCCGTGAATAAATACCTGAAATGATCTACATGTGAGCGTCTAATTTCTAATCTGGCCATGACAGCATCATCATCCATCTAATTAGCACCCTTACAGTAAGCACAGCAACAAACTGAGCCTTCAGCTATAAGATTTCTACATTAGCCTTCTTTTTAAATTGATTACTTCAACACTGTTGTGAGTTTTTTCCCACAGTTTACACTTAACAATAACACCATCACTGAGCTAGCCAAGCTACTTTTGTGTAGCCAAGCCGTTTTGGCGTGTCATATTTACTAGATTTTCGCAAATCCGTGATGTCTACAATGCTGCAGCTCACTCAAATAGAATAACTTTAGCTGAATTGGATGGTAGTGTCTCTGTTGTTAAGGTGTCTGAACTATACAGAAATAGCGTGGACATGACATTTTTATTTTCAGAGCATTTTGCTGGCTAAGTTAATTATCTCTCCCTATTTTTACAACATATACCATGGCAAAAGGCAGTGGCAATGAAATAAGCAGAATAATCCACAGTGCCTTAAAAGGTTTTTTAACTTTGCGCGGTTGTATGCCTCAACATCATGCATTAAAAAAAAAAAACATTAACAAACACCTCGCTGTGGATTATCCCTTATCAATTAATTGATGACAGAGTAGCAAAATGTATGTAAACATATCTCAGCATCAGCTTCAGTCTCCATAAGCAGTTTGTGTTCAAATTCTCATCTCAGCTATACTATATGGGATCATGAGCATGCATTCTGCGCTCCACTCGTGCATGCGTTGCATACATTTCACCGATAATGCCATATCAAATGAACATAGATGCAGTGAGCTGAGCAATGTCACCCGAGCATCACGGGGTACAGCAGAAATCTGGGGGTATTTGCCACTGTCAGGGCCCATGGGCTTGGCTATCTCACAACACTCGAAAGCTGAAATTGAATTGCTTGTCATCTTCATTTATGATGAAGAGTCTGTTGGTATAATGTCTAAGCTACAGTAGCTGCCAGATACCACGTCACGCTGTAGCTACTCCCTGTCCCGCTGTTGCTGAGCTGAGAGGCAGGTGTTGTGCACGTGGTTTCAAGCCGTTTGAGGACATGAGAAGCACTGACTCATAATAAGCACAAGTGGAAACATGATGTACGTCAAAATTACAGAGGCGCTGTGCCTTCTAAAATCAATTTATTAGGGCAGTCACAGGTCACCCTTATTACAGTTCTAGTATATATGTGAGCCCGACGGCCGAATGATTGTTTGTGTGAAAGAACAAGAAGACGAGCTCTCCGGATGTGGAACCAAATGGCATCAGCACAAATAATCTGTAAATTTCAACACACACGCAGCACCCTACTTTGAGATTTAGCTACATTTTCCCTCATGCAAACTCAAGGTTGCAAACCTTCAGGTGATTTCATCAGTGATCAGATCGAGCAAAAAACCCCATCAAGCAAAAAAAAAAAACAAAAAAAAAAACATGTAGGCCATAATATTCACTGGCCAGACTATGTGAACGTGAAAGTATGTGGGTGGTGTGAATATGTGTGTGTGTGTGTGTGTGTGTGTGTGTGTGTGTCCATGTGTGTGTGTGTGTGTTACGACATTTGGATGTGTGTGGGCAGGCGGGTTGTCAGAAAGAGAGAGAGAGAGAGAGAGAGCACCATGCATGCATACTGTACAGCACGAGTGTACTTGTGTATTTTCACACGATGGGGATTTCTCAGCGCTGATCTCAGTGAATTCTGTAACGTCTTCAGCAGGCTTGGCTACATGAATATTCATGAGGCCCTCTTGTCTTTGGTAAAAGCCTTGCGTTGTTCCAGAGAGGTTGCAGGGGGCCTGCTGCTGGTGGGGGGTGGGGAGAGGCGGCGGCAGCCCAGCCCAGAGGCTTTCTGTGCCCTGCTGAGGTAAATCAATGTTTCATTGCAGGTTCAGCTTTTGGTGTCTGGGAGAGCGGGGAGGGGGGTGGGGGTGGGGGGGTAATGTCATTCAAGAATGTGCCGAAGTGATGGGAGGCTCCTGCTCTAAGAGGAGCAGAGGTCATGTCCTGCATGCATTTTGCATGTCTGTCTGTGTTCCTGTCTCTCTCAGTCTATCCCTCTTTTAATCTTATTATAGCCTAATAAAAAGGACATAAAGCTATTAATGTTGTTTTACTCCAATAAAAGAATAAAAATATAATTGTAATAATTAGGTTAAAATAATGTCTTTACACACATTAAGAAGATGGGAAAGAAATGGACATCAAGATTCATTGTTGACCGTTTGATCTCAGTCAGTGGTTTTCAAAGCGCGATCCTGGGACTCCTGGTGGTCTTTGAGAGGCTTCCAGGGGTTCCTCGGCAAAATCAGAAAACGTTTAATTTCACTGTAATTTAATTCACTAGAAATTGTTGTGATAGAAAAAAAAACTATGATTGATTATTTAAACATTATGTTTTTATCTTATCATTCTTAAATCAATTTGTCAGTGTTCAGTATCACATGCAAAACAATTTGACACAAACAAACATGTTTTTTCATATCAGGGTCCCGAGGGCAAAACCATTTGAAATGAGGGTCTGCCTCTTAATGAAAGTTGAGGGTCCAGAATATGGAAAAAGTGTGAAAACACCTGATCTAGATCATGCCAGCCACTTTATTTATCTTTCAGAAATATATTATTATCTTTGTGTACAGTATCTGTCCCATTTACAAATGTGTACATACATACAAACATCCTGCTCCACCAACATGCTTCATATGAATGTGCTGGATACTGGCCCTCAAGCGCTCCATTTATGAATAAGTAAATAGAAATTCCTGTTCAGCAGTGCCTCAGCCGTACTTGCTGCTACTGGCCTATCCACTCACACACATACAAACACAGACAAACACACATGCCGAACACCCCTTTGGCTTACTAGGCCTACTTTCACCTATGGCTGCAACAGCATCAGCCTGCCTGCATTTTTCTTATGTAACTCTCAGAAGAAGGGGAAGCAGGAGAGAGAGAGAGGGAAGGAGAAAAAAGGACTTTCTGTATTGCTTGCTTCCTCTGTCTTTATGTGCTGGCTTCATTGAGCTTCAGCGACGCCCCGGGGTGCGTGTTAAGCCCCGCAGACTGCGCACTGGAACATACATAAAGACAGAGCGCCCTGAGAGCAAAGATGGCCACTTCACCCTGGCCCATCCATCCATCCACATGCATGTTTAAAGCGGAAATGAATGGGCCAAAGTATCTACGTGTCTTTATAAGGAAACTTTCTGCTCCTTTTATCTGTCAAGGAGCTAATGTAACAGGCTTAGGAAGCTCGGAAAAGGGCTTTTATTGTGAAATGGATGCACCTTTAATGGGTTTGGGTTTAGTGAGAGAGAAAGAGGGAGGGACTATTTAAACGGGGAGATGTAGAGAGAAAGAGAGAGAGAGGGAAAGGGAGAGGGAAAGAGAGGAACACTAATGGAATCCACTGTCATCCAATCAAGTCCAAATCATTCCAATGGGCTTTTTATATAAATTAATTTGCTCTGCTTTTGAGGCGATTATAACTGCACACAGTCTGATGTAACTATGCCTTATTACGGCATAAAAATATGGGTGAGCACTTCTGTAGCTGGTGCCAGATATGCCAGTGGGGTTATTAAGAATAGAATAGAATAGAATAGAATAACATGAAGTAATAGTCTTGAGGATAGAATAGGGTAGAATAGACTAGAATGAGTCTCAAATATGAAGAAAACTACCCTTGAGAATATAATAGAACAGAAACACATAAGTCTATGATATGAAGAAATATTGCCCACATTACCGTTTATTCAACTGTCCACTGTGATTTACTGCTATTTGTGGCTCAGTGTCCTGTTGGGTCTCATTAACCACGTCATCACTGCTCTGTGTCAGTGACCCTGGTTATGCATGGTGCCTGTTGCTGGCCTGGGCCCATTGCCCAGTGGCCTTTGTTTGCCCCTCTCACTTGTTGCCCCTCTCCTACGTCTAAGTGGGGGCCTTTAAACACTGGCCAGTCAGTGCTCTAGCCTGGAGCTGAGCACTGGCTCACCAGGCTCTATCACCTCTATTATTAATCAGCCATCTCAGGTAACCTCTCATAAACACTCTGTTATCATTTAGGATCCAGTGTCTCATTAGCAGTCCATTCAGCTTCCGCAGTTATTACCTCTGTGGCTTCAGCGGGCTGCCACCCGCTGCCCCCGCCCGACGACCAATCGACCTGCAGCCTTTTGTCATTCTCCAGGCAGAGCCACCAAGCTGCTGTCACTGGGCCTCATCAGGGAGATCTGACAAGGCTAGAGGTGCTCTGGCGGAAAGTGAAGATGCCTCAGCCAGTGGTGGCAAGCTTCAGCCTGCCACTGCCGGCATCTCAGGTTTTCATCTTTGCTTTAAAGTCACCATCAGGTCTCCTTGGTAACTGCATATCTCTCATTCAACCCCCACCCCCCTCAAATCCAGCAGGCTCTGCACACAGCTCAGTGGCATTTAGCAAATAGCAAAGCTGTGTGGGGAGAGAACAGGGTTAGGGGTTGGCTGAAGTGAGAGGTGTACGCTCAGCAACACAAAACAACACTCCATAACCCTGAGCAATGTAAAATAAAAAGATATTTTTAATTCACCAATGCAAGTGTCTGTTATTATGTGTACTTAACCTTTGACCTTCCATCAGCACTCAACTGGCTTCACTGGGAAAGCCTTGTGTCCACTTAGATTGGTCTCTTGACACACTAACTACAGCAGGTCCATTATTCCATAGTCTCCCAAGGGCACATAAATACAACATGCTTCAGTGCTTTAGCGTGGCCTGCTGAGAGTGTGTGTATGTGGGTGTGTGTGTACATATGTGTTTGTATAAACATACATGAAGATGTGTTTGTACATGCAATTCTTTCAACACAATACAGAAAACTCAGTCAATGCATTGCATAAGAGCTGTGTGAAGAAAGCAAGAAAATGCTTATTTTTCATCCCCGGTAAAACACAAAATATTTTCTCCAATATTTCTGTCCTCTTCCTCTTCTGTTCTCCCTCTACTTTGCTGCAATGACTAAGCTGAAGGATTCACATTTTTATGAAATTTGTGGATGTAAAGAGCACATTGTGGTGACCTGGAACTAGCAGTCTATAGCAAGAGTGTCATTTGAATGAAAATCATTCAGCTGTGAGTAGCAAAGAGAGTACAGAAGAAAAGTTGTTTGCAAAATGTAAACAAAAATTGGAGACCCTTTGCATGAGGACAACATCATCATGAAAATGAAGCATTATTATATCACTTAAAAAAAAAAAATCTCTAGCTTCCCAATGCATCCACTGTTCAACCATTTCAGAAGCATGCATGCATTTTTACAGGGATGGTTCTTCACACTGTTTTGCAATATGCAGATGACCCATGAACTTTTATTATCAATCCTGGTCTATGATCATCAAGATTTGCAAATGATTGTTGAAGTTGAATCTTTTGTCATTGTGATCAAAGACAGTGGATAAAAAAAAACACAGATTATGGCCTACTTCCAAAACAGACTGCTACGGCAATCCAGAAGCTTCAGCAAGTACAGTTTTGTCATTCATGCTTATTGGTGCCAATGGAAAAATGTGAGAAATGCGCTGTACTAGTGGATGTTTTAAGTTAGCAACATTTAAATCAATATGAGCAACAATGCAAATATTTGACACATACAAATATTTTCCAAGAGCAGAAAATGATTTCCATACACTGAGAAAAAAAATGATATAATGTGTCAAAGTGTTGTGATGAATAGTAATTGAGAATTTTGTCATTGAGAGGCTTGATTGAGACATTATTCTGAAATTCTAAACTTTAACTCATCTCCTACTTTTCCCTATATACAAGTCTCACCAACAGCATAAATAAAGAAATGATACTGTTTAATTTTAATGAATTAACTTTAATGAATTATAAGGTGCTGCTAACATAAGTGGGCAGCTGCTGCAGCAAACAACAAACTGTCTTTAACAAGGTGGATGGACTGGACAATGACATCAGGTAGATGCTGCCAGGCCCACATATAAGTCCACTTTCTTTTTTTCTACTCACCGTCTTTAGTGTGATGTTCACTACCTTCAAGGAGACCTTGTGTGTGGCTTTTTTTCTCTCTTGCTCAGTCCAGCTGCTCATCTAGAAGATTCTCCTCTTGGTTGATTGTACCCAGGTCATGGCAGCACTGCATTTTTTTTTCTTGGTTGCTAGCTCCTCAAAGCTCTCCTCACAAGCTCCCTTCCATGAGTTTCTCTGGCAGAATGTCCCTCTCACGCATACACATACATGCACGCACGCACTCAAACACACATTCATAATTTCGCCCACCATTTACAGTAGATTTTCGGCAGCACAGTCTGTATTTGTCTGATAGCCTGTTTACACCTGGCATTAAAATGCATCTTGGATGAATCAATCAGAAGTGGACAGCTATATCAGTATGTCTGTTAACACCATTAGAATTAAAATGTGTCTTCACATGCATCTTGAGTAACCACTTGTGATCGGACGCTATTTCCCTGCTTTATATGCCAATAAACACATAACTCATTTGTGTTTGCAAAGACCAAATGTGTTGTTTTTTCTAAGTGAGGTAGCAGGCATTTAACAAAATGAGACATCCTTGCTTACTCAGTCCTAATTTAAATGCCATGTCAATTACTACGTATTTCACATCTGTAAATGGATGAACACCAGAGTTCTCAACCTGAACCCTGTCAGGCTCAAACCATCCTGTTGCTTCAGGCTCAGATTATTTAATTATTCCAGTGGGTTTGAGAGGTTCAGACTCAGGCTCTTCCATAGTTGTGGATCTGATGTGTGTCAGAAATTACAGACGTGGTAAAGTAAATAAATAGGCTTTGGTGAGACAAGCATCAGGTAGCATTTTTATTCACTAAACAGCTGCTTTATAGCCTGCCTGCAGTTCAGTTTGCATTTGGTCCATCAGCAACACTTGAGCTGTGCTTGGCAGAATCACTCAGGATATTTTTTCTGTTGGAAAACTGACGGGTTGGACCGTTGATGGGATTAAAGCATGAGGTGTTGCATCGGAGCAATGCTTACACAGAGGATGCCAAAGGACATCAGCAATCGGATCTCAAGACACATTGAGGACACACTGGGTGCATTCACACCTGTACGTAGAGCTGTCCACTTGTGATCAGACCACCCAAGATGCCTGAATGTCATCGATGACTGGGCCTTTATTAAATGGTCTACTTGCTGCCACAGTGTTTTCAAAAAGAAGCCAGAGAGGCTGCTAATTAAGGACCACGCTGCTGTTTGTATCTAATGAGAGAATCCTCCTCGTTAGTTTGCCAGGCAGTGATTAGAGAGAAAAAGGAAAGAGAGGAAGGGGAAGAAGTCATAAATCAAGAGCGGCTCCTGACTGACTCTGATCAGCACAAGGCTCTGTGGGACAGTGAGGTTTTAATAGCCACTCTTTGACCACTGTGACTATTTCTCGTTAAATTCCCAATCCACAACCCAGAGTATGGAGTCGTTGACATGAAATTCATCCATCACTCCTTTTGATAACGTTTATGTCATTAGGCGGATATGTCCTTTCACTCATTGATTAACCAGGCACTTGACTCAAGGAAAGAAAGCTGCTGTAACAGTTCCACAAAAAATGCCCCATGTATTGGGGTGCTGGGAGACAGGGAATGATATGGCTGACTGGAAACCTCACCAAATCGCACAGAGACAACCTGAATGGATAGACTGCTCCAGGGGTAAGTGGGAAAATATTTTTTTGTGTGTGTTTGAGTGAACTTTTCTTTTAAAATGGCAAAAGTTATTTCAGGTTTGCATCATCAAGAGATACAGTGTTCCGTGTTTCAAAATCCATTCAGTGATTTTTACTTGTACATAGCGGGATAGAGCCATTTTGAGAATGTGCAGTTCATGAATATGAATATAGTCAATGAATGCTTTCCTCATTTGCAGTGTTCAAAGGAGTTGTTCAGGTCTTAAGAATCTGCTAGATCAATTTCCGCACAACCAAAGGCACTTGTTAAGTAATGATGTGAGCCGGTTATGAAACTGTTCTGATGGTGCTTCATGTGATTACTTTCAGAGACAGTGTTTTCACCCCCACTGACTTCCATCAGCATGGCTAACAACTAACAACTGCTAACAACTTCTGCTTCCATTTGCCTGAACAATCAAAGACTGAGTCATGGGCTGACAGGCCTCACAGCTCATGGTGAATCACATACGTTTCTCAAAATTCTTAACCATCACTTTAAATTCTCAGCAAAGGCTCATCAAAAGAGGATGAAGGCATAACTATTTATATCAAGGTAATATTTTCTCTCTCCCTCTCTCTCTCTCTTGTTCTGAACCAGCCCCTACTCATCGCTGCGGCAGGGATGCGTGTGTGGGGAGATGACGAGATGGAAATCATTTTCTTTTGGCTGAGAAAACCATCTTATCTCTGTTTCCAGTGGCTGGCCGGCCTCAGCTGTCCAATGAGAGTGGACTGCCAGCCACCCACCTGGTGACTAGGCCTCAGTGTGGGCGGACACAGCGGAGAGGACCGCTGCTTGTCGGCCTCGCCTCTGTGGTCATGCACACACAGCACTCGCATGTGCAGACATGCTTTTAAACATGCAAAGCCACAATACTGCACCATGCACCATGGAGTTTGTTCTGGTTTGTGTGGATTTTGGCAATAAAATTAAACTTTTGCGTTTTATTCATATATTTTTTAACCTGTTTTGTATATATTCACAGGACAATAAATCATATCAGAATCAGATATGCTTCTTGCTACACAATATTTGAGGAACACAAAATGCTAAAAAATAATATTTTCCCACTTACCTCTAGTGCAATCTATCCATCATCCAGGTAGTTTCTGTGTGATTTGTTGAGGTTTCCATTCTGCCATGATCTCCCCTGAATCCCAACCACTAATAATGGAACTGGCTGTGTATTTTTTTGGTATTTTATTTATGTAATATAATCTGTTCCTTTAATGTGTGGTCACGTTTTTTTCTACAAAGATTTACAGTCATGTTAGCACTGAAAATGCAAGTAAATAGAAATTAAAGCATTAGGAATTGCAGCAACATTTCAAGGTCAGTTTTGCTTTTTTCCTCTATGTGGCACTACTGCATGTTATCTCTGTTCACCTCATCCATAATGAACTATACAACAAATATTGATAATTTACAGCTTGAACTACGTATTGGAGCTCAAATATTGCTCATCATACAAGGTCATTCACAGTCTTGACTATATACTAATTGTCCCCTGATCATTTCTCTTCACAGTTTTAGGGCTGGGGTTTCATGTGTGACACATGCCTATGTATGGCAGGACTATTGTGCAAGGGAGAGCGAGGCTTTGTCACTTGCTGACAGTTGGGACTCTGTCATTCAGCACAGTTCAGTATTAGCCTTCCCTGATGGTGGGCTGGCTGACCCATCCTGGGAATGAATGCGTTGCCCTTCTAACAGTGTCGCCTGTCAGCACCTTTCACATAGAATATTATACAAGTGTGGAAAACCTCTCTATTCCCATCACATAACCCTGTAGCTCTTTCTGCCTCTCCCAGCCAGCCACCCCTTGACAGCAAGTTTTTTTCTACAGCACAAAATGTGACCGGCGGCTCGTCACAGTGAGGAAGGAAAAAAAAAAAAAAAAAAAAAAAAACTCTGAGTCGGCTAGTTGCCTCAGCTTGCTTGGCACTCAAATATACTGTCAATGCAGGAGGAACAGACAGAGATAGAAAGACAGAGAAATTGTTGGGGCTGGGGGGTTATACAAACAAGATGTACAAATAGGAGAGCTAAGCATAAATCAGGCTGTCACAACACATTGTCTGGCTAATTGAATTGTTCCTGGCAGTCCTGAGAGAGCGCAGACCATTTTAAGTTTAGCTTTATTGAATTATTAAATCAGAAAAGCAGGACGTTAACATTTAAGGGAACATTCTCCAGACATGTTCACAGAAGAGGGGAGAGTTAGCAGTGTTGTGACTCTCTAGACTGTACACAGTCTAACAAGACTTGAAACAAGATTACTTTTGAAAATTGTATTACTCTGTACTACGTCAATGTGGAGCTCCATGTCCACATGACTCAGAGCCTGGCCTATGCATAGTAATGACTTCTTTTGTGTCAAGGTACATCTGAGCTGTAACAGTGGGGTTACTTGTATGTGTGTACATTGAAGCGTGTCTATGAATGTGTGTGCGTGTGTGTGTGTGTGTGTGTGTGTGTGTGTGTGTGTGTGTGCGTGCATGCTGGTGCTCACAAGAGGGAGGGGTAGAAGTTGGATTAGATGATGTTCCACACAACTCCGTCATCTGGGACAAAAGAGTACAAGCTCTGGGCATTCTCAGTTTCATCTGCGGCTACTCTTACGCATTTCCATTGCATATCAACCTATAACTCTTTGTATACATCCATCACAGTCTGGGGTACATTTCAAACATTACCCCTCTTGCCCAGTGAGGGCTCGGTGTAGCCATATCCTTCTGGATGCCCTTGCCCTGTCTCATCTGCAATGCCTCCAACAACACCACCACTGCATTATGTTGCATTTGCATCCAGTTGCCTCTGCATTGCCTCTGCAAGACTGGCACCTTTCCCTCCCCCTTTCACCTTCTCTTGCCCTTATCCTTTCCACATTCTTCTTTTCCAGTGCCAGGGTGGTGCCAATCTGCAGGGCTTGGCTGGGAGCTGTTAGCGCAGTCAGGGCAGGACAGGGCAGGGCATGGCTCAATAGGTCTACATCAGCAGCGTTTGATGTGATGGTGGTGGTGGTGGTGTGCAGCAGTGGGCCACCGGCAGGAAATGTGCACGGGGCCCAGAAAAAATTACGTTGCGGTTAAAAAAAAAAAAAAAAAGGGAGGTGGGGGAGATACATCAGAGGGAGGAAATCCCTAGCAGGAGGATCCCAGCTCAGCACTTTTTCTGTCCTCCTCCTTCTATTCCCTCTGCCCCATTTGTGCGCCCTCCCTCCTTTACCTTGTCCCTTCTTGTTCTCCTCTCTGCATCTCTTTGTTGTCTCTTTCTGTTTTGCTGTCTCTGCATTGATCTTTCTCTCTCTCTTTCTTTCTCTCTCTCTCTCTCTCTCTCTCCCCCTCTCTCCCTCACTCAGCCCGGAGGTTTATCCCCCCTGGAAGAGCTGCTGACTCTGATGCAATCCACTGCCACTAAGTCAACCATGTGTGTGTGTGTGTGTGAGAGAGAGAGAGAGTGAGTGGGTGTATTTGTTTTCTGCATGTGTATGCATTTGTTCTGTGTTCAAATGTGTTTGCATGTGTGTGTGTGTATTAAAAGGCAAGGGGTATGCTGGAGCACAAGCAGGGGAGGCATAAAGAACTCCCTATATGCACAGCTTTACTGGGCCGTTCAGCATCATGTTGACAATGTCTCAAATCCCATACAATATATGCATTTCAATGGGAGGGTTAACATGGCAGGATGGGAGCCCTGTGCCCTGTGCATTCTCCCTACAATGCTGATAATGGTCCCCATGATGCAGATAAGCCCTGTGCTGCAGGTGGGCCCCACGATGCAGTCAGGTCCTGGCACAGACAGAGATCCATGGGTGCTGGTTCCTGCACCCTATGAGCCTGTGCTGTTGATGTATGGGTCTCAGCCTCTGGTCACCAGCAGTTGGATAATCAGTTGACTGAATGTACTCCCAGAGCTCAATGGGGAGCAGGGTGTTCTGCCAGACTATTATTAAAGGGCTGTTTGTATTGCCTGCTGTTTTTTTCATTAGCAGGAATCTTATATCATCACCTCTGAATATTGCATGAGGTTCAAGGAGGCTTGGTTGTCTTGACACTGCCGTAATATTTCACAATAATCAAAGATTGATGAGTCTGTACTAAGGGAGGGTGGGGGGTGGAGGGGTGGTTGGCACCTATGAGGAAAAGCCCAAAGATGGTGACGGTGACACCTACGCACCATAAAGGGAGTTAGAGGGTAGTGGAGGGTGATTGGGGGCGGGAGATCAAATAAAAAACAGAAAGAGGGATGGGAGTCCATAAAAATGAAAATGCACCGTAAGACAAACGGGGCAGGCAGAGGAGAGAGAGAGCAAAGTAATGAGAAGGAAAAAGAGACAGAGAGGAGAGTGAGAGAGCAAGATAGAGAGAGGAAGATAAAAAAAAAAAGAGAGCGATGGGTCTATTAGAGGTTGAGAGAAAAAGAGTTAGTGAGAGACCCACGCTGCTCCCAGTAATTGAAAAAGGCACACGACTGATTTAGAGGGTCGCTACCTTGAGAGCAAATGGGACGGGATATGATGGTGGGACTCGCTGCAATGCAGAGTGCTAGGAGCAAGAACAGCCAAGCCCCCCTGCAGCCTGCTTTGCTCAGCCACCTCTACAGTCATCATTAGCACAACACGGTGAGAACGGCCCTCCCAGGCCCATAATAAGCAGCCAGGCTGCAAAAACATTACAGCTAAATCCATACGACCTAATTTCTGTAGGTGTCTTTTCTTCTCTGGCATGAATAATGCAGAGAAAATAAAGACTGGGAAAGGCAGGCTTTTAAGGGAAAAGATCAAATATAATAATGAGGAAAGTTCTTCTGCTCCCCCAAGTGAGACCCAGGCATTATACACAAGAGGGAGGGAAATACAGAGAGCTCTTCAAGTAGTGCAGTGTGTATGAGTGCTTATGTGTGTATATGAGTGCTTACATGCTTACACTCTACTATAGGAATGCACGCACACACACACACAAACAAACACATTGTCAAAAATTGATATTTTGTTCCCCACCGCTTAATCACTTTTTGTGCATTAGTGATGTCTGCTAGTATACCCTGTGAGTGATGTAATTCATTTCCAAAATCTCCCATAGGTGTAACTGGGTTGAGATCTGCTGGCTGTGAAGGCCATAGCATGTGATTTGCATAATTTTCATCCTCATGAAACCATTCAGTTTGGATGGGGCCGTGGTCATCTTGGAAAAAATGACTTCCATCAGAATAGAAATGCTTCATCATAGGATTAAAGGTGATCACACAGAATAACTTAGTATTGATTTGCAGTGAGCCTTTTTTTTCCTAAGAGGATGAGAGGAGCCAAACCATGTCAGGAAAATGCCCCCACATAAAAGCCAGTGGACCCCCCTCACTGTGGGGGTCAAGCATTCAGTCCTGTAGTGTGCCACATATGCTCTCACCCACTTGTCCAGAATATAGTGAAGGATGACTCATCTGACCACATCACTTTTTCCCACATCTCTGCAGACCGGTGCCTATGGTCTGTGCACCACTCAGCTCTCAAATGTGCATTAATTTGTCTGTTTGTAATGAAGGCCTTATGCACTGCAGCTCTACTATAATCTTCTTCCAGAAGAAGATACTGCACGCTCCAGTACAGTGCCAGTGAGAAAAATATATGCCAAGGTGTACTTACTATATTTACATGCACACAAGAAACCAGATTATTGTGTAGTAAGTGTCACATGGAGGAGGGAAAGTGGGCCCAGATGCAGGAGCTGAGGCTGGTTTCATCAAGGAACACAACACATTTAATAACTAACTAGAGAACATGAGGAACATTGAAAGCACAAGGCACACACGTAGCAAGCACAACACAATAACCAGACAAAGAACTAAACTGAAGACTTAAATACACAAGGAATTAACTAGGAAACAAGACACACCTGGGGAGGGGGCTGGAAAACAAGAGTGGAGAACACAGAGGATTGGCTGAAGAAAACACCAAGGAGGGAACAGAACAATCAGGGCTGATTACACAGACTCAGGATGTGTGGGAAGCTGGGAAGGGCAAATACGACTGACACAGGGTGTAGAGGAAAACACACCAAAACACAAGCATGCACAAGCAGTCTAGAAATCCTGTTTGTCTGGTACCAACATACCTCAGAAAGTTCTGAATGGGCGCATTGTGCTAATTACGGTATAGCGCCACAGTAGGCCATGCCGGTATTGCAGTCAAATCAGAAAACTCTACAGCAGTCTACAGAATGGTGGTTATTACTATGAGCACAAAAAGAATGTGTTTAATCATGCCCTAGCATGACATTTAAGAAAGGCAGTCGCCTCTGAATTTTATATGGAAGAAAAACCCTGCATACTGTCAAGTCATATTGAACAATATTTCTTAAATCATGTATTTATATTTTAATCATGTCTTATTAAGGGGAGATGAGCTTCTCCTGGCTCACCTGTAGTATGCACACACCCGCTTTCAGACCATAGTGACACCTCTGCATGTGTGTTTAAGTGGATGCATGTATGTATTTTTTCTGCGTTGTCTTCACAGCCACTCATAGGCACAGAAAATGGCCTAACAGTTATATTACACTGTACAAGCTCAGTTCCATGTAACAACACAAAGGAAAAGGCTATGGCTTCAGCAGAGTGGCGTCTACTGTGTGTGTGTGTGTGTGTGTGTGTGTGTGTGTGTGTGTGTGTGTGTGTGCGCTTGCTAGAAAGTGCTAGAAGCTTCCCCCATATTGATGTTGTGCCTGGCTCACCTCACCTCGTCAAGTCACCTCGGTCTGCTTCCCTAACTTGCTAATGCAGCTGGATACTACATCAACAAACATGGCTCCATGTCACTACACACATGCACGATGTGCACACGCCCACACACACATACGGATATTAGGCAAGGATGGATACATGCAGGATGAACATACCTTTCCCCCCTAATAAACATATACATATCGACTCCTACAAGCACAAACACATGCATACAAATCCGATACTAGACACAAGCATACACACTCTCACACACTCCTGCTGTGTTGCACAGGGCTGTCTCATTGGTGTGTCTGTTTTTTCCAGGGGCACGGATACGTGATAGGGCCTGGTCTCTCTGCCCGGTCAATCCTTCTCGCCTTACTGCCTCCGCAGTGTGCTGCTTCATTTACACATGAAATATTGATGTGCTTAATTTAACCCCCAGGGTGCTCAGGTGTCCCTTCCTCCCCCTGAGAGGAGAGGCCTTTTGCAGGGAAGTCACAGAATCCATGCCCTATCTGCAGCCATTCCTATGCTCTCTCTGTGGATCTAGCCAAGGATTGGTTGACAGGGTGTTTGGTTTTGCCTCATTGGCTTGTTAACGTGTTGTGACTCTGCAGAGGTACCAAAAGTTACATCCTTGTGGGTTTGTCTGCTGCTCAGTGGCCCACCTGTCCATGCATGCACTGCAAGTCTTGCTATGTGTATAATTGCATGGGTTATGTAATGTTATGTTAAGTGCTTAATGCTGTGTGTGCTTACGTGTGTGCTCAGACAGCATCCACATTAGGGAAGAAAACTAACTTGTGTTTCCACCAACCACAATGGCTAATGGATTCCAAAATTCATCAGCTTTCAGTTTGATGGGCCAAATGGATTTCTGAAATGCAAAAGTACTTACAGACAGTTGATAATAAATCTGCATGTAACCACTAGTTTGTAACCACATTGTGGTATATTGCAATGGCCCATCTTTCTCCTCACTTAACCTCAGTTTATCAGTTGTCCAAGCTCACTCCTCTAAAGATAGATGACATCATTTGAGACAGATCCACAGGGATAATGTGCAGACTATCTGCATGTGTATGTGTAGAGGTAATGATGAATGGAAATGCTCATCTTTGGTAAGCTTCATGCTTAGACTAGCCACATGTATGTGGTGTTGGTGGAGGCCTGTCTAAGCCCATCTAAGCTCCCATCCAAACATGGCCAAACCACACTCCAAATATGGCAAACAAGGTGACTTTTTGGACTTCGAGCAACATCATGTCAGAGGCATAGCTGAGAGCAGCCTGTGTGTCCTGTCTATGTGTGTGTGTGTGTGTGTGTGTGTGTGTGTGTATGTATGCATGTGCTTTTGGAAAGTTAACACGCAAGTTGTGGCCTGGTTTGCCTTACTAGGACAAGCCAACATGGAGTCATCGGAAACAGCAGGAGGGCTTATTCAAACTCCCACTTGCCTTTTCAAAAAACCCTGACACCCCAGTTACAGCATGCTCCTGTTGCTTAGCAACCAGCTAGGTCTTGAGAGAGTGGAGAGGCGTCATAGATGTGTATGTATATCCACGGCTGAGCGAGAGCAAACACTGCTCTGCTGCCTCTCCCTCCCCTATGAGCTACTCACTCTCACTGCAACCCCACTGCCATGTAATGGAACACAAAATATTAAATATAGGTCCTACCTGTCCCTGCAGACAGATCTACTAAACACCACATACACCAAATAACACCGCAGACTGAATAGAAGGAGCAATGCTTGCAATGATTGACTGTCACCACACTTGTCTCGTTGGCAAACCATTGGACCCGTATCATACAGGCTGCAATTCTATTTTTATCAACCATCTTAGACAACAGAATTACTCAGAATAACGACATGACGTAAGACATGGTAAAGTTCATGGTCTTTTTTATTTGAAAAAAAAAAATAAAATAAAATAAAGACTAGCATGTACAACTTGGAATGAATGTAAACTGAACTCAGATGAACAGTCGCAAAGATTAGTGTGCTGACACTCTTGACAGCATGCGCTGTGGACACAGTACACCCCTCACTATGCTCGTGTCTGAGTCAAGAAACAGAAGAAGAAAAAGAAAAAAGTGAAGGCCAGTGATTCTCTCTTGCCAGAAAGAGGACAGACACTCCATCTCAGCAAAAAAAAAAGAAAGAAAGAAAAAAAAAAGAAAAAGCTCACCGTAAGACTCTTAAGTCCCTCCCCCTTTAAAAGGGCGGGACACACAACTAGTAAGATGGCCATCCAAATAACATAACAAAAACAAAAGAACATGCCAAACATTTGAAAATGTATTTTTTGTACACTTTTTTACTCTTTTTATCTAGCATACAATTAAGTCCCATTCCACTTTACGCTTGAGTTAGAACCTGGTATATTCTCTCATCTTTAACAGTACAGGGTTCCTCTCCAAATACAAAAAAACTGTACCAAACCAACAAGAGGACAGCTTATAGTGGAATCAGCACGCTCTGGTAGCCCGGAGGGAGGATGAGGGCGAGTGGGGAGGGGGGAGGGTTAGTGCTCCGGTCTCAAGCTGCATGCATGAAGAACAGAAAACAGAGAGAGAAAGAAGAGAAGAGATGGCCAGCCCAGACATTTACCACTAGCAAATGGAACTGGAAGGAGTTCGCCAAATGCTTTTGCTTTAGTTTGAAGGTAGTAGTTACAGGGTTGTTGTTTTTTTTGTTGTTTTTTTCCTTTTTTTTTTCTTGTTAGGTACTGATGCTAAACTGATCTCCGGGGGGAGGGGACAGGATCACTAACCATCATTTTCATGCAGATATTTTTTGTATATTTTTATATTTTTCCTGTGTGGACAGAAGGATATTTTATTTCAACATTCAATTATTTTCTATACAGAAACAGTCTGAATAAATGAACATTTTTTTCCCAAGAGGTAAGTAAAACATTTTTTTTGTTTTGTTTTGTTTTGTTTGTTTGTTTTTTTGTATTTTTGATTTTTTTCTTCTAAGAGGGGACAGGACGGTGCGGGCAAGCTTCACTTTGCAGTCATCATCTGTACAAACTCTGCAGAGAGAAAGACAGAAAGAGAGAGAGAGAGAGAGAGAGAGAAGGAGAGAGAGGGGGGACAAAAAAGACAACAGGACATCAGGGTTAGGCAGAGTCTTTGGCCTGTTGCCAGGAGGGGCAGTCACCTGCTAAATTGTTAAATGCTTTATTAATTTTTTAATCAAATTGAGCATGCTCAGAACACACATCCTAATTATGTCCCCTTTCCAAACAGCTTCCATGTTCATCTCATTTAGCCCATTTGATTAAAAAAAGCTGTTACACTGTAGTTAAAGTTGTGGGGTAATGATGATGACGACACATCCACAGCAAATAAATAAAAACAGGCAAGTCTTTGACGGTGCATGAGCACTTATTCCGTCCATGGCACAATGGGAGTGAAGATGTAGGGCACTTTTCAGTCAAGACTTATGGACTGTTCATAATATATCAACAGCCTTCTAGAAAATGAGCGCAGTCTCTCGTGTAATGCGCCGAGGGACCGACAGTAGGGGGGAGGGGGAAAGATAGGGAGTGAAAAAAAGATACACCAAGAAAGAAAGAGTGAAAAAGGCTCCTGGCACAGTGATGGTAATTCAGGAGGATGGCTTTCTCCCATCTCTGTTTCAGTAGGCTCCATCTATAGCCCCTGTCTAATAACTAATATTACGTGTGGCTCGCTTGTCCTGCACTCCACGGCTTGCTGTCGCCCTCAGAGAAATACACAGCTTGGAAAATGAAGTGCCCTGCTCCCACGTCTTTAATAAAGGATCAGGCCACGGTCTAGGAACAACTATGTGCACTGTAAAAATTTGGCATTTAAAGAAACACTGCCCACAAATGTGCCTTGTTTTTATTTATTTATTTATTCATTTATTTGATTTTGTTTACCTTCATAGTTGACCTGTCCATCTCCGTCAATATCTGCTTCTCTGATCATCTCGTCCACTTCCTCGTCCGTTAGCTTCTCACCCAAGTTCGTCATGACGTGACGGAGCTCTGCAGCGCTGATGTAGCCATTTCCGTCCTGGAGACACACAACAAGTTATCAAACGTGAGAAATAAACAACAACAACAATGACAACAAAAAAAAAAAAAAATCATAGTTTAACAAATGGTGTGGCCCAATTCCCACCAGATGGATTAATGAACAGACACAGCAGCAGGCTCTAAGCAAACAGGAGCTCAGAAACACCAGGATTTACTCGATGACTGGTTCTTGCTGCAGGTTTGATGCTATTTAGTGCTGAACTGGCCTGGAAAGCATTTGTTATCTCAGCTCCTAAAGGCTCTCTGGCTTTTCATGCCAAAAGAAAACATTTAAATAGGTATAAGAAGCTTGAACTGTGACCCAGCATAGAACAGGCTTGCCAGACATCGAACTTGGACTTGCTGTGAGGCTTGTCCTGCTCTGTCAACTTCCTGTATTTGTTATTCAAGCGTCAACTTTGCCTACCTTGTCAAATACTCGGAAAGCCTCGCGGATCTCCTCCTCGCTGTCTGTGTCCTTCATTTTTCTGGCCATCATGGTCAGGAACTCGGGGAAGTCGATGGTTCCATTACCTGGAACAGGAGATCAAACGGGCACATTTAATCAGACAAAATTGCAATTACTTAAAAGCAAACTCAAATAAGTACAGATAAAATACCTGAGCAATTTGGCTGATGAAGAGCACCTGATTCAATATTAATTCAGTGCACCTGTCCTTATTTTCAGGCTTTTTCCCATGTGTGAAACCTAAGTTTCTATTAATAGAGAGAAATATGCACCCATCAACACTTGACAATGGATGGTATTTCCAATAAGAAATACCCAAATGACTGTACAAAGAAAAGAACAAAGTGCTCTACGTGCTTTGTACTTGGGTCTCCTCAGTCTTTTGAGCATCACAGCTCATTGAAGTAAAAAATATATTTATCCAGTTCCTCACAGGACGGTGTCTTTTCTTTGTACAGTACTTTGAAACCTAAGTCAACCATTTTCATGACGGTATGGGACATCATTTTTCCACCTCTACAAAGGAATTCCTGGCAATGACAGTACAACTCCAGACATGAATAATTGTATCGCGGGGGAACACCCCTGAATTCAGTTCTCCATGCACCATACATCCCTCCTGCTATAAACACAGCTACAGCAGGCAGAGAGGCGGGGGAGCGGGGGGAGATTGGATGTATGTGTGTGTTTCCCCTGTCTTCCTCAGGGAAGCCCTTGGAGGAGGTTGTGTATGTTACACACAGCGCAGCAGGATTGCACGGGAGAACCCAGGGCCGGTCATCCATAATGCAGACACATAGCCTGGCCTTCTGCAAGCCTCCATAAATTAAAGGCTCATCCCCCCCAAAGCCTCTCTCCTTTCAAACATCCTGTGTGTTAGCGGGTGGGCCGAAAAGCAGGAGAAGTAGGTGTTGCCGGTGGTGGTAATGGCCACCACTATGCTTGTGGCGGCATGCGTATATGCAATAGGATCAATATCCAAGTTGCCGCTGTCAAAGCGGGATTATCCAGGGATCAGGCCGTCTTGACAGGGGGAAAGGATAGGTGGTCTTAAATGCACCGGCAGGCGGGAGGGAAGGAAGGGAGGGATGATGGTGGTGAGCCTGACAATGGTGGTGGTGGTGAGCCTCGCTTTCATGTAGACCTGGAGACATTGTGAGTGGGTGGTATGGTAGTGATAAAGGAATTAATCACTGCTGTGTTGTGAGAGGTGGGAAGGGTGTGGGCGGAGGGGGAGAGGGCTGTATTGCAATTAATGGCTGAAAAAAAAAATGCAAAACTGAAATTTGTGTTGGGATTGAAGCGAAGGTCAGGGACGCTGAGGGTGAGGCACCCAGCAGGATTAGCTTCAGGGTGGGACAGAAGGGCGGGGGGGGGCTACTCTGGGATTAACCAACGAAAGAGCATGCCTCAGTGAGACGACAGAGAGAGAGAGAACAAGAGTATGGGGGAGAGAGGAAGAGTGTGAACGCACAGACAAGCGGTAATGTGATGGGGCAGATGGTGATCTAATGGCCCGGGGTAATGATCTAAGGACCTGTTATCTAACACACAGAGACAGCCAGCAGCACCAAGGGAACACATACTGCCACTCAGGGTTGGGTGGAAGAGTAGGGTGAGTCCCCGTCTTCAAGAGGGGCAGTTCTGCACACTGGAAAATCATCACTGGCGGAACAATGACTAGGGAAGGATTTGGGGGTTGGGGTGGGGGCTTGATTGATATCTGCTTTGCTCAACTGAACCTGAGGCCAGTTGCCGCTGTGGAGGAAGAAGAGGGGGAGGGACAGAAGTCAGGGGGAGGGGAAGCGGGAAGGGAGAGAAAATGGTGGGAGGGAAAGAGAGAGAGAGGGAGGGAGGGAGGGAGGGAGTGAGTGGGTGGCAGAGAGATGGAGATGAGGGAGATGTTGAGAGGAGAGAATATAAGGAGTGAACCGAGTGGGAGATGGTGCGATTACACATAAGAGGTGCTGACGCAAACTATAGAGGGCTGAGGCATCTCGGTGCACTTGTGTGTGGTCACCCTTTCCCTTCATTACAAAGCAACCTTGCATGCCTGGGATAAGAATGGCAGGGTTGTATAATGATGATGAATGCAGCGCCGGGGCTAAAGGTAGCACCTCTGAGCTAAATATTTGCCAAATCAATAATTAAACAATATAATCCGATCGAGTGATTTGATTTTAGGTTAGGGTTAGTTTATACGTTTGGTGTGATAACTCAAGTGACTCAACTGACTTTAAGCCACAGTCAAATATATTTTTTTCCCCAGGTTTTTAAGTCTGCCAAGTATTACAATGGTAGCCTTGTATCGTGTTAAGCAGCTGTGGTTTGCTTGTGTTCCAATGTGTGTAATTGAAAGATAAACTCTGCCAATTTTGCCTGTGTTTTTGAATTGATCCATTATTGGACTGTTCAATGCCATAATCCATGCTGTCAATAAGTTGTTTGTTGACTTTCCAATCAAACAGCCAAGAGGCTATTCCCTGAACAGCTCTCTCTAAATGTCTAAAGTAAACCATCTCCTTTTTTTTTTTTTTTTTCATTCATTGTCATTCATTGCCACAGCCTCCTTGTTTGGTAAATAAAGCTGATTTTCAATGGGCCAGCTGACATCCCATGGCTGCGTATGTGGGTACTGGATGTGCAAAGCGCAGAGAGGCCTTATGTAACCACTTTTATTTTCCATTACTAGCTTCATTGCTGTCTGACCTAGATTGCATCAGCCAAGGGAGGTACAGGCAGAACAAGGGGATGTTAGTGATGGTGTGTGTGTGTGTGTGTGTGCTCGTTTGCAATCGGGTGTAACAGGGAGGTGTGTGTGTGTGTGTGTGTGTGTGTGTGTGTGTGTGTGTGTGTTTGGGAGTGGGAGGAGGTTGAAATGAGGATGGTGGGAGGACGTTTCAATAAAGGGGATTGATTTCTCCTGATCAATGCAGCCCCATTTACGAAATCCTATAAGCTGACAGAGCACCGCTGAGGTGGGGGCCCACTGACAGCTAGCATCCCCAACCCCAAAGCCCAAGGACAGCCAACTACTGAGCTGCTGGCCAACTCCTTGGACTTCTCCGTCTCTCTGTCTGTGGCTGTCTCCCTCTCTGAACCACAGTGCATGTGGAAGGCCATGCAGTGTTGGAAAGAGATTGAGTGAACAGAGGGGGGTGGAGTTAGGAGGATAGAATCTGTCTGTCTGAATAATGGCCCGTGATGTCCTCTCAGCACTGGTGCTAACACTGTGACAGTCTTTTGACACTTAGGCTGCCCTTCTCACCAGCGCTGGCAGCACCTCCCGCACATATACATCTCTGACATTGTCAGCTGTGATGGAGTTCAACACGCAGTGACTAAACTGCTGACAGGGTGGGACACGTCATCTGAAAAAGTAGCTGGGTGGACAGTTGACTCGGACAGTTGGCGAAGAGGAAGAGGAGGTGGGCAACAGCATCACTGATGCATTTCAAGATGAGGCGGCAATGGGTGCCCTATGTATTTAATTGCATAATTGTAGGTTTTATAATTGAAATACTCCAGAAAAGTGTTGATTAAAAGACCCAAACTGATCTTGTCGTCGATCTTGCTTGAACTGTGCTTGAAACACTGAAAGGGAAAATGTATGGCAAGTTTTTACAGCCCCCCTGTAGTGTAACAGCTGTAGTTCATTGGATTGAACAGTGGTGAACTGGTCAATCTGATGGCTGATGGAATGGGCGTGTATTTCCCCTATTAGCACAATGTTAAATACTTCCCCCGTGCCAACTATAGATTCTATTACCATCCACCCTGTTTAAACCGATGGTCATTCTACATATGTCCAGTGACCTATTTTTCACACATGGAGGTAAAAATATCCACCAGATATGTAATCATATCCCTTTTGATTCTGTACTTATGTCCTTACTTATCCTACCAGAACTGTATTTAAGTTCCTATCTATGTACCGTGTGAAGTGTATGTTGTTTGTAAAGCATATTAAAACCCACAGATATGTATTGCTCCACAGTGTAATTGTAGAATACAGATACTTCTCACCGATTTCTATCTCAGCTTCCTCATTTGGGACTAATCAAGAGGGATTGTCTAGCTGTTTCCTTATTTGGCACTAACCTGCAGTAACCTCCTTAACACAGCACTTATTTATTTCTGACAAATCAGAAATGAATGCCTTACAGCTTCCTCATTTTGAACCAATTAGAAGTGGCTGTGTCACTTCTGCTTATGTATCTGTGGGCCAATCAAGCGTGTTTATACTGACCGTCAGCGTCCACCTCATTAATCATGTCCTGCAGTTCAGCCTCTGTGGGGTTCTGGCCCAGCGACCTCATGACAGTGCCCAGTTCTTTGGTGGTGATGGTGCCGTCACCATCCTTATCGAATAAGGAGAAAGCCTCCTTGAACTCTGCAGAGGTAGGGATTAGAGTAGAGGTTAGATTACCATTTCGATTACTGAAATGGATTAGGTTAGGATCCAGTGGTCAGGTTAATAAATCCTTTTTCAGGGATGTGGTTACAGGTGCCGTGGTGATTAATGCCACTTTTCCAGCATAATATCATGTGGTGTCATGCAGTGCCATTAAACCACATTCATGTCTTCTGGAAGTGTCTGTATAACCTGCAGAAAGCTTCACAATAATAGTTCTTGGAGCTAAATGTGGTTCACTCTCACAAACAAGGCATTTTGGATGTACCAGGAATTTTTGGGTAGAGCTAGCGGGTCCAATGAATTGCAGAACACAAATTTTGGTTAAGCAAGATTATGTGGGTATAAATATGTGTGTATTTATCAGAAATAGAAAACATGCCCTGCCTGGCTCCACCTCTGTCCTGATTGATTCTCACTACAGAGAGTCCCTATGCAGTGGGGAAAAAGGCTATAAAAGGATGGCTGTCTAAAAATGAACAAAACTGGAGTTATAAATGTGCTGGGCTCTAATGCTATAGAGGAGTCTTATCTCATGTTGTGACAAAAGAGAACAAAGCAGAAAATTGAAAATTGGGGGGAAAAAGGCAACAGATTTCACTCCAAGAACTTCAATGTGTGTATCAGCTCCCTCTTGGTACTGGCGGGCTTCTAAAGAAAGGGCCATAGAAGCCCATCCAGGGTAAGCTATCTGAAGTGCAGGCAATAGTGAGCATTAGCCTTGGAGCCTTGGCACAAACTAATTAGCCGCAGAGGGGGTTTGACTAAGAAAAAAAAAAACAGAACAGCCTCCAGATTTAGTACAAAGCCCACATCACTTCATTATTTATCATGAATATCACAAGGTGCCTCAGCCACTGAGAGGAACAGTTATGCTTGCATGTAAATCTGTCCATGCACTGTAGCTGCATGGGTTTAATTCCTGACTCATGCTATGCTGTAAATATTGCTTTCTTCTCATTTACTTAGCATCTTCACTGCGCAGTCTGCAAAGTTAATGAACTACCAAGGGAGGGCAGACTCCAAAACTATCCAGCATTCTGTTTCATGATGTTCTTGGTCCGTGACGTAGAAGTGAACGGTACAGCTAATGAGAAATGCCTCTATAACCTTCCTCATGTGACAAGAGGAACTTTATTGAATAATACAGCAGTGAGGCTGTCACTGAGCTGCAAACAAAGTCAGCGAACACGCAACAAGGAATGTGGCTGTGAGTGGAGGGAAGGGAAGGGAGCAAAAATTCTCTGTTCCTACCTGCAATCTGCTCCTCTGTTAGTTGGTCAGCCTGTGGTCAGGAAAAAAAGAGGGAGGGGGGGGGACAAACAAACAAGTTACTCAACAGGCAATTATTCCAAATACCAAACAGTTTTGTCATTACATCCCACATCATACCCACCCACCAACCAGACATCTCAACACTGAGAACAGTGTTCAGAGGTCTGTCAATTTCAGCGCTAAGCCTTCGCCAGAGGCCTCAACCAGAATCCACTCTCTGCTCTCAAAGTGAATATCAAGACTGTTCATCGATTGTATCTCATGTTAAGCCCCCGTTCCTTAATATTTCAGTGAAAGATTTCTTTATGCGCCACTTTATTTCCAGCGTGAATCATTTCCAACGGTTGCTTTTTTTTCCTAATCAGGATTAGACCATGCTCAATCGATTGTGTCCCAAGGAACGCCACTGATGTGGTTGAAGATACGAATGCCTTTGGGAAGCCATTTTGATTCCTTCTCGACTTTGCCACGAAGCTGATATTCCTGCTGAAAATCAGACACCAGGCCTACTTCAATTGCATAAAGAGCGAGCGCTACTTTATATTTCATTAACTGGATCCCCATTGGTGGATGTGACTGCTCGTCTTCTTTAGGTGCATTTGTGTACAGTCACAATGAGATGTCTCAAACACAATGGGAACTACTGAAAGAGTGCATTTTTTTTTTTTTTGGACTGACAGAGACTGCCTCTACCACATGCTAATCCATTGCCAGCTCCACCAGGCACTGCGTGAAATTGTACTCTCGGCCATTCAGCTGATCAGTGGCTTCTTGAGATTGACTCGCTATGTATGTACAAAGAGTAGAATAAGTAAATATACTCCTGTCTTCACAAGTGGTCCATTAATAAAGAGGGACAGCAGGACAACAAGACAGTGTAATGAAAAGGATAAGGGATTGTCTGCAGGCCAAGAGAAAATGTTTAGGCGGGGTTGTTTCAGGACATATCAGCATGGGAATGTTTTCCATGGTGCTATTGCTGCCTACCAACAGGGAAAAGGGCCTGCTGGGTTGGCATGGTTTGGTTCCCCTCCCAGCCTGCTCTCTCCACGAACTAGCCTCTCTAATGGCTGTGAGTGACTCACACGGGCTTTCAATGGCTTGCAAGCGTGTATTCACGGCCAGGCCTTTTACATAGATGGATCGAGCCTGTGAAGGAGCCACTGATTTCAGACAAACATCCTCAGCAGTAAAGCGGTGATGTGTGAATATGAAGCCTGTGGTACAAATGGCGCCTCCCACAGGTGCCCTCCCTTCCTCGTTTGAGGGAAAAAAAACAGAAACTTGTTATTATTATTGTTAACAGACGACTGACGTCATTCTGCTGGCAGTAAAACAGGAACACACACACACAGACGAACACACATGAGCTGACACCCATATGCACGTCCAGATGTATTTTAACCTTTATACTGATATACTAAACACAAGCACATCTCTCACACACACACACACACACACACACACAGAGAGACACTATTAATGGTATTCTTCCTCAACACCAATTCTTTCCATCCCCATGTTTCCTGTGAATTAGTCAGAGTAGCCAGTTCTGCCTCAAAGCAAATTCCTACAGCCCATCGGTGTGTTTATGTGTTTGCACAAGCAATCTGGCTGTGGATACAGTCAAGCACACGTCACATAACAAAGCCACGCTTATATCACATGGCTGTGCAAATCTTAGCCTTGCCAAGTTTTTGTGCAGAGGAGATTCTTGTCTTTAAATCAAGACAGTACGACAGTTAATTTAATTTGTTGCGTCAAAGTAGATCCAGTTAAGACTGGATATTATTTATCAGATAACCGCGTGACACACTGGCAGATGCCCTTTAACTTGAGCTTTTTGAAAACAAAAGGCCTCTCCTCTTGGCTCAAGTAGAAGCCACGGGAGAGATCGATCCGGCCAGCAAGGGTTCATGGATAACTTCAGCAGCCCTCATACGATTAGCTGACATGATTCAATAACCTGTCCCGCACACAATAGCCTTTGCTTTTCCTCTCTCTCCCTGCCCTCTTTCCTGTCTTCATTTCCATCTCTGAGATTTGTGAAATGTCAAGAGACAAAACGACTCTACTGAGGGGTGGGGGGTGAGGTGGGGTCAGGTCAATGACACTAATATGCCCCCTACTCTGACCAATATTCTCTCTTTCCTTGCTCTTACTGTCTTTCCCTTCTCCATCTGCCACTTCTCCTTTGTCTTTCATTTCTCTTTGTCCATCATATTGCTGGGCCTCTCTCTTTCTCCTTCTCTTCTATCTCTTTTGGCTCGCTCTCTGGTGCATCTGTCTTGCTGTCTCTCTCTTCCTTTGCCTTTCTATCTCCTACTGTCTGTCTTAAGAGGACTGGGTGTGGGGTTCGGTGACTCAGTGTGCTGTGGATCCTCCCCTGGCTCTGGCCCAGGCTGCTGGGCCTCACTGTGCTGCTGCGCCACCAGGCCCACTACCGGCCCATCCCTTCCTCCACTCCGTTTCCATCCTTATTCCTCTGGCTCCTGGAACTCAGCCCATACCAACTCCTACTCCTCCAAGCCTTTTCCCCTCTGTGTGTCTTTCTATTCCTCCTCTCTTTCCCTGACACACTGCTAAGAGGAAACTCCCTCTGATTCATGATCCACACTGTCCTATGGAGAGGGCTGTGTGTTGCCTGGCTTCCAGCCTTAATGACAGCTTGTAGAGGAATAGGTGGGGGGATCCTGGCAGTGGCTCGCTGGCATGAGTGGGTCAACCACTCCCACTGTTACTCGGGCAGCCAGACCCAGCAGAGAGCTCCATACAAAACTATGGGAGGCAGCAGTTCACTGGGCCACTGAGTTACATCTTTGCCTATCATAACATCCTTCTCCAAACAAACGGCATCCTTCCCGGTGAGTACTGCGGTTTAATTCCACTGAGGATGCAAAATGGTGCAAGTGAAAGCCAAGTGGTACCTTGTCCTTTAACATCTCCAAGCCTTTACTTTATGTGTTTGGGATTTGTTATTGTCAGTTGTAGCAACCATTACTGAAGTAGCAACTCCATATTCACCACATGAAAGGTGCAAAACCAGCTGCCACTCTGACAGATGGGTGTGACACACACACACACACACACACACACACACACACACACACATTCACGCTGACTCACAGACCCACTCACAAAGAGTCAGTGTGACAAACACAGGCATACAATCCCGTTCTATAGGGTCACTGAGCTCAACAGAGTGCTGAACGCCTCTTCTCTTTGAGCCTGGACAAAAGACAGAGGGGGCTTTGGGCTGGGCTGGCACTGGAGGGGAGGAGGGAGAGTTGATGGGTGTAAACAACACCAGCCTCGCTGCACCCTCAAGGCATGGCCAGTCCACCATATGGCCTGGCGGTTGTAGGTGGCTGGGTGCTCGCCTCCATACGACAGAGAGCACTTTACCTCTCTTAGACACCAGGAACATGGGGACATGGCTATAGGGGTGGCCGCCCAACATATAAATTATTCATTGCAGCAGATCAGATGTCCTCCGAGTTGCTCAACATGCATCAGCAAACAAGAGCGCAACAGGAATAGGATAGGGTCTTAGCATGGTCCAGCTACTTATTCGATACTTCCACCTCAATGGGGGAGGCTGTTTCCACTTCAATGGGTGTATTGATGTGGACAAGGGGCTTACGCCTGTGGATTAGACTTTTTCAGAGATGCTGATATGCAGGCTAACTCCATAACAATTCCACTTTACACTCCAATTACTACGTGGCGTTGCAACATGAAACTGCATTGCAGCTCGATACCATATATGGGATATTTGATCACAGCAGAGGGGGGGAAACGAGGTCTATGGCTTCTTGACTCCCATGGGCCATTAATGATCCATCAAGGTTGATAATCAATGGATTAGCTCGAAGGCCTCTTTTCCACATCCAGATCATTTCCATTGGGTTACTTCTCCTTATGTGACGTAACTAGTGGAAAGGCTCTGTTTCTTTAGCTGGCTGCAGATGCCTGAACAAAATGTGTGTGTGTGTGTGTGTGTGTGTGTGTGTGTGTGTGTGTGTGTGGCCCTGTGTCTGAAACATCTGGTGAGATTGGTTCGAAGAGAATTATAGTTGACATACATTCACACAAGTCACCGAGGCCTATGGAATTCATACTTCATCGTTTAATGGCATTTCAGCAACCAGAGAGAAACAGCTGGACTTACAAAAAAAATATATAGATATATAGGCTGCAGTTTGGCATGAGAGTCCTGTAATATTCAGGTTCACAACATGTTTACTTGATTTGTAAAGTCAACCCAACTTTACAGCTGTTTATGTTTAGTGGTAGCCAGTGCAAGAAAGAGCTTCTTGGACGACTCGCCCCGGTAAGGGATTTGCATACCATCAAAAAATTTGCAAAGAGGCAACCAAATCAGCCAGCATAACACGGAGATAAACCTCCAGTGCCTGCAGTAAAGGCGGAACTGAGGCTGATATCGCTTTTCCGAGGCAGCCCAGACAGGACAGGCGATACAATGTAGCTTAAACATTTGCACTACACAGAACATGGTGGATTTCCGTTGCGGTACACTGACGAGATACACTGTTCCAATTGGCCCATCACGGCTCGGCTCGACAGGCAACAAGATGGTGCAACCTAGAAAAAGGGAAACCTAATGGAGCCAGCTCGTTTCCTCAAAACGAGAAGCGCCCTTCGTGCACTCGCCTTTAGTGGCGCTCGGAAACCGACTCCACGCCGTCTTACAGGGCGGAAAAAAACACGGATATCTTTCAAAAAAAAAAAAAAAAAAAAAAAAAAGGGTTATAACATACTGCTTATAACACGTCTGTCAATAAAATGTCAGCAAGGGAGTTGTGGTCCGATCTTTCTGATAGGTAGGCTTCCCAACACGCCTGCGCTCCAAAGGCGGATTGTAAAATGTAGCCTAATGCACTTATGGCTGCAGAATTATGCTGTAATAACCCAGAATAGCTTGCTAGTTATCCCGATACCATTAAATCTAGTCCAAGAATTAATTCGATCTGCACCATGCAGCCATGACCCGTTATGGCCATATGGGCAATAATGCCGTAAAAATTGCGCAGTTATGGGGAAACACTGTTCCCTTTTGAAAAAGGAGCATCATCTCAGAAATAAATCTAGTAAGCCACATAAAAGATTACCCATATTCTGGTTTTCCTTTATCCCGATGCGATAACTACATAAATGCAAAAGTGTACATATATATTTATGAAATACGCTTCGCGGGCGTTTTCTGTCTCCTCTATAAAAAGAATAGTCTATACGAGGAATCAATGAATGAGCAACAAATACAAGGAAAGAAAAGCAATAAGCAACAACAGACTTGCACTTCAATCGGCAGAGGCTCTCCCGGAATTAAAATGTATTTCTTGAGTATTGAGAATGAATGAGGATACGTACCATGTCTGATGAGTTGTGTGCTTGTTGGTCTATGGAGGCAGACTAGGAGTGTGGTCGTTCCTTAGATGGAGTTCCACTAGCGGGTTAGCAGTGTGTATATTGGCCGTGGCCAGAATGGGGATTGCCTGTGTATCCCTCCGCCACTCGAGCACTGATCACTCACTTTCTTATTTCAATTCAGAGCTGTTGCAGCAGCGCGGCCTCCAGCCAGAGACATGCCAATCACAGTGTCTAAAACGCCTGCAGCGCATGTTGAGCATCCTGAAACACAGCCTGTAACAATACGACTGGCTCACCCAAACCTCAATATACCCACTTCTGTACTGACAAGAGTCTTTCTGCCATCTAAATTCGGACTATACACAGCTATAGGCATCTTCATACATGTTGATGCAAAGCTTCCTGCAGTACATGCATTTTAAATGGGCATGACCTCATGAGAAAGCAAACCCCTAACCTTGAGGATGTTAGTCAAATCAGCTCATCTGTTCTATCATAGGAAGCAGCATCAATCCGGTGCCAGTTATGTAAAGAAAGGAGAAAAACATATTAATGCTTCTTGGGGTGTAACTGATGTTTATGGTTTATGTTTGGCTTATAATGATTACCAGCAAGAGGTCATAACCACTGTATCTCTGTGTAGACCTGTTTTGTGCACCATACTGCAGGCTACCATGACTTGCAGGAAGGCCCCATGATGTGCAGTTTTTTATGCCTTTGGTTAGCAATGAAAATGAAATTGAGCCCAAGTAGTTATTTAGCATTAACACATTAACAGAGGTTAAAATGGTTTATAGTTGGGTGACACCATCAAGGACTGCCATCGCTGTCTAGAGGAGGAGAGATGGATTGCAGTAACATCTTTCTATGAGTTTGGGGTTGGTTCATTCATTTAGTAAGACTTAAATGGTGGCTGGTCTGCTAACTTTCTTTCCACAGCTACCACCACACCTCATCATCCACTGCAATCAACACCTCACCCTGTCATAATATCACTATTATCCAAGATGAATCAACAGCCAAAAAAATAGGGAGAGAATGTATTAGGTAAAATTGTTATACATGTTTTATGTAACTTATGCACTGCAGCAAATAAAGAGGATTTCAAAACTAAATACATGTGTAAGTAAAAATTACAAATACAGCTCCAATCCAGATTATTTCCTTTACGGCACATTTCTTGATGTTTCATTACACATTTTTGTATCTCATTTTGTTGCCATTTTGAAGTAATTTTGAAAATCATAGCCTGCTTCAAATTCTGTTAAAAATGCAGACTGCACCTTTAAATTGGACCCATAATTGAGAGACACCAAAACTTCATTTCATGGCTCTAATGATGTTTTTCGCATTAAAACGTCAAGTCTCTTTAACAATTTAACAAGAAACTGCCATCTAGATCCACCTGCCGTTTTTTCTATTCCACAACAGATTTGAATTCTCCCAACATACAGCACTACTTTATGGGTGCGGAAGGATACCATTGGTGTGGGAAGCGACTGGTTGACACTGGAGAATTTGCTGTGCCGGTATGTGATGGCGTTTCTGATTGGCCGCTGCAGACCCGCAATATTATACTCCATGTATCGGCGAGTGTGATTGGCTACGTGGGACCTGCATTGCACCAGGCAGTGGCACTTGATGGAAATATAATAAATATAAATACAAGAAACTTAAAAATCAACACACCGTTAACCGTGGTTTCTCTAGCACCTCATTAGTTATGTTATATGTTCAACATTGGTTGGCGGGGTTGGAGGGATGGAAAATGTGACAGGTTTTATTAGTACAGGGTGGTTGTTTGATAGGCTCGACATGGGAAGTGCGAGACCTGCCATTGGCTGCTACAGAGTCTTCCAGGTAGGCCTGTGTGAAGTGTAAGAATGAAGCACGGCAGATTTGTTGCACTTATTTAAGCTGCGCAACAACTGCAGACAGTAAAGCCTGTGTTATCTTCTTCTTGTCGTTCACCCTCAGGCCAGAGACAAGCTCGGGCTGACAAATACCTGCCCGAGGGCCATGAATGAAATTTGGTACATAGAATGACAAAGCAAAACTTGATAAAGCAGATACTATCACACTGTTGTCATAATTATAATAAACAGTCTGCTAACTACACACAAGTCCTCCAGCCTGTTTGAGGATGAAGTGTGTCTGACCAAAGCGCCACCCAGTGGACACCGTGTAGAATTAAACTGGTGAGATCATCCAGGCACAATGAGGAAGGAAGAATTTGGAAAGGAAAAAAAAAAGGAAACAGGCACAGAGCCAGTGCTAGGAATTTTGTGGCATTTAAAGGGTGCAGCATTTTGGCACTTGATGCATGTAAACAATATGCTTGCACTGCTGTTGACTGTGAACACTGAGGTAGAACAAACTTGTAGGCGCAGCAGTAATGACTTACAAAACAAAACAGAAAAACATCCCATATCTCATGTTCTCTAAGTTTTCACATAACTATATCAGATAAGTCATACTTTTGTGGTGAAACAAACTGTTTAAAGATAGACTTGGCACAATGTAGTGAATCTGTGCAGTTCACTTGGAGACCAGGCTGTGCTAGATGCCTTCTCATCGGGTCATAGAGCTGAAATAAATTCAAATTAACAAATTAAATGACTCAACATATGTAATCTCATGAATGATTGAACATGCTGCAGCATTATTTCCTCCTTTGATTCATAAGCTGATATACTAGTTATTTATTGTTTGTCCCAGTGCCTATAGCTCCTTTGTCTCACTAAGTTTAGTTTTCTAACTTTTTAAAGGAGGGATAAGAGTGCGAGGCAGCTGATAGGGATCACTCACTGCTGATTGTGTAGACATGCTCCAAGGCAAATGGCAGAGCTTGTTTTGAAAGCTGGTGAGTAAAGTCCTAAGTTTTGAGCACATCATATTATAATGTTTGTGAATACCTGAATACTAGGCCTTGTATGACAAACATAATTGTGGATTTTTTAAAACTCATTTGTCTATTTAAATGTACAAGTTTCCACAGCCGGTGCAAATGAAAATAAGGCTGTTACAAATACAAAATGTATTTTAGGTGTAGATTAAGAATTTGGTTTAAATTACCTATTGCCATAGTGAGACTGTTGTCTAAACCTTTGCAACTCAGTGTTAAGCCTGAGTGGGTTCAATAACAGGACACGAAAATGTTTTGCAAATGTCCTACATAGTGAGGTTACCGTTTGAATTTCTTTCGAAAACCCTTTGGATGTTAGAGAATCCTGAAAATAATGTAATCATCTGCTTTTAAACAGAACATTATTTGCTCGAGCACAATCTGTACACATCAACATGAATGAATAATGTGAATGTGACATTTCAGAGAATGCCAACAACATGGTCAGCCCTGTCTTATCATCCCCCATCAGTATCTCTGTGCTTGCGGGGGCGGTTTGGAAATACCCAACCAAGAGATGCCTCGAGCTGTCAGGTCAAATGCCTCATTATAACACACCCCTCCCTGGCCCAATACGCCACGCTTGTCTTATTTAAATGTTTTTTACCATTTGCTGAATGTTGCAGTTGAAATGCGTGACTGATTTAATAAGGAGAGAGAGTTGCAGGGGAGGGGGGCTGCAGCAGCTGCAGCAGCAGCAGCATTCCCACTCAAGTCCAAACACGGCCCTGGAAGTGTCTAGATGCTTTGCTGCATGGGGCCACTTTCTGCTGAGCGCTGACTTACACATGGCTCCACATCAAGAGGAATTAAATCAATGCTGCTGTTCGCTACATGTCAAGCTGTACACTGAGTGTGGCTTAGCTGGATTAAGCTCAACGCACTGGAATAACCAAGAGGCGTTGTGAAATCCAGTCACAGTCAGCACTCTCCCCCAGCCATGTGCTTCCCCCAGAGGAACCCAAACATGCACTAAAACATTCCCCTTACTCACTAAACACTAATGCACAAGCGCACTGACATTACACAGTTCCTGGAAGCAATGTCTGAGTAAATGCTACAGTAAGGTTGCTTTTTCTTCTTCTGTAACCCCAAGATTTATTTATGTGCATCTGTGTTGTTGTCTAGTAATTGGTGGAGAACATTTTTTTTAAGGGAGGAAGGAATTTCAACATCACGACGGGCAGTTCCCTCAGCCCTTGTGTTTCTCTCTCTCCCTCCCTCTCTCTCTCTTTCTCTGAGTTTTCACAAAGTTTTGCTGTGAGAAATAACAGGTTTTTTGTGTGTGCATGTGTGTGTGTGTGTGTGAGAGAGAAAGAGGGAGGAGGAGTGATAAAGAGGTAAGAAACACTACATATGACTTCGCATATTGACTTATACCACAATTAATTCTGTTTTTGACACCAAGGGCAACAACAGAGATTGAACTAATTGAATAATTTGTGTGATTAATTAAGTGAAGTTATCAAAGCACAGGGATAAATGCAATATACAGTCATCTAATGGGGCGCAGGCATCCACAGATGCTGCCGCTCTACAAACACGGCCTAACAGGGTTCCAGCCAAATAGCTGCAGCGAAACAACGTGGATCAAACACACGACTAAAGCTGTGACCAGATACTTTACAGTCGAAAAAAAAACTCTTTATTGTTGTTTTATTTATTGTCATATCACATAACGGTAACAAGAGAGCAGGGTAAGCCAGACATAACATGCACAAAATATATCAAAACTCTCTGGGAAGACAGACAACACAAGTGCTGCCTCCTCTATTTCACACAGCGATGGCAGATCAGGGGGTGGGGGAGAGAAAAGCAAAAGTTTAAATGTTAGAGGTAGAGCCCCTCTGGTGTGCCCTCCTGCTTCTTGTACAAGACGTTCTCCTTGGACTTTTTGAAGTCCTCGTTGGTGACCTTCATACGGCGCTCCTGCAAAGCCATGAGGCCTGCCTCTGTGCAGATGGCCTGCAGGAGGGGAGAGGACAGGAGGGGAGAGGTGGAAAAAAGAATAGAAAAAACATCTCACTACAAATAATTATGTTTTGGAGAAAAAAAAAAAAAACATGCTGCATGTTAAGACTGATTGGTTGGCATTGGTTATGAGGACATGCTGACGCTGCCAGGACAAAAAAGCAGCAGTCCAAGTTAAGACTAATAATTAACTCAAATATCAAAATCATAATCCAAATCACAGGTGCTGCAAAGTGAAGCAAGATGGGAGACTAATGATGCAAGCACACAGAAACTATAGTTTCTGGTTTCTACCACAGTTTGCAGAAACTATAGGGAGGTTGCCATCACTGTAATTAATTTGACAATGTTGCAATTACTCTACACCTTTAAATTTACACTGTTATTCCTGTAAAACTATTTAAAGTAATGGTAATTAAAAATAAAATGCTGCTCAGTAATAGAACAGGGCCGTCTCAACCTTCCCAGCCTTTTCATAGTAACTTTACCAGCTGCTGTAGCTGACAGTAAATGTGTGCAAGAGACCGCGTTCACATTTATAAGATCAACAGACTAAACCTGGAGTTAAAGAGCCAACTCCTTGCTGGAGCTGCTCAAAGTGCCATTCTGGAATATTCCACATGAGGGCAGCAGAGCTGTTTTGGTGAAACATAACGCTCCAATTGCAGAGTTGCTGGATCTTTGCCAACACCTTTCATGCTCATCTAAGCAATAAAGGGCTGCAGCCACAGAGCTAGGCTGGAGCAAATTAACAGCACATCTCTATCTCCATGATGCAATGTAACTGCACACACCCCTTGCATGTTCTATAATCCATTTTTATGTTGAGACAAATGAGAGAAAGGGCACAATGAGATGGAATCTTTTATTAGATTAAGAAAACAAATCAAAACAGAACAATGCTAAATAAATAATAATGCACATAGTGTAACCACAATGCACTACTGGTAGATTTTCAGTATATTTGATAAATGACTGTACTCTACCAGCCTCTCTGGAAAGTAATAACATGTGTAGGTGTGTAGGTTCCTCTGTAACCCAAACAATAAAAACAGTTTTCAGTCAGACCTTAATGTCCACTCCTGATTGGTCATCCTTAGCCAGGATCAGGTCATCCAGGGTGACTTCATCCACTACCATCACGCGGCCAGTGTGAACCTGGAAGATCCTCCTCTTGGTTTTTTCATCTGGCAGGGGGAACTCAATCGTACATTTTCAATTTTCTGTTATTCTCTTTTTTAGAACCTGGGGATGAATAAGACCCATTTCAAGCCATCTTTATATATAAATTTAAGGGTGCAGCAATAAATTGCCAATCATCATCTGCGGATAAGTTTTCTAATTAGGACATTAGTGATCTGTCAATCACTGTCTCAACCGCCTAATCAAAAGAATCAGGATCAGGAAAGCAGTCAAACACATGACATATATAGTGGGAGCCAAATTGTAGCTGTCAGCAGAGTGTTATGAATGTAGGCTTGCTGCCCGTCCGGCACTGACAGTTTGCCGTGTTTTGAATTTTGACAGCTTATTATCACCGATTAGAACCAGAGAGCAGAGAACATGCTGCCACAATGAAGAAACTGCTCTACCAGAGGTAATAGGTGAGTAGGCATCACACACACACACACACACACACACACACACACATGCACATTAACATGTGAGTACCACCATTTGTTTGTTGCATTATGGCTTGGCCGGTGGATGTGATGTATGTTAAGAGCAATCTGTTAAGGAGCTAAATTGTACAACTTATGTGCGTGGGGCACACCGTTACAGGTAGAAAGTTTGGGCAAACAGTATAATTCCAGTCCCTGATCAGCAGCCAGCCATATATTAGTTATTATTGCAGACTCTTGTTGGAATGTGCGTGCAGGCCAGCGGGACGCTAGAGGCCCATGCCAGTAAAAACCAGGGCCAGGGACTGACTGGGACACAAAAGTGGCCCTGCACTTTGACCCAGACCAGCCCACTGCCCACGCCGTCCAGATTCTCTGCACCCCCAATACCTAACCATGATCACACACAACATGAATACACCAGCCCCTAACACCACCTGTCTGCATCACAGCAAATGTACACTGATATACAACAATCATGAATGGAGACATATTTTCATTCAGAAAACACTTAAAGATGAAAAAGAGATGAAAGGTGAACTATATTTGTTGCATTTTAGGGCTTACATTTGTAATTTTGATAAACACTGGTAAAGATGAAAAAAACAGTTTTGGTCATTTTTTTTTTTTCTGCTTTTGAAAATGTTTCTTTTATCTTTTTTTGTCTATATAAAGTAAAATCTGCATTGTAACTACCTGCATTATGCTTTATTATAGGTCTGGCAATGTGAGGCAGCAGTGTGTCACATTGCCTCTGGTACAATGAGGTATTATTTTAATCATATTTTAACAATTCTATGTAGTTTTTACCTGTTGGAGGGCCATGCCTTGAGAAAAAAAAATAAAAAAAATTGACCAGCTGCGCACAAATAGAAATCAGCAGAATGATGCCCAAACCAATTGCAATTCTGGAACCTGTCAATAGTCCCTCCATAAATGGGTGGTACTTAATTTATTGTATTTACTCATACAAATAATGGCAACCAATTAATTTCAGTTGGTTACTGAAGTATTAAAATTGCAATAAACCTATGATTATACCCACAGAGAAAACAAATACACCAGCCACTAGAGATCTGCAGCGCATTGCTTCTGCCAGTGTAGCAGCTTCAGCTGACTGTAATGAACGTCTGCCGCAGCAGACGTGTTGCGCCGCGTCCGTGCCCAATGTAGTCTGGCCGTTACAGAGCCCTGCTCAGAGAGGAGATCAAGTGCACAGAGAGATAAAAACAGAGGGAGGGAGAGAAACAACTGCTGCTGGGGTTTAAATGGAGGGGCTTGGGCACAGTGCTGGAGCTGCAGAGACAGAGAGAGAGAGAGAGAGAAGGAGTCTGATAGAGGAGAGGAAGAGTGTGAAGAAGGGGCTCGTCTGGAAGACACGGATCCTAAGGTGACTTTTATGGTGCAATCATGGTTATATTCAGGTCTGGTCAGAGGTGTGTGTATGTGTGTGTGTATGTGTGTGTGTGTGTGTGTGTGTGTATGCGTATGTGAGAGACAGAGAGCGTGCACAAAGTGTTAAAGAGAGTTCCGAGTCCTGCAGGTAATAAAGAATGTGTTGATAGCCTAGAAGCCTTGGCAGCCTTTGGTTGGAGGTGGCAAAGCAGCGATAAATGAATTTTTGTGTACTCTCTAAAGCTCCAACAGATCTGGTTGACAGTGAATGAGGCTTAAGTGGTGGCAGTTTTGTTTGTTTGGGTGTGTGTTAATGTGTAAATATGTATTTGCAGAGGAGGAAGGTTTTTTCCTCTTGTCAGACAATGTGTGTCTGCCTCCGTCTCCCTGGTCTAGTCTGACTGATTGGATGGCTTATTATTGTGTTTCTGACAGAGAGAGAGAGGGATAGAGAGATAGAGAGGCAGAGAGAGAGAGAGGCAGAGAGAGAGGGGGAGGTTTAGAGGAAGGGAAAGTGATCAGATGACCGAGAAAGAGGCAGATGAGAAGATTAATCCAGGACAGAGAGGTGAAACAGACAGAGAGGGGAAATGATGGAGAACAGGAGATTTTTGGACAGCGGAAAAAGCAAATGGAAAGAGGAAAAGAGGAGAGAGAGAGCGAAGGGGAGACGGAGTGAAAGAGACAGGCTGACATGCTCTCTCCAGGAGTGCTCGGAGTGCTGCTCATTCATAATTCACCTCCATGGCAAATGTTCATTCACATACTGACCCCCCATCGCTGCACTCAATGAAGTTCTCGCCCCTCTACCTCTCCCCCTGTCTCTCAATGGACACCCCGTGGTGCGGCGTTCACTTAGTCCCTCCCCACAGCCCGAGCCAGGGTGCCACTTCATTTCCACTTTGACTCGATTCAACTTCTCAGATCTCATGTTGCATAAAGGCTGTAGCGTTTTTCCAGTGACGCTTCTTCTGGGACCAATTAAGAATGAGCAGCTTTTCAGTTGGACCAGTTAATTGGAGATTGAGTTGCGTTTAGTAAATTGAATATTGAATCTGGACTCTGGATGCAGATAATTGGTATGGATAGCTGAGTTGGTTCGTGCGTGCTTGTTAGTCAAATTCCATCAACACAGCCATGTGTGTGTTGAGACAGTCTGTAATTGTATGATTTCAGTCGCACACTGTATGCGTCACAGACTACCATTTACACTGCAGAATCATTATGAGCCCTGAAATCCGGCTGAATTCTGCCGAAAACATTTGCGACTGTATCATCATTCACATCACTGGACCTGGAACCCATTTACATCATTATCAGCACATCAGTCCTCTTCTGTCCTGATGTATTTCCAGTTGGTCCACATGTATATTTCACAGGTGACCTGGATTAAATAATACAATAGCTTATTAAATATGTAAAATATATTTGTTGTTAAAAGAGGTTTGCATTTTTATATTTTCTCATATATTCCTCTCCAGCTTCTGAACAGAGACTGGCGTACGAGGTTGGATATAAAGCTAGCTGGTGTCCAAAGATGGACAGATGCAGTGATCGTAAAAATACCTATTTGCCATGGCTCGGGACAGGTCCAAAGGCAACAAATCACCGCTATGTAATAGTGACACAGAATGCCCTATAGATATAAATGGTGGTACCATAAAGCTTTCACTAAATACTGCTAAACAAATCACTTGGATGTGTTAGACTTTTGGGTGAAGTATTCCTTTAATGCCTACACTGTAAGCCCACTGCCTCCTGTACCAGTCAACCACGGCTCATGTCTGACTAGTGCAAACTTTTCAGGGGGAAAAAAATACTGCAGAAATACTATTTTGTTCTAAAATGTAAATGCTACAAAAGAACACTTTTTCAGCAGAGAAAATCTAATATATAAAATATAATATTCTTCTCTTTTTCATCTTTAATATAGGTATTGAAGTACTGAGTATTGAGCACACATACCCACACACATAAATACACTTTAACAATTTACCCCACCATTTACGGTGGATATTCTGTGCCACGGCCTGTATTTGTCTGAATTTCATCGATGACTGGGCCTTTATTAAACGGTCTACTCGCTGCCACAGTGTTTTCAAAAAGAAGCCAGAGAGGCTGCTAATTAAGGACCAGGCTGCTGTTTGTATCTAATGAGAGAATCCTCCTCGTTAGTTTGCCAGGCAATGATTAGAGAGAAAAAGGAAAGAGAGGAAGGGGAAGAAGCCATAAATCAAGAGCGGCTCCTGACTGACTCTGATCAGCACAAGGCTCTGTGGGACAGTGAGGTTTTAATAGCCACTCTTTGACCAGTGTGACTATTTCTTGTTAAATTCCCAATCCACAACCCAGAGAACTGTGACAGAGGCTCTTGACACAAGGAAAGAAGGCTCTTGTAATGTCAGATAAATATATTTAAAGGAACAGTTCACAAAAAAATCCAGAACAAAAATATTTTCTCACTTAACTTAATTTTTGATGGTTTGCGCTCCATATAGAAATTAATTAGGCTGTCAAGAGCTACAGTATTCTGTATTTCACAAGGCTGGGAGACAGGGGAGATCATGACAGAATAATTTTGTTCTAACTATGAGTGGCTTTTTACTAGCAAGAACCACATCAACCACATCGTTTATTGGTTTTGAGAGTGACGTGTGGAATGAATAATGCTTGACTCTCGTGGCACGTAGAATAACAAGAACAAAAGGGAGGAGAGGTTTAGGCTGAGGTTACACTATGCAACTTTCAAAATTCAAACAGACCGTGAAAAGACTGGGTAGTTTGCATTAACTGACAAAATTTTGAAGAATTTATTTTGACAACTGAAAGACTGGGATCTCACACGCAAAGACCTGGATTACAGATTTGCCACTTGCAACTGGACTAAACTGCTCTCATTAAACTCACATGAGAACACTCCCAGTGTGGGTAAAATGTCTTTATTTTAGTCTATGTGGGTGTGTATATGGATAAGTATGATGAATGGAAATGCTCATCTTTGGTAAGCATCATGTTTAGACTAGCCACATGTATGCGTGTTTGGTGGAGGCCTGTTTAAGCCCGTTTAAGCTCCCATCCAAACAAGGCCAAACCACACTCCAAATATGGCAAACAATGTGACTTTTTGGACTTTTAGGCAGCAGCATGTTGAGAGCGCAGCTTGTGTGCCCTGTCTCTGTGTGTGTGTGTGTGTGTGTGTATGCATGTGCTTTTGGAAAGTTAACCTGGAAGTTGTGGCCTGGTTTGCCTTACTAGGCCATTGGCAGCAGCAAGAGGGTTTATTCAAACTCCCACTTGCCTTTTCAAAAACCTCTGACATCCCAGCAGCAGCCTCCTATTGCTTAGCAACCAGCTGGGTCTTGAGGATAGGCCTCATAGATGTGTATGTATATCCACAGCTGAGCGAGAGCAAACACTGCTCCGCTGCCTCTCCCTCCCCTATGAGCTACTCACTCTCTCTGCAACCCCAATTAAGCCCATTTGATTAAAAAAGCTGTTACCTGTAGTTACAGTTGTGGGGTAATGATGATGACGACACATCCACAGCAAATAAATAAAAACAGGCAAGTCTTTGATGGTGCATGAGCACTTATTCCATCCATGGCACAATGGGAGTGAAGATGTAGGGCACTTTTCAGTCAAGACTTATGGACTGTTCATAATATATCAACAGCCTTCTAGAAAATGAGCGCAGTCTCTCGTGTAATGCGCCGAGGGACCGACAGTAGGGGGGAGGGGGAAAGATAGGGAGTGAAAAAAAGATACACCAAGAAAGAAAGAGTGAAAAAGGCTCCTGGCACAGTGATGGTAATTCAGGAGGATGGCTTTCTCCCATCTCTGTTTCAGTAGGCTCCATCTATAGCCCCTGTCTAATAACTAATATTACGTGTGGCTCGCTTGTCCTGCACTCCACGGCTTGCTGTCGCCCTCAGAGAAATACACAGCTTGGAAAATGAAGTGCCCTGCTCCCACGTCTTTAAAAAAAGGATTATTGCCTGGCACAGCCTGCTGCTCGCGTGATGATATTAATTTGACTTCCAAAACCGGTCAGGTCAGAAGCGTTTGGGAACTACCACCAAGAGGAGGGACCTATCAGCGGCTGGAAAAACTACAGGCGTGGTTTAGGTGATGACAAGAAGCTACAGTGCACTGAACTGGGGACAAACAACACAGGATATCAACGTAGATTTTCCATAGAAAAACTGTAATGATCGTGTGCCAGTATGCAAGCTAGAAGTGTGCTTACCAATATGTGCTCTCATTTTTGCTATTACAGTTGCTGCCATTTGTTTAGCTCCAGTGCTGTGACGTATGCCATATGGACACCTAGATGACTGACAGATGGTTGACCCAGTCACCTGCTCTATATTTTTTGTAAATACCCATTGCTGCCACACCCTTTTCTCAACAGTTTGAATCTGATAGTGCATAGATCTGTCTTTCATGTAGTGAACAACGGTAAGGAAATTACAGTATGGCTGCACCAGCCTAAAAGAATCAGGCCTAGAAACTAAAACTCTGTGCACCATGAAAATTTGGCATTTAAAGAAACATTGCCTTCAAACATGCTTTGTTTTCATTTTTAGTTTTTTGTATACCTTCATAGTTGTCCATCTTTGTCAATATCTGCCTCTCTATTGTTGTATCTGCTACAATAACAACAATGACAAAATCATAGTTTAACAAATGGTGTGGCCCAATTCCCACCAGATGGATTAATGAACAGACACAGCAGCAGGCTCTAAGCAAACAGGAGCTCAGAAACACCAGGATTTACTCGATGACTGGTTCTTGCTGCAGGTTTGATGCTATTTAGTGCTGAACTGGCCTGGAAAGCATTTGTTATCTCAGCTCCTAAAGGCGAGCTCCTGGCTTTTCATGCCAAAAGAAAAAAAATTAAAATGGGTATAAGAAGCTTGACTTGTGACCCAGCATGGAACAGGCTTGCCAGACATCAAACTTGGACTTGCTGTGAGGCTTGTCCTGCTCTGTCAACTTCCTGTATTTGTTATTCAAGCGTCAACTTTGCCTACCTTGTCAAATACTCGGAAAGCCTCGCGGATCTCCTCCTCGCTTCATTTTTCTGGCCATCATGGTCAGGAACTCGGGGAAGTCGATGGTTCCATTACCTGGAACAGGAGATCAAACGGGCACATTTAATCAGACAAAATTGCAATTACTTAAAAGCAAACTCAAATAAATACAGATAAAATACCTGAGCAATTTGTCTGATGAAGAGCACCTGATTCAATATTAATTCAGTGCACCTGTCCTTATTTTCAGGCTTTTTCCCATGTGTGAAACCTAAGTTTCTATTAATAGAGAGAAATATGCACCCATCAACACTTGACAATGGACCTGTATATTCCAATAAGAAATACCCAAATGACTGTACAAAGAACAGTACAAAGTGCTCTACGTGCTTTGTACTTGGGTCTCCTCAGTCTTTTGAGCATCACAGCTCATTGAAGTGATATTTTTCCAATTCCTCACAGGACGGTGTCTTTTCTTTGTACAGTACTTTGAAACATAAGTCAACCATTTTCATGACGGTATGGGACATTGTTTTTCCACCTCTACAAAGGAATTCCTGGCAATGACAGTGCAACTCCTGACATGAATAACTGTATCGAGGGGGAACACCCCTGAATTCAGTTCTCCATGCACCATACATCCCTCCTGCTATAAACACAGCCAGTGCAGGCAGAGAGGCGGGGCTGAGGCAAATTGGATGAATTGAAGTGTGTATATGTGTGTTTCCCCTTTTTTCCTCAGGGAAGCCCTTGGAGGAGGTTGTCTGTGCTGTTACACACAGCGCAGCAGGATTGCACGGGAGAACCCAGGGCCAGTCATCCATAATGATGACATATAGGCTGGCCTACATGACTGTATTATGGATGCAGATTATATCTCCGCCTCCCACCCCCACCAACACTGCTGATGCATGCATATTTCCTTGTACAACTGTAGGCTTTAGAATTGAAATCCTGCAGCAAATTGTAGACTTCAAAAATCTGAATTGATCTCTTAGTCGTCTCCTGCTTGAACTATAGTTACCAGAAATGTATGCAATGGAAATGACACCACTACAAAAGGAAAGTGGTTGAGAGTTTTTACGGTCCTCCAGATAGACGTTAACAGTTGCAATTCATTTAACTGATAAGAAAAAGGAGGAGTGAACGTTATTGGTCAATTTCACGGCTGATGGAATGGCAATGGCATCCCCTTCGTTAACACAAAGTTTAATACTTATAATGCTGTATGTGCTGCATGCTAAAACCTGCATAGTTTGTGCCCCAAACTGCAAGATTAGCATAAGGTGGGCATGTCTGCAAAGGGCAGACCCGTGGGTACACAGAGAGCCCATTTTCACTTCACTTGAGGCCAGAGGTCAAGGCACCTTTTTGAAAATAGCTATGCCAGTTTTTCCTCACCAAAATGTAGCCTAACTTTGGAGCAATATTTAGCCATCTTATCGACAGTCTAGCATGACATGCTTAATGGCTTGGTTTCAATGGAATCTTTAGCTTGTTCAGTTTCATATGATGCCGTCTTTATTTATTTTATTTTATTTTATTTATGTATTTAAAGAGGACAATGCACATTAATTAACATTGCTGTAAATGTGTCAGTGTTAGCCAGAGGCTAGTTTACAACCGCAGTCCTCCGGCATGATGTTAAAGAACCATTAAAATATACAAAAGGGACACAAGGGTCATAATACGCAATACTCAGCATCAATTCAGTTATTTAAAAAAATCGATTAAAAAAAAAGAATCACAATACTATCAATTTACTATCAAATGTTTTGTAAATTTCATGCAGGTTTCCATTTGGATTTTTTTTTTTTTTTGGAAAACCCTGTAAATATTAGAGAATCTTAAATAATATAGTCATCTGTTTTTAAGCAGAGCGTTATTTGCTTGAGCACAATCTGTACACATCAACTTGAATGAATAATGTGAATGTGACATTTCAGAGAATGCCAACAACATGGTCAGCCCTGTCTTATCATCCCCCATCAGTATCTCTGTGCTTGCGGGGGCGGTTTGGAAATACCCAAGCAAGAGATGCCTCGAGCTGTCAGGGCAAATGCGTCATTATAACACACACTCCTCCTCTTGTCACCCACCCCTGTCTGACCCAACACAACACACTTGATTTACTTTTTTTTCTTTCCCATTTGCCTAGATTCAAGCTCCCCTGTGCTGTGATCTCTGGACTCCATTGATGAGAAGAAATCCTGTTCATCTGGTAATTGCTAAAAAAAAAAAACATGTGACATGTTATTTGGTGCCATTGCATTAAGAAATCTGAGGTAGTGATGTTTCAACTTTACAGTAAAACCTAAAAGTTCAGGCATACACCAGAACACTGGTGTCCCAAAGCCAATGCTTCAGCTGCTGGGCTGACAAGGTCGCACCACGGGACTTTGGTCTGAAACACACCAACAAGCTGTCTGAGGATCTCAAGCCTGCAGAGAGAACCATAGAGGGATTCCTCCATGAAGCTAACAGATCTGCCATCAGTCAGCTAAATGTCTTCCAAAGGGTTAGGGTTAGGGCATGGCGACATGGGGATTAAGTGGGCTCCAGGGGCCCAGCAGAGGATCTCCCCTGCACTCCCATAAAGCCTAGGGGACCTCACGTCACCAAGTTGGGTGATATAGGCAGCCACTGTAGGGATTCAGATTCATTTTTGGTCAGTAGAATTGTATTATAGTGTGTCCAATTTTATGAAATTACATGAATATAAGTTATGCAGGAAAAAGAAAATCTATCATAATGCTCATTTCTGCAGTTCAAATTGTAGATGTGGTGTTTTGTTAGTTGAAACAATATACAAAACACAGCAATGTAAAGTCATGATAAAATATATATATATATACAATAATAAAATAAATTAATAATAATAACTTTTTTTTTGGTTCAGACAGATTTTCTGGGGGTGAGGAAACCAGGCTGAAGTGCTGAATGTTGAACTTGAGGAGAAAGAAGTCGACTCCCTGTGGCGTTTCCTGTCTGCAGCGAGCACTGTGAGGAGGATCACTTTATCACAGGTGGATGTTCTTCTGTACACATTACACAACAAACTGTCAGAGGAAGTTTGATTAATCATCCTAAAGTTCAATGTAAGAGATGTGTCAGCCCCTATATAAAACATTTTATACAAATGTCTGTGATTCACTGTCATCTTTGAAGTCTTCTTTTGAGGTGTTTGTTTTGCTCTGACAGCTAAAAGGTCCACATGGTGAAAAGTGAAGGAGCACATGACGAAAGCCTGAGTTACTGAGCAGTATTTGGTGCCAGTCATCTGGCTGTGGGCAAGGGAGAGCACCTGGACGACATCCTCCATTCTCTAAAGAGCTGTGAAGATGACGATACAGACACTTCCAGTTCAGCTTATTCTGAAGCAGCGGACCAACAGCAGCTTCTGTGAATCACCAACTTTCTTTACAGTTCAACTTCTTGCCTGTATAGCTGACTTGATCTATGTTGTAGCTGAGGGGTGATACTCATTACATAATATGGTAAATGGACTGCATTTATAAACCGCTTTTCTACTCTATCCACTTAAAGAACCTGATACAGGTTTGGACTGATCTATTTTTTTTTTTTTTAAGAAGCAAGGTTTTGCTTTTGTAATTCATATTGCAGCTCATTACAGGGTCGTTCATCTAGTGGAGACTGGTTTTTGAGGAATATTCCCAGAGAAAAAGAAGAATCCCAAAATGTCAGTACATTAAAGCTCAGTTTTAGTCGTTTTATTCATTACAGTAGGAATTATATATGAGCTGAAAAATATGAGCCTCTGTAATTGGGGATATTAAGCAATTTGAAAAACTTCAAATGAACATGCTGAGATGAAAAAAAGAAATAAGCCCATTTTCCATAATTTAATGACACACTCTTGCCTCTTTTTACAAACCTTCTTAAGTGTAACAGGACACTTGGGTGAATTGTTTTTGATATATTTTGATGACACAGATTAGAAACCCAAATTTAATGTCTCTCTTCAGATTCTTTGTTGTTAATGTTAGAGGACAACAACTTTTAATATTCACTTTATAAGCTGTTATGTATGCAGAAAATGAAAGATGACAGGGAATGAACGAATATTGCCTTACAATGAATAAATGATCACTGACAAAAATACTGTCAATGTCTGCCGGTGTGATTCCAATACTGGACATGTTGTCAAGAGCAACAATTGAGAAACAGCTCAGTTATCTATTTTATCTCCACCAATCACAATCAATGAGTCTCACCTGTGCAGTCTCTCCTGTGCAATCACAATCAATGAGTCTCACCTGTGCAGTACGTGTGTGACACCTCTTCCAGCGCTGTCACACACGCCTTGTTATTAATCTTTGGTTTACCTGGTAAAATGAGAGTAACAACTAATTATAGACAGCTGACACAACCACCCAGGCCCTCCTTAAGCTGCTGCACAGGTTGTGATTGGTGGAATAATCATATATCACATGATTCAATTGATGAACTTAAAGGGCTATTTCACCTATAACAGACTGTTTTTGTATTAAGTATTCAATTTGTGCAATGTTCAATTCCATAAAGAAAAGAAACACCAGCCATCTGTGTTCCAGTGGGGAAAAAAAAAAAAAAAAAAAAAAAAAAAAAAAAAACAACTGGGTCTGTAATCTTACAAAATTAAAATACCATCAAATTTGGTATACTTTATGATTATACATTCTGTATAATCCAAGTCTCCAGCATCATGCTGTATACTCACGGCATCCCAAATACAAGTACTTTCGCCTAAATATTAGTTTGCAGACGATGTTCACAAAATTCAGTGAGCTCTGAGAGTTCTGCTCTCTCAGAGCTCACTGATTGGCTACTTTGGTCCAGCTACACAGAGCAGGGCCAGGTGAGCATGGTGATTCTACATAGAAGTTTTCAAATTGCCTGGTTAGCTCGGCCTCTTTTCCAAATTTCATCCCAGCTGTGTTCTGTTTATGTCCTTTCAAAGGCACTGTAGCATGCAGCTGCGATCTTGTCTTCCACAGTAAACATTTTGATTAAACACGAAGACACTGACATCTAAAAAGCTCATATTTTTGTCTGTGTAGCGTATAGGTTCTTAAATGTTTGCAACTTTATTTTATAGGTGTTCTCACCATTAGGGGACTTCCTTATGTGCATATACACTCTCACACACATGCCAGTCATAGCCCTGGAAGTGTCTAGATGCTTTGCTGCATGGGGCCACTTTCTGCTGAGCGCTGACTTACACATGGCTCCACATCAAGAGGAATTAAATCAATGTTGCTGTTCGCTACATGTCAAGCTGTACACTGAGTGTGGCTTAGCTGGATTAAGCTCAACGCACTGGAATAACCAAGAGGCGTTGTGAAATCCAGTCACAGTCAGCACTCTCCCCCAGCCATGTGCTTCCCCCAGAGGAACCCAAACATGCGCTAAAACATTCCCCTTACTCACTAAACACTAATGCACAAGCGCACTGACATTACACAGTTCCTGGAAGCAATGTCTGAGTAAATGCTACAGTAAGGTTGCTTTTTCTTCTTCTGTAACCCCAAGATTTATTTATGTGCATCTGTGTTGTTGTCTAGTAATTGGTGGAGAACTTTTTTTTTTTTAAGGGAGGAAGGAATTTCAGCAACAGGACAGGCAGTTCCCTCAGCCCTTGTCCCTTCTGTCTCCAAGGTTCTCACAAAGTTTTGTACTGAGAAACAGCAGGGACTCTGTCAGGCAGTAGAGCAGAAAAACAGCTGGAACACCATTGTATTTCAAAGGATTTTTTTTCCTTCTCCTCCTCCTCTGCCTTTAAAGTATCTGTGTCTCCAAAACTCCAGAAGCTACAGTGCTGATACTTTAAGTTTTATCCAACCTTTGAACCGTAAATCTCAAAATCAAAAATCTTTTTCCCCCCCTGGATTATGTGGGTCCCATTTTTCATCATTTTGCATTTTTTCCATACTCTTCCTACAAATTTGTGCAATCGGCATCAAATTTGGTACTTGTCTGGGCCAAGCCAGAAAGTTACCTTTTCAAATTTTTGATATCCACTAGCCTGCCGTTTCCCCAAAAACTGCATTTAAATTTTCAAGATTTTTCACAAAACTGACAGTAATTCGTTAACATATTAGATACTGATTTGCAATTTCAGACAGTTGTTCAGGAGTGTTCACTGGGCTCATGCATTTGAGCACATTGCATTTCATCCCTAGGGGGGTCTACAAAAAAAAAAAAAAAAAAAAAAAAAAAAAGTTATTTTGTGCAAACATCTTAATGAACTCCAGCTTAATGAATTTGGTACACAATCTGCCTATCAACACTCAAGCTGTTGTTGTGGTTCCTCCACTCCTCCTGAAGTTCCTACTGTATTTGGCCTCATTCACAACTGCTTGTACGCTGTAATTGCTGCTATATTTGTGTGTGCGTGTGTGTGTGATGAGAGAGAGAGAGAGAGAGGAGTGATAAAGAGGTAAGAAAAACTACATATGACTTCGCATATTGACTTATACCACAATTAATTCTGTTTTTGACACCAAGGGCAACAACAGAGATTGAACTAATTGAATAATTCATGTGATTAATTAAGTGAAGTTATCAAAGCACAGGGATGAATGCAATATACAGTCATCTAATGGGGCGCAGGCATCCACAGATGCTGCCGCTCTACAAACACGGCCTGACAGGGTTCCAGCCAAATAGCTGCAGCGAAACAATGTGGATCAAACACACGACTTAAGCTGTGACCAGATACTTTACAGTCGAAAAAAAAACTCTTTATTGTTGTTTTATTTATTGTCATATCACATAACGGTAACAAGAGAGCAGGGTAAGCCAGACATAACATGCACAAAATATATCAAAACTCTCTCTGGGAAGACAGACAACACAAGTGCTGCCTCCTCTCTTTCACACAGCGATGGCAGATCAGAGGGTGGGGGGAGAAAAAAGCAAAAGTTTAAATGTTAGAGGTAGAGCCCCTCTGGTGTGCCCTCCTGCTTCTTGTACAAGACGTTCTCCTTGGACTTTTTGAAGTCCTCGTTGGTGACCTTCATACGGCGCTCCCGCAAAGCCATGAGGCCTGCCTCTGTGCAGATGGCCTGCAGGAGGGGAGAGGACAAAGAAGAAATAGTAGAGAAGAACTGAGTTTAATCTCTATAAATTAAAAGATTTTGGAGAGAAAACATGCTGCATATCCAAAGATTCTGTTATTAAAGCTGTAAAATTAATTGTAATGACATTCTAACATTAGAAATGAAGCGTTATGGTGCAACAAAGATGGCCTGATCTACACACTGCATTCTCTAGATGAAAGACATGATTTTGTTTCATACATCCTGCAAAGCTATTAAAAAATGCTGCTCAGTAATAGAACAGGGCCGTCTCAACCTTCCCAGCCTTTTCATAGTAACTTTACCGGCTGCTGTAGCTGACAATAAATGTGGGCAAGAGACAGCATTCACATTTATAAGATCAACAGACTAAACCTGGAGTTAAAGAGCCAACTCCTTGCTGGAGCTGCTCAAAGTGCCATTCTGGAATATTCCACATGAGGGCAGCAGAGCTGTTTTGGTGAGACATAACGCTCCAATTGCAGAGCTGCTGGATCTTCGCCAACACCTTTCATGCTCATCTAGGCAATAAAGGGCTGCAGCCACAGAGCTAGGCTGGAGCAAATTAACAGCACAGACAGAGCACATCTCTATCTCCATGATGCAATGTAACTGCACACACCCCTTGTATGATCCATAATCCATTTTTATGTTGAGACAAATACCATTATATTTAGAAAGGGCTCAATGAAATGGAATATTTTGTTAGATTAAGAAAACAAAGCATAACAAAATGATAAATAAATATTAGTACACATCTATCAAACACACTGAAAATCTGAATCTTCAGTGTGTTTGATAAATGATTATACTCTGCTGGCCTCTTTGGAAAGTAATCACCTATCATATGTAGGTTCCTCTGTAACCCAACAATCAAACAGTGAATAGGAAATGTTGGTGTCCACCAGACTCTGTGACAAGCAGAAAATAAAAACAGTTTTCAGTCAGACCTTAATGTCCGCTCCTGATAGGTCATCCTTAGCCAGAATCAGGTCATCCAGGGTGACATCATCCGCTACTGTCATGCGGCTGGTGTGGATCTGGAAGATCCTCCTCTTGGTCTTCTCATCTGGCAGGGGGAACTCTATCTTACGGTCGATTCTCCCTGAAGAACAGGACAGAGGAGAACGCACAACCAAATGAAGAAATGCAACTGAGCTGGGTTTAATGACTGGTGCTGTAGTGACACTCATGGTTTTTCTCTGGGTTTTCTTAGGGTTTTTTCTGTTGTTCTTTTAAAACCTGGAGGCCAATAAGACCCATTTACAGCCAACTTTATTGATGAATGAAAGGCGCACCAATCAATTGCTGATAATCACTGGCTGGTACGCTTTCTAATTAGATCATTAGTGATCTGTCAATCACTGTTTCAACTGCCTATCAAAAGAATCAGGATCAAGGAGGCAGTCAAACACATAAGATACATAGTAGGAGCCAAACTGAAGCTGTCAGCAGAGTGTAGGCATGCTGCTGGTCCAGCACTGACACTTAATTTCTGATGTCTGCACAAACTGCACTACCAGTGGTAATAGGTGAGCAAGCATCTCAGTCATCACACACATTCATCGACTGTGTGATGAATCCAATGTGATCCAATCTGTGTAGGAGCTTTATTGTACAAATTATGCTTGCTGTGCACACCATTGTTAATGGAAAGTATGAGTAAACTACATCACTGCAGTCCCTGATCAGAGGCCATCCAATCACACATATTTAAAAAACAAAAATACATAGCATTCAGAATTTGCCGTAGAAAACCTGATCAGTGCTTCCCACAATGAATGAAAACACCACTGTATTGAAATTCTCTAAACAGTTAAAACTTATTCAAATTTCAAAAACTTGGTTCTCATCAAGAGGCAATGTTAATACCCAATTATGCATTCCCAAGTTTGAAATATTTCTTGAATCAGCATGCGAGTAAGATAGTATAATTAAGCTGCACTGATTAGTGCCTTATAGTAACTTCCTTTTCTATTATTTTAGTAAATATACTTCCAGTCTGCATTTCCATTTTGATTTTCTTTTTTGGTAACATAATGACAGAGAATGCCTCAGCAAAACAAGGTCTCAGAAAACTCGGAGAAATTTCAGTATATTCCAGACTGACAGTGTGAATAAACAAAAGCTGTAATTACAATATTTATTTTTCCTCTTACAGGTGGAGAACTCTACTTGAAGAGACAAATTATAAGAAAATGAGCACAATTTATCTTTGAGGCTAAACACAACAGTTTTGGATGTAATTTCTCCTTCATGCCATGATGTGATGTAGAAAAACAGACAGAGAGAGACAGCCTTGAAACAGAGTGCAAGATGCTACTGACCAGGTCTGATGAGGGCTGGATCCAGGGTTTCTATCCGGTTGGTGGCCATAATAACCTTGACGTCTCCCCGCGAGTCGAAGCCGTCCAGCTGGTTGAGCAGTTCCAGCATGGTCCTCTGGATCTCCCTCTCACCACCAGAGTTCGAGTCATACCTGTAGGATAAGGACAGTGAAGAAGCATTTACCTGGTTTTGCTACATGGCCTTATATTTTCAGATTTGTTTACAGATTGGTCTGTCACACAGGCAGTCTCTAACTAAAAAGTACCCAGTTTACTGTTTTTTTTTTTTTTTTTTTTGGTCCATATGGCTAATGCAAAGGGTCTGCCTGAGCCTCATTCATTATTTAAAGTAACTCAATTTCTAGCCTAAGTCATCCACAAACTCATTCATTCATGTCAGCCAGTATCCAGCTTAACAACATCGCTGTTTATTTGCATCTTGTTATCCGGTCCACGTAAGCTGCCGGGTATCAGGATGTTAAGGCTTTTATAGTGGCGCAGCCGGACTTGATTGGGAACACACACAGGAATCAATCTGGTGCAAGCTGCAAAGATAGTGGCCAGTCATATACCGTAGTATGGAATGTCTTGGTATTGTGTACATTTCACTTAAGTCGCAGAAAGTCTTAGGGCTGTACCTGACTCCAAATTTCTTCAGTCAAATCAGATTCAGCTGTTCAATATGACCTTTTTTTTTTTTTTTGGATTTAGTCTTTCTGGCAATCAGAAAATGCATCATCACAAGTTCTGATGTTGAATGACCACATTAAAAATAATCAAAGCAAATCATAATTGCTCATAATGAAGTGCAACAGACTCATACAAACATCTGACCATTTCAAACTGATTCCAGCTGAGGAAAGATTTTAATTGCCAGCCAATCTGAATTACTGTGCAGCTGTGGCTGGGTAATATATCAATATTGTGGTGTAAGATTGGATTCTCGTCTGGGATCTGGATATATAATATTGTGACATGGCGTAAGTGTTGTCTTTTTCTGTTTTTAAAAGCTGCAGTAGAGTAAGGGGAAACAGGTTTCTGAACTTATTAGCCTGTTTCGGCTGTTCTGTTGTTTTCCCCAACCTGCTTGATCATCATATCCACATTACTGAAGATTACTTATCAAAAATCTAATTGCATAAACATTTTTCTGAAAGCATCAATAGTCTTTCCTAAAATATTTTAACATTCTTGATAGAGGTATTTAATATCATTTAATATCATGACAGTCCTATGTGCAGCCATTTGTCAGAATAACGAGACAGCTCCCAGGTATGAAGTTGTTTTAACTTTTTTTTTCAAATCATGGGAATGTAAGCAAATTATTAAACTGTTTAAGCCTAAATACACCTAAATCCACAGTTCTGTAAGAGTTTACCCCAGAGTTTTTACTTAGAGAAACATACAGCGTGCATATTGTCATCAAGAGCTGCACTACTGAATTACTTAAAAAAATACTTTAGGAACACTTTAGGCATTATTGTGTCTGCATCGCTCACTTTGTCCACAACCACACTTTGCACTGTTATCATAAAGGCACGTCTGAGCAGAAGTGGGCTAAATTTGATCTATTTTATCACGGTATTGCAAAGAACACCACAAAAAAAAAATGTTGAACTCAAACTTCTCAGTCGACTGCAGGGGGTTTGCAATAGATGATTGGATCAGCCCCCAGTGAAATTTCATTTATGAACACACTCTAAGCAGCTCAGTTATGTTCAATTTTCAAAATAGAAACACAGTTTGAATTTGATGAGGACAAAACCCTAAAGCAATGAATCACCTCCTTACCTGCTAGTGTGCAGTGAAGCGTTAAAACATAACACAGCAAGTCATACATATAAAAACATGGTGCAAAAATAGTCATCTCATTCATTAGTCCAGCACCTAGTCATCCACTTGTAATTCAGCATCACATGGTGATACATTTTCACTCTAATTCTCTCTGTCTCACACACAGTCACACAGACGTCCTTGTACCTCTTGGTCCCGATGGCATCAATCTCGTCGATGAAGACAATAGAGGGGGCATGTTCCTCTGCCACCCTGAACAGCTCTCGGACCAGCTTGGGCCCGTCCCCAAGGTATTTCTGGATAAGCTCCGAGCCCACCACACGCAGGAAGGTGGCCGATGTCTGATTGGCTACCGCCTTGGCTAGCAGGGTCTTACCTGGAGCGCAAACCATGACAGCCAGGGTTATTGATCATTTCAGGCAATTATGACCCAGGACGTACCCAGAATATAACATAGTACTTGTTGGGTAATATAATCGATATTATATTGCTATCCTGATATGACACTTGGTATCATCTGGGACTTTGGATATCATAATATCAGGAAACGGCATAAGTGTTGTCTTTTTATGGTTTTAAAGGCTGCATTACTATACATGGATGTAGTTTTCTGATTTACAAGTCTGTTCTGATTTTCTGTTATTTGCCTCTGCCTGCTTTGTCATCATATTCACATTACTAATGACTGTTTATCAAAAAGCTTTTGTGTGAAAATATCTCATGAGAGCACCAACAGTCATTCCTACAATATCAACTGAGGTGCTCTGTCAAGGATATTTCGATTGTTGGGTTTGTCCACACTGCCCGCACCTTATTAATTGATCTATTTATTTGGCATAAGGATATATTTAATTCAAAGTGTCTCATTCTAATCTGGCCCCTACTGCTTGTTTCCACTGTAGATGTTTGATGAGAACTCATTTAGACATGAGCTGCCTGGTGAATTAAGATCAGAAGCTCAGCAGGTTGTCCAAGACAGAATATATGAGATATTTAAATAAATTCATGGCCACAAATTTTTCCTGACGAGGTCATCTGTAAAAAGGGTGTCAGGAAGAGATTATGAACAAAATGACATTTCATCTGACTTTTGAGACAAAGGCCTACAACCTTTTATTGTTCCAAGATGGATCCAGGTTCCCATAACATTTCATCTTGTATTGGTTTCATGTTTTCATTTACTGCTTGCCATCTCTCTTTATCAGCTTTGATTTTTCATGCGGTATCCAAGGCTGGAAATCCAGTATTTTACATTTGCACGTTTATAAAAACCCCACAGGCAAAATATCAACGACTGCGCAGCCACACTTACAATCAGTTAGTTAAAAGGTCAAAGGCATCAGGCTACCATGTACTCGCACTGATGAGATAAAACGGAACATCACCATTGCAAATAAATGCAACAATTACTAGGGATGCAGCTAGCAATTTGGTAAGAATCTGTTCTTGGTAATCAATTCATCTATCGACTTTGTGTATACATATACATAAATATACATAAATATACATATAATACATAAACACACACACACACACACACACACACACACACACACACACACACACGGATGAGCGACTGATCGGCCAGATGATTAAAAGGATCTGCTCTTGCTAGTCAGTGCAGAAATACTGGTCAGTTAAACTATTGTTTTTTGTTTGTTTGTTTAATTGTTACTGTGAAATGGGTGATCACTCAGTGTTATTAGGAATCCCACCAGTGTTCTGGACAAGATGCACCCACTGGGTTAAATTTAGAATTTGGGTCGGGTGAGGGCTTTTTTCCCTCACCAATTCATAATAATGCAGCCACTCAGACAAATGCAGAAAAAAGGAATTTGCTGCATGTAAAGTTAGATCTGGTTATTGAAATATTAGATAAAGGCTAAAATGAGATAAAGAACTTTAATGTTTTCCCAACCTGATTTTTCATATAGATCGAAATATGCTTAGTTTGGACTGTCTTCTGAATTTAGACTAGTCGTGTAGGTCGTACACAGTACTGCAGATGTATACAGATGAGTGCCAAATTAAATGAAATCCCAACATAAAGTGTATCAGTAAGGTGTTGACATTCCCTCATTTTTGACACGTCAGTCCAAAGTCCCACTGGCAGCACTCCTAGTAGCCCGAATCTCAGTATGAAATGTCCTTGAGAGTATTAAGAGCTCCACAACATGGTTACATGTATTCTATCTGAGATGTCAAATTAGCATACATAAGAACAAATGCAGATTCTGCAGGGTCCCATGACACACAGAAAGAAACAGAGAGGAGGACATGACCAGAAAGACGAGCGAGGCAGACATCACATGAAGACTCTCTCCTTTAATGTCTGCATATAAAAAAAAACCTAACCTATCAAATATTTTGTTACTTTAGAGAAAACAAGTGCATGACTATTAAAAGATGGATAAAACCACCAAACGGTCCTGGAACTCCAGTATATTGTGGTGATGATAATGTGTACTTCTTTCAGAATGTGGTAGTTGTGGGAAAATTCAAAATCAGGTCATGAACTATCAGCATAATAAAATCTTCAAAGCAATAAAACTTTTACTTCCTTTCAGATGATTTGATCCTGCACAGTGAAGAGCAGACATGATCTGTAGAAAGTGGTTTTCTCAAGTGCTGTAAGCTGAGGCTAAGGGTGCTAGAGGACAGGTGCACAGACGTGTCTCACTCCTGACTGGCTGACTGACCTGAATTTACCTTTTGATTACCATAGCACCATGGTAAAAACAAGAAAACAGGGGGTGCCCAATTAGCTCACTGGATACCTCAAGAGTTGGCATAGCAACTGATATGGAAATCAGCCCAGCTGAAGCATCTCTTTGACCAATTACAATGCTTTACACAAACTACCCAGAGTCTAATGTGCCATACTTTGTTGCTAAGCATATTTAATAAAAAAAAATGCTCAGTGAACTGTTTCAGCTGTTTGTAATAATTAAAACTGTCCATTACAGCCTCTCAAACTAACTAACTTACTACTGGAGTGGTTGGTTACAATTTCTCACCTTCCCTTTTGTAGTGCCCTTTAAAAAGCTCCCTAATGGCCGAATGGAATTTGCCAACGCTGTCAAAGTGGCACGGCCACACCTTCACCTCTAGGTTTCATTTGAAAAAGATTGGACACTACTGTGACAGAACTGAAGAAGTAAAGGTTAGGCTATATATAATTCCAGTACTACATATTCATAAAATAGGATTATTTGTGTCTGCTAAACAGCAGTGGGCCCATTGGTATACTAATGGAATTTCAGATAGTTGTCTTGAGATAGTGATCAATTTTTGATGACTTATGATAGAAAACTAATGTTCAAAAATGACTCATTATTTTAAGATTGCTTAAGCATCCATGAAAATGGACTGGGCAATCCCACTTTTGAATGAAACCATTATTATGTTGTCGAAATTTACAGCCCCAACATTGAGGTAGAGTGAATAAAAATACTGCAGGTTGCATAAAGGCTGGTAGGTTATTAAACTATCCAAGTTGTGCTAGTTGTAGAGTATTACTTTGAACGTCTGAAAGTCACTGTTGGTAATTAGTTCAGTAAAAGTGCTCACCTGTGCCAGGTGGTCCATATAAGATGACTCCTTTGGGGGGCTTTATGCCCATCTCTTCATAATACTCTGGATGTGTGAGGGGCAACTCCACAGACTCCTACAAAAAACAGAGAACAACATAATCAGCCAGTGTCCCAAGGTAACATTAACATTAGGGATGCACATGGTTAACCGTTTAACCGTTAACCGATAACAGTAACTCTAACCGATTAATACTAACGGTCAATTTTGTTTTTAAGCTACGTAATTCAATCAACTCATGGGGGCGTGTCGACAGGTGCAACACATGCCATCACGTGCTTTCCATCACAGCCCACTTTACAGCGAAGGTGAAGAGAGCAAAAAGGTGTACGCAGTGCTGTTTGAGATGAGAAAAATCCTGATATTTTGTTGTTTTTGTTCATTTGGTTGATGTTTATTTGGCTGTTTTTGCACATTTAAAAATAAATAAATAAAGCCCATGAGAATTTTTTTTGTCACGGCACTTTTGAATGGGTCACAGTACTCAAAAAAATAAAAATAAAATAATAGGGGAGGCAACCGCCATTCCGACATCCCTCCAATCTATTATTAAAAACTCCTGAAACGGGAAATATAATATGTCTAGTACACGTATTAATGTAACTCGGGCTAGTGTGAAACATGTTAGATTCATGTCTGAATCTCAGGGATCACTGACTGTAAGCAGAAACACAGTGTCAGTGACCTGTCACAGCAGCCAGCTGGAGCGCAGCTCTCCATTGAGCCCGTGTGTCTCCATGCACGCTGGCATCATATGCAACATTAATATTACAGATATCAATGACGGCTCTGCAGATGACACCTGAAGTCACTGACTAATTCCAGTCTCCTTCGTGTTGTACAGTAGGGGTGGGTGTGTATCCTTGTATGCAATTACGCACAAAACACACATTACATTGAATATTTATTTTTTTTTTTATCTCCAGACACGTCGCGGGTCGTCCAGGTTTACAGTAAAATTGTTCGGAATGAAGCCGCATCATCCAGATAAACATTGAGCTCCATCAGAACTGTTTAAAAATCAGATTTCAGAAGCTCAAACTTTATTTTGGAAATGAAGCAGAACACACAATTAAAGAAATCACCAGCGCGCTCGCTCTCGACATAATTTAAAAAGCAATAGCAGACGATTGAAGCCTACAGTACTGTTAATTATATCTAAAGCTTGTAGCTTTTTTTTTTTTTACATTTTAGATGAGTAATTTGCCGTCATTGTAAATCTGCAGTTCAGCACCGGACAGCGGACTGTGCCACCCGCTATCCGCTGCCACTACCCGCTACCCGCAAATTGCGGATTTAGGAACTTCCACTATCCCTAAACGGTATCTTGCGCCACCCGCTACCCGCTGTCCGTTATGCCGACTCGTCATTTGCGCCTGGAGGTGTGTCCGTGGGTGTGTTTCATGCGCTATCCCTAAACTTGCTATCTTGCGCACACACGCACACACGCACAAAGCGGATAGCGGGTGGTCAGGACCACCCGCTATCCGCTATCCCTAAAGTTTGGGCTGTTACGAGAGTGCGCCCAGGCGGCTTCAATGCGCGCCCCGACGGAGCCTCGCCACGCACACGGTCGGACTGATACCGGGACGCCGCCGGAATGGACTGAGTATATTACTCATATAGACTGTTTAGAAGAAGACTGTTTTAATTGGACACTTACGCCAGCACGTTTTATTGTTTTATCATAAGCCAGCAGCTGTGCTATAGCCTATTTTTATTTTTAATATTTTATTTGCCCAGTCTACCTTGTCAATAAATTAGTTTACACATAGTTCCCCCTCTGCCTCTTGTGTGTGTGTGGTGTGTCCCGGGGATTTTACTCAATCAGTACAACCTTGTGACACGTCCACTTGGACACATGCGGCTCCACCTCCCGAATTAACTCGCCTATAATATAATATATAATATGTATATAAAGCCAACTTGCTTTAGCCTCAGTAGAAGCCCTGAGAAAATCTACCTCCCTCTCTCCATCGCGGGTTTAGGATTTAGGATTTAGGATAGCGCATCCTGCCCTCAAAGGCAATGGCACTTGGCACACTGATTGGTTTAACTGGCGTAATGCCCAAAACACGCCTATGCATAATATAGCGGGTAGCGGAGGTGTTTTGCGGATAGCGGGAGGTGCACAAGATAGCAACTTTTACGGGGGAACGCCTCTTCCTAAATCCTAAATCCGCAAATAGCGGGTTTAGGGAGTCTGGCGCAAGATAGGGCCCTCTGATTCCAACCTTTCCTTACATGGAAAGCCTTGTCGGAATGGTGGGACGTTTGTGTGTCGGAATAGCGGTATTTCGGGATGGTGATATGTCTAAATGGTGGTATGTCGGAATGGCAGTATGTCGGAATGACGGAATGTCGGAATGGCAGCATGGAAGGGCATTTAAATCTTATCGGTTAACGGTTATTAATCGTTAAAGGGCGTAGGTTAACGGTCATTAAAAAAATCCAAAATGTGCATCCCTAATTAACATGCAATAATCAGTAAGTTAATGGTTTATGTTTAACATGGGGTAATGACCACATTCATTTTTGTGGAAATGGGTGGAGGAATTAACATTTTTCATCATGTTTTTCCCACAATTCTGACATAATTTCTCAGGTAGATGCAGTTTGCAACTTATTTAAATAAAAAGAACACTTTCTCTCAATTCTGTGCTGGTAACACTTGAGGTGGTTCCAAAATGAGTAATAGATTTTTTGACTATAATGTGATCTATGAGATATGATCCTACTTAGAAAATGTACAAGAATGATTACTGTAATCCTAAGTTTCACAGTGTTAAGGTTTTATCCACCAATGTATCCGGTGGACAGTTAAACAATGTAACTCTGAACAAACAACATTAGTTATCTTCCTACAGCTCAAGCTGCAGGTAAAGAGCAGATTTCTACAGCTGAGTCTGTAATCAGTGCCACAAACAACATATGGTCTTTTTAACTGTAAAATCGTAGCAAGAGGTGCCACGCCATGAAGGCCTTTTCTGGATATGGAGTCATTTCCACTGGCGACAATGCAGTTCCAGATAAAGTTACAAGAGCCTGATTTCAGCCTTGCTCAGCAAGTGATACTAAAATTGAGCTCCAGGAACTTTTTGGAGGAGCTACGAGGGCTGTTGTCTTGATTGGTCCAGGGGATGCTTTGGCAAAACGTACATAAATATGTGCTATCAGAGGGCTGGAATATAAAAGAGCCAGTGCCGAACAACACCAAACCAATGCAGCAAACTGAACAAATGAAATGATGCATGTCCTTATCAGTATGCAGCAAGAATAAAGTAGCTCCCTTGACTGTGTTGTGTTCAATGTTTAACAACAACAGAACATCAGCAACACACCGGGTAAGACACTGGTTGAACAAAACAGGTATGCTGTATGTTGCTGCTGAACAAAAGATTATCATACGACCACTGGCCTGGGTCACACAATTAACTCACTAATCTGTTTGGGGTTTGCCTGGATCGGATCTGTGCTTTACTAGGATTTGACTTAACAAAGCTCAAACCCGTTTGTGTGTCCATGTATGTGCTAAATGCTATACTTTGATCTCCTGGATTTGGCTGTCCAGTCCACCGATGTCAGCATAGGTTTCCTGTGGGGCTTTCTCCACCTTCATCACTGTCACCAGGGGGTCGGTGTCGTCCATCAGCACCCCAATCACAGCATGCACCTACGGGATTTATAGAAGTGATTGAGGCTTTTGAAAATGTATGTTGAAATGTTTGAGGGAACTAAAATTATACTATTTGTCAGCTACTGAGATAGATGGCAGACTAAGCACAAAAAAAAATAAACTTAGGTTTCTTTGTCCTGTAGAGATATCTAGTCGTGGTAGATACTATATTATTTTTTTTTTTTTTTTTTTTAAGTAGGTCCCTTTCCAAGACAGAAACCTTTAATAACTTAAATATTACCTTGTGGTTGAGCAGGACAGAGCAGCCTGGCTCCAGAAGGTCCTTGTCCACGAAGGACAGGATGCTGACATAATGCTCTGAGCCCACTGAGGTGGAAACAATGGCATGGTTGTCATCTATGATCTCCTCCAGAGTGCCCACTGACATGGGCGTTCCACGCAGATCGTCCACCTTTGACCTCTCCTCCTGAAATACAGTGAAACTGGTTTATGTGAGAAGATGCAAACTGCTTAATGGAACAAGGGTATTGTGCTTTTTTCTTGATTGTATCACTGTGTTGTTGCATGCACTTGCGATAATTGGGGATGAAGCAGTGATACTCACTCATCATGCTGTTGGTGCTTACAGCAATTTTTTGCCTTCTTTTACTTTATTATTCATTTCAATCTCATCATGGAACAATGTTTAAGTTTTAACTATTCAGCTAATAGATAGATAGATGTGCAAGCGATGTGACTCAGGATACAGCACACTAATTCTTGAGTTTGATGCAATGAAAATGTGACGAGGGAATGAAGACACAATTTAAACTTGACTGTGTGGTTGTACTTTCACACTTGTATGTACTATTTGACATGCTGACCTCCTGTTTTTCCTCCAGAGGCTTCATCTGCTCCTGGTTCCTGATAAACTCCTCCTCCATCAGCAGATAATCCTTGATCCGCTCCTGCTTCAGCAGCTTCAGGCGGCACTGAGTGTGAGGGGTGACTGAAAACCACACAGACACAGGTAAGCACATGAAAACACAAATGTTTAATTTATGCACTGTTCCCTGACAGGCTTTCACAAACAGTGTCAAATGGCATACATCAGTGAGCGCCAAAGAAAGGATGAACCTAACCTGATATGCTGTGAAAACGATCAGCAGCACATAAGCTCAAATCAGATAAAATGCTTGCTGTTCCATGCCTTATTATGCATGCTAAAAATCTTAAATAAGCAATTAAACGCCTTCATGGAAACAAGAGCCGCAGTACTACTCAAAGCCTTAGACAAACTTAAGGAGAAAAGAAAAATGAAAGTTGAAAATGAGCTGTGATCCAGACAAGTTGGCAGGCGGGGAGAGGGGGATTTGAGAGCTAAAACTCGATTACAATTGAAGAGAATGTTACATAACAACTCAAAAAACACAGGGAGCAATTTACTGTTAATGTTCTGGATAGAGCTGAGGGGGAGACAGAGAAAGAGACAAATTAAGAAATGTCGCTTTTTCAGTTCCTTACCTAAGGGGAGCTTGCTGGCAGCATCTGGTCCCTTGGTCTTCTTCTTTTTCTTGCCAACTCTGGTAGGGATCGGAGGCTCATACTTCTTTTTCTTGTCCTATCAACAGCATAACGAGATGGCACGGGTCAGAGTGGGAGAAAGAAATCCCCAGCTTTACCTTTTAGCTGCTGCACACAGGCACACATTATCTGTGCCTTAACACTCAAACTGAAATATGCCAATTTTGAACAGTCATTTTGCATATGCTACGGCCACAAGGTTTCTAAAGGAGGCCAGTTACTGACTAAAGAGAGCACAATCATTATAGCAAGCATTTTACAGACAGCATATTTGACAGTTCGAGCAGTGAGAATGGAGGAGTTGAAGCTTGACAGTTTGAACAGTTGCGCAGAAATGTTGGGCTCATTTCTTAATACTGCAGCTATTGTAAACAAATATTCTCAAAGCACAGATGGTTTGAAGTATTTTGACGGCGCTAATCTATAGCCTACTTATTTACAAACAGTTTGCATATTTGATTATATTCTTGAGTGTGGCTGTTATTTCTTTTATGTCCTTTCCTTTTGCACAGTATGATCCAACCAATCTTTGGCTCATACTCATTTGTTGTGAGTATGTCAGTAGAAAATGGGTTGGTTTTGGGGAGAAAAAAGGGCAAGGGTCATTACAGTTATCCAGTGAAGACCATCCAACAGTGATGTCTTGCTGTATCAGTCGTCCGACATATCTGATCTTGTTGCTGAACCATCTGGAGGTATTAATTTGTTTACAGTGTATTCAGCACAAAGACAGGCATTCTAACATGAAGTGAAAAACATGTCAACACGGTAACCTTTCTGAGCAGCAGATATTTTTTTAAATGTCTGAGTGTTTGCATGACATGGAAGCTAGTGCACAGGAAAATCTCCCGTTTTCCAAGTCAGTGTTGGCAGGTGCAGAGACTATAAAAGAAATTATGCTTTTGACTTGTTAGTGCAGTGTTTATAACATTTGATTCTCATGCGAAAAATAATCAAATATCGACCTAACCACTGAGGCTTCTCTTAAAAGATCAGACATGGCCTAATTAATGACAAACCATGGCTGAACAAGCTCACAGTCATTGTAAAGACCCGTGTTTTGGGTATCAAAACAACCCCGGCGAGCCGCAGGAGCTGTGTCATCCTCACCTTGTCATCCTTCTTGCCTCCTCCTGGACCGTGGCCTCCACTCTGGCTTTGACCCTGGGACGGCACATACCGACATTCAGACACATTTGTTGTATAGAAAGAGAAAACCTAAGCACTTGTGCACCGTGTTAGATTAGGTTTAAACATGAATGATGCCACACGCCGAGAGTTAGCTTTAGCCGACGCTCGTCACCTCGTTACTCAACACGGCTAACTTAGCTTGTGCTAATTATGTGCGTATACTTTGTCAACAACAATGTGGAATGCAATTTCCATGTAAATGACTTATCGAAACGGCTGCCACAACCATATAGAGTATTTAACTTATTTATTATTACTGTTAATAACAGAAACCAAGAGATGAGACATTGGCTGCTGCCAACCGGGCCAAAAAGCTAACGTCTGCTAGCCGTCACCTTATGCGCTAACAATATACTTTAGTTCCTTATTCAAGACATTAAACACCTTAAACTGTGTGACGAGGTGACATGTAGCGTTTTAGGCACAACATATAATACACCATGGGCGAAAAATACATCTTAGTTGAATGAAACTATGAGCCGAAGAGAAAACTGCTTGCTCACTTACCATTGTTGGTTGTCGCTGTAGAATGACGCCGCGGCGTACGGCAACTCAGGAGGACCTAAAAGTCACGTGAACACGCTTCGCTTTTGCGCCAGGCAAATGGAGACGGCTTGAGTGATTTGGTGTTTTTCAGCTCGTTCCCAGTTGTAACTCGTTCACAGTTTATTATGCCCGGTGCTTTCTTATGGCTACTGTCATTGTGGCTTATTGTGTCTGATTAGTTTTTCTTCGGCTTGCTGCAGGAGTGTTGGTGGACTTTGAGTTCTACTGGGGCTCAGCACTGAAAAATGACGAGGTGTCACCGTTAGTTTAGGTGTCAGCCATAATTTCATAACCGTAATATAAATGTGGCTTACTTGCATCTAGTGCACAGGGTATACTGTTGTGCTAGTTGCTCAGGAGTTTCCTTTCAGTTCCCTGTCACACCATATAAGAAAACAAATTAAGTACAATGCATTACTTTCCACAGTCTTTAAGCCCTTAAGTGGAGAAATACAGAACAAATTGATGCTTTTTGTCTTCATTTATGAGTGGTTCCATATTTTCCTGACTTATTATACAGATTAAAAACTAAGTATGGATACAGGTTTTACTATACACCAGGTAACAGTCTGACTAATGGAATATCTCAAACTCACACACAGCCTGAACTTATTCTCAGTGAGCCAATATGATCTCCTCATGTGGAGGGAAAAAAAAAAATATTGTGTGCTGACTGACAACCAAAGGCCTGCTCTTTTAACTCACACTGAATCCTACTATTATACAGACTGTTTAAACACAGGTCTTAGTTCACTGGATCTTTTTCTTGTTTTACCAGAGGCCTGATGTGGCTTCTCTGTGAGCTTTTTATTTATTTTATTTATTTATTTATTTTAAATTATGATTATTATTTTATTGCGTGATTAGATGAAGTAAACACAAGGGTCAACATTTATAATGCATATGCAAATGTAACATGTATAATGCATGTGGTGAGCCTGAAAAAATAAAAATCTCTGTAATGGTTGTAACTTGTGACTGTTTATATTATATATATATATATGCTGTTTATATTTATTTATATACTGTTTATAGTTTATACATACTGTTTATATTTATACATATTGTTTATATTTATATATACTGTTTATACTTACACTACTCACAAAAAGTTAGGGATATTTGGCTTTTGGGTGAAATTTATGGAAAATATAAAAAGTTCACGCTACAGTGATATTATATCATGAAAGTAGGGCATTTAAGTAGAAGCATACACTGGTGATTTCCTCATCTCAAACAATTTCTTGAAACAAAAGCCAACAACAGTGGTGGATATACCACAACAAAAAATGTCAATGTCTCAATAACTTGTCATGTGCCCTTGAGCATCAATTACAGCTTGACAACGACGTCTCATGCTGTTCACAAGTCGATTTATTGTCTGCTGAGGCATGGCATCCCACTCTTCTTGAAGGGCGGCCCTCAGGACATTGAGGTTCTGGGGTACAGAGCTCCAGCCTCTAAACGGCGACTCAGCTGATCCCATAGGTTTTCTATGGGATTCAGGTCTGAGAAAGTGCAGGCCACTCCATCTGAGGTACCCCAGTCTCCAGCAGCCATTCCCTAATGATACGACCTCGATGAGCTGGAGCATCAAACACCTGTTGTGAATTTTGCCGTTAAACTCCTTGTTAGAGAACAGCAACTTGTGCAAAAAGTACTGAAACATTGAACAGTTGGACGTGCATTCAAAAGTTTACAGAAGGTCACATTAAGTTCACCTGTAAAGGTTATAATGCATTTTAGGTTCATCCTGAAATTTCACCCGAAAGCCGAATATGACCACTGACCAAGTCAAAACACAGCTGTAAACATCTGTTAACATATTGTCTGGTAAAAAAAAAAAAAAAAAAAAAAAAAAAAAAAACTTTGCTCTGTGATTCTTACTTGATCTCTGTTGCTCAAGTTGCCCAGCCATTTTCTCTGCTGAACTCAGCCTGAGCAGCAGAACCAAACAGAATCTGTGCAAGATCATCCAGCCTGTCCTCATGCTGGTAAGACATTATCATGATAAGTTTGGAGTAAATGATCGCATGATGCTAGATTTATCCTGTTAAATGGTCATATCTGAAAGATGAATCTCACTATGTTTCAGACATGGCAGGTGAACCTCTGCATGAAAATGAGGGATATTGAATTTGAAGCCCGAATGGAGCTCAGTTCACCAGGAGCTGATAAAAGCCATTTTGGACCAGCTCCGCTTTAGGTGGAACTGGATAATTCCTCCCAGACAGCTGTCGGGGGTGAAACTGACAACTCCACCATCCTTGATGGAGGTGTGAGTGAGGAGCCCGGCCTGGAGCAGGACATTGAGGATGTAACAACCTCTCCAAAAACTGACTCTGCATTTGCTGTGAGCTCCACCAACTCCCATGACAGAGGTGTGAGTGAGGAGCCTGACCTGGAGGAGGCCACAATATCCACCACAGAGATGGAGTCCTCTGGAGCCTCTGACCCTCCCTGCTGAAGCTGCTGCCATCACTGCAGGGCAGGAGGACTTGAGCCTGTGCCTGGCTGACAACGTGGAGAGCTCAATCTCCTCCGACACCACAACAGGTAGGAGTTCTTCTCTCTGATTTGTGTCTGAGTCATCAGGCCTGTTCACTCTGTAGCTGATGGTTACTTCCATCAAGAATTCAGGCACTGACTTTGCTCTTTGTTGTACTTTTCAGAGGTCAAAAAGACCAAGAGATCCAACGCTTCCTGCTTTGGCTGCAAATAGTCTTCTACTGATGCTGCTGTCTGCCCAAGGACACAGAGGAAGACTAAATTTCTCACTGAAAAAAATAAATGCAGTGCTGCACTGTAGTCAGTGCATATCAGTCGACTTCTCTTTCATTTAAAGTGAACTGATTCAATGTAAAGGGATGCAACTTGAACAGTATAATCTTTCATATTATTGGTGATATTACTGATTCACTATAGTTGTATGGGTCTGTATTTACATTAACTTGTGGTTTGTGAGTCTCTACAAACAAGTTTGTGAATAGGTTCAAAGAGGAGCAGCATCATCTAAGCTGATGATAAAGTGTTGACCTCATAAAGATCGAGCAGGGAGTCTTCCTAAAATATAAGCACATCTCTCTGTCCATTGTAATCATTGTAAAACACACACACACACACACACACACACACACACACACACATACACACACACACACACACACAAAGGACAAGACTGTATGTGTCTTCCCAGTCTAAATGTCCGTGACAACACCTGTAAACCATGGTTAGTAGAAAGCCTTGTTAATTCTCTTCCTACTAAAAACAACAAGTGCTATGCAACCCAACTCCATGTTTTAAGCGTTGTAATCTTTGAAAAATAACACAAAAAAGCACTTTAACAAGGAAAACATTTGAAGTGCATTCTCAGTGGTGTGTATGGCTAGTGTTGGGTGTCAGCTGGAGAGCCTGCTGTGCATTTTATCTCTTTCATAGTGTTACTATGAGGAAGTGGGACTTTGGTACATTATTATGGGTGGGCACACTACAGAAACGATTCTTTTCTGACTATTACTAAGTGAGGAACAAAAATATGAACATTGCTTGTCTCTAACACACGCATGGAAATGTGTCTGATTTGCATCAGCAATGCCTCTCCCTCGATTTTTTAAAATTCTAAATTAAGATTAATTCTAAATTAAGGAAAATGAAATTCAGCATAATAACATGGTCATATAATGTGGCACAGAAACAAATCACTGGGCTACATGCTCAAATCAACAAGGTCTAACAATGCCTCTGCAACTGAAATGTAAAGAGGCAAACAGGCCATTTGATTCCTGCCACTGTAAGAAGAAAGAGGTGAGGTCACTTGATGATAATGAAGACAGCTCCTGAAGGTCTCACATGGAGCATTCATCCGCAGTAGTTAGACTGCATGCCCCTTCGTTGCCATTCACACATTATTTCCACTGAATCAATAAATATGCAACTAACGCCACCCATCTCCAGAAAGCATTAGCGTAATTAGATAATCTGGCAGGCAGTGTTTGTGCATACAGCTGCAGCTAACCATTATTTTCATTCCCAATTAATCTGTGGATTATTTTCTCGATCAATCGATTAGCTGTTTGTTCCATAAAATGTCAGAAAATGGTGAAAAATGTTGATCGTAATGTCCTACATGTCTTGTTTTGTCCCAACCAACAGTCTACAACCAAAAGATATTTGGTTAACTGTCATAGGGGACGATTGAAACCAGAAAATATCCACATTTGAGAGGCTGGAATCAGAGAATTTGGAAATTGGTTTTCTTAAAACTGACTCAAAATATCAAAATACTTGACCATTTATTACTTGGCAACTAATCTATCTATTTGTGCAGTGAGTCCAGACACATACAGAGACATTGCAGCAGTCAGACTCTTAGTTCAGTGAGTATTGACCACAACACAAAGCCAACATCATGTTGCTTTGTTGTCTTTGTTGGCGTATAATGTACTGTAGTTGCTTGCCAATTTGTCCATATTTAACAACGGGGCTTGTGGACAAACAGAGCTTGTGTTTGTGCTAATAAGGAAGTTACATGTGTCATCTTTTCTCAAAAGTGCAACTCAGCATGTCCAGTCACACAGCGCTTTTGCAGATTTTTGTGGACATGAACGCAAACACCCACTGGCTCTGACTTTGGGACATGACTGATGGGTTAACAGCGCTCGCCCACGTCCTTAGCAGCATACAATTATCAAATCCCACCTTGCAGACAATGTTGTGCATGTGGCAGCAGTGGCAGCAACTCTTTGGCAGTTGTTGTGACTCAACAGCCTTAACAAGGACCGCATGAGTCTTATACATACATGCATTCATGCTTGCATGTACACACACACACACACACACACATACACACACACCGGGGGCGACTAACATGTCAATTCACTTCACAGCTATCATCTCTTTTATCTGCGTGCACATGCGTTCTCTGATCCTTCATAAGGCTATTGTGGATATGCATGTGTGCATGTGTGTGTGCGTGCATGTGTGTATGCGTGTTTGTTACCAAGAAAAGATAGATCAATGGAGATCTACTCTCTTACAGTATCAGCAGCATATTAGTGTGGAGGAGGGATTTTCTCCATAGCAACATGTTCTCGTTAGGGGGAGGGGGGTGTGTGTTTGTGGGTGTGTGTGTGTGTGTGTGGTGGGGGTTTCTTAATTATAGTGAATTTTATTGTTATTAATAACCCTCAAATAACTCTCAGTATTAAGAGATTCTTTCCACTGTTATAAATTATTTACTTGTCATGTTGTTGTTATTGGCGTTGTGTCATGATGTGATTTCTATTAATTGATTTATTATTTATTATCATGTTATTTTTAAATCATTGTTGAGGCATGAGGCTCTATGAACAAGCACAAGTTGCAGTATGCCAGAGCTGTGGTGGCTAACAACAGCAGTCAGGAAATGTTAGCGAACATCTGAAAAACACAAACTCCGACCAAAACAAAGTAGACTCTGATTTATTGGGACAGTGTTCTTGGTACTCTACAAGTTGTTGAAATGTGTCCTCAGCATTAGAATATTTAAATACTGTCACATAGATTGTTTGGAATGGATGAATTAAAGCTGCACCAGTCATAATGTGTTTCTTTAATGCTGCAAACAAGTAACATATTTTTTCCGTCATATGGTTTTGCTAAAATTGTTGCTGTCTGACCGCCTTCTTCTCCGGCTGTGTGAACAGATGAATCATACAGTAGATACAGTATTGTACAACCATTGGAAATGATCATAGTAAATCAAGACCCCTGTACAAAAAAAAAAAAAAAAAAAAATATCACAGCGCATTCATATCTTTGCTGGTTGGTTAGGTTATCATTTTAGGGTGAGCGAGATGAAAGAGAATAAGGTTGGCTTTCTGTTTCTCTCCTCAGGAATCCAGATACACTTATGTGAAATGCACTAAAGCCAAGCTGGTGATGTTCAGAGCAGGAGCCTGAAGGAGTCTCACTCTGTAATTTCAGCATTTTCTCAGGCGCGTCTGCAAAGTGCATGCAGAGGCCTGTGTCATCTCCATAAACCATGCATAATGCAGTACCCCTAAGTCTTCCTTCCTTTGTGCTGCTCGCAGCTGTCACCCAAGTCAGCACACCACAAGCCTGCATGCTGTTTTTCACACACTCGTCTTTCTGTATATTGTCATTTTCGTACACTGCACTCGCTGCGGATCCAGAACAGAACAAAAACACAAGTCGAACGCCTCCATTGAAACATTAAGCTAAAATCCCATAAAATAGCCTGGTGCAAATTGTTTCACTGCAGTATAAATAGCGGCCACAGGCAGGCCTGGAATGGTAGTCTAGACAAAGTCAGCATTTGAATATGTTCACTGTTGGTTGCATCCATGCTACATTGTGTCACTTCAATAATATGCAGTGAACCAAAAAGCAAATAGCAGTCTCACATAATGGATTTCCCCTCTGAAGCGGATACTACCCATTCAGCTAGAGATAGGTCTGTTTGCTTCCTAATGAGATTCTTTGTGGGGTTTTTCTCCACGTTTTGGTGTGATAATGTATAAAAGCAGTGCCACAGATTATTCAGCATGTAGGGTATAATATGGCTATATGTCTCTTTACCATATCATTTATAGAAGACATTGCTGACAGACTGAAACATTCAGCTCAGTCCTGTGCTGTGGGAGTCACGGAAAGTACCATTGATTTCTATATTTTGTATTGATTCGATGATGAGCTTTCAGCAATCCAAAAATTAAGTTTCTTTTGATCTCTGCTTGCACCATTTTGTACAAAAGATTGCCATTTTCTAAATGTCAATCTGTTGCATATAATGGGAGACACTCAGTGTGAGCTTATTATAGCCTTTTTCTTCTTAACGTCCTTTTTCAGTGACAGGTATGAACGCAGGGAGGGGCAAATTGAGAATTATTGAGTGCCTTAGATGAGCATGATTTGTTAGGTATGAAGTACTATGTGCTGTGTCAGGTCTTTAAAGCTGAGATACAAGGTCTTTAGGCAGGCTTTTCTATCACCATGGAAACTGAATTCCTGATGGGGAATATATCAGCACACTGGGCCTGATCCAGAGGTGAGACTCCAGTCGAATGTTATGTTCACGAACCTGTGTTCTCCTCCGGATACTGGGCTGTGATGGTTTGATTCTAACATACAGCCCGCAGAGGTCAGCGTGCATGTCAGTGTCACATAATGGAAAAGCTATGTTATGAATTCATGTATTCAAGTCTTATATACGACCAACATATCATTTCCAAGGAAACTAGTTCTTCGCCCAGATCGCATTTTTTTGGGTTTGTTTGTCTGTACGAGCCTTGGCCTCTTGGCCTCTGTGTCCCTTGAAGCTGGATCAAGCGTGTTTCCTCTATCTGTCCACGCTGGTTTCTGCCAGCCGGTTGTTCATGATGCCGAGGGCGCCCACCCCTCCAGAGAAACCATTCTGGTGTGAACTGGAGCCGGATTGGCGCGGATGCCCGTTGGCCATTTCTGAGAGCTGCTTCTGCATAATGGCCAGATTTACCTGTGGGTGTGTGGGTGGGTGGGGGGAAGGAAAGAGAGAAGGAAATCAGTACATGAGAATATATTTGCTGCTTTTGGTAGTGCTGTGTGATCCTATGAGCCCACAAAATTCAAGAATTTGCACTGTGTGCTGGCGGTAGGCACACCTGATTCACCAGATGTCACACACAGCGGCCAGATGGCATTGTGATTCTCTTTTATTCTAAGTGAACAACCAAGATGAACACTGAAAAATTTGTTAACTAAAGGAGCAAGACATCTACATCTCCCACACACACACACGCACACACACACACACCTTTTCCATTGTGTTTTTTTAAAGACCCCCTCTTTGAATCTTCCCTTTTTCTTTGTCAAAATATTCTTGGGCTTATGAAGGCTTTACCGGAAACAGCCTCTTTAATTGGAATGACCATCAAGTGGAAAAATTAGGGCTTTCTTTCTCATCCTCTTTAGGAAGCTTGTGCAGTAAGCGACCATGGATGGATTTGTTGTTTCAACAGCCCAAAGCTCATTCCTCTTGTTCTGAAACATGCAGTAGCCGTTATGTAAATGCATGGCCAATTGACACCTCTCAGCGGCTAGAAGGGCTATTGTAGGGGTCATAGTAGTGGAGTAAGACCACCGCTATTCAGGCTAATTTTACCTATAATACGTAGGCAGCCAACAAAAATGGAAATATAAGTGCAGCCCATGTTTAGATAGACAGGGAAGCCATATCAAACATTTATTATACTTGTTTCTCATTGTTTATCCTGTGGCAGTGACCTGGCCTACTCAATTTTTTTTTTTTTTCCTGGCGCTATCTTTGAAACCATCGGCTATTTTTGCAAACTCTTTTAAAAAAAGCTTGTGTTTTTGCATCAATCCAGTGCACACACAGCATCATTTAAATACGCACATGAAGCACCGACTATATACTGATAGTAGAAATGAAAAACACTGAAGGCTTTTCCTTTTTCTGCATGCAGAGCAGCAGTTTTGTCATACATGTAGTGAACACACACACACACACACACACACACACACACACGTACCCAAATCTGTAGTATGGATGTGTGTTTCAAATATAACACACTATCAGTGCAAATAAGAGGGAAAGTTTTTTTTTTTTTTTCTCAAAATTTTTACTCCTCTAACAACAAAAACACCTAAGAACAAAACAAAAAAAAACTTTGTGCTAGAAAAAAGAACACTTCATCTTACTTCTTCACCTCCTCACCCTGTTCCCTCTCATCGTCCTCTTCCTCTACTTCCTATTCCTCATCCTCTAGTCCTCACCCCTCTTCCTCTCTGTCCAACATCGGCCTCCACTGTTGTCCAAACCAAATGTTTCCCTGTGGCTCAAGCTCTGATTTGTAAGTCAAGTCATGGTATATTTACATGAAAGTGTTTTCACGTGTGTAAATGTGGAATCATTGTCATTTTATAACACACTTTTTGCAAAACTGTAAACACAAATCACTGCTTTACACTTAATTTGCAACTTAAGTGTAAAGCAACTTAACACACTTCTGGCAAACATTGTAAACACTGGCCTTTACATCGCTGCACTGTTTTGCCAATTCCCTTTCCACATTTAGAATTGTGAAAACACGTTTTCTTCCTCTGTGCTTACAGAAGAAGAAAGTCTTACAGTAGAACATTTTGAGGAAAAAAACTTTATCCCCTATTTGCACTGATAGTGTGTTATGGTCAGAACACACATTCATACTTTACACAGGCGGCGCGGTGGTGCAGTGGTTAGCACTGTCGCCTCACAGTGAGAAGGTCCTGGGTTCGATTCCCACCCAAGGTCCTTTCTGTGTGGAGTTTGCATGTTCTCCCCGTGTCTGCGTGGGTTTCCTCCCACTGTCCAAAGACATGCAGGTTAGGTGAACTGGAGAAGCTAAATTGCCCCTAGGTGTGATTGTGTGTGTGGATGTCAATGTTTGTCTGTTTGCCCTGTGATGGACTGGCGACCTGTCCAAGGTGTTTCCTTGCCTATGAGCGCTTGGCTCCAGCATGCCCCCCCCCCCCCCCCGCGACACTAGTGAGGATAAGCGGTTTAGAAGATGAATGAATGAATACTTTACACATTTGGATACGTGTGTATGACAAAACTTTCTGGCAAATGGCTGCCCTGCAGACATGCATTATCATTTCTACTATCAGTGTGTAGTTAAAGCTTCATATGATTATTCAAATGATGGTGTGTGTGTGTGTGTGCGCGTGTGTGTGTGTGTGCGCGCGTGTGTGTACTGGATTGACACAAAAACACAAGTTTTTTGCAAGAATTGTTTGCTTTTGCAAGAGATGTATGATGTTTTGCTGGTCTGGTGTAAGGTTTTGTGGTGAGAGTTTTGCAAAAATAGCCCATAGTTTCATAAATTGTGCCTAAGCAATCAGTGTCTGCGTGGGTTTCCTCCCACTGTCCAAAGACATGCAGGTTAGGTGAACTGGAGAAGCTAAATTGCCCCTAGGTGTGATTGTGTGTGTGGATGTCAATGTTTGTCTGTTTGCCCTGTGATGGACTGGCGACCTGTCCAAGGTGTTTCCTTGCCTATGAGCGCTTGGCTCCAGCATGCCCCCCCCCCCCCCGCGACACTAGTGAGGATAAGCGGTTTAGAAGATGAATGAATGAATACTTTACACATTTGGATACGTGTGTATGACAAAACTTTCTGGCAAATGGCTGCCCTGCAGACATGCATTATCATTTCTACTATCAGTGTGTAGTTAAAGCTTCATATGATTATTCAAATGATGGTGTGTGTGTGTGTGTGCGTGTGTGTGTGTGTGCGCGCGTGTGTGTACTGGATTGACACAAAAACACAAGTTTTTTGCAAGAATTGTTTGCTTTTGCAAGAGATGTATGATGTTTTGCTGGTCTGGTGTAAGGTTTTGTGGTGAGAGTTTTGCAAAAATAGCCCATAGTTTCATAAATTGTGCCTAAGCAATCAGAAAAAAAACTCTAATAGTTTCAACAATTGTACTTCAAGAATCATTTTTAGTGTTTAAGCATTCAGAAAAAAAAACTCTAATATGCCATACTAGAATACATCTAATTAAATTATTATTGACAGACATAGTTTTACACCAGATAAAGCACAGCAGATTGTCCATCTGCCATGTATTTTTTTTTATAATATTTTGATAATAATTTGATAATAATTAATTGCACATTTTGCAACCTGATTGCAATTTAAAATGACAATACTAAACAGCAATATTTTCTGTATTGTTATATTGTCAATATGTTTAAATGTTGTAATCATAATGTTACAACAACATTAAACCATAGGTCATGTAATACCCAGTATATTTAGCATTTGTTGCAATTTCAGCTCTTTGCTTCTACTCTTTGAGGAGTCTTGGACACTTGAGGCATGTAAGTAATGTGACAGGAGATGGCTGTCGGCACGCATAGCGCATATGCAAGACAGGGTCAAAGACATGCTCCATCACTGATTGCAGCCGGCAAGAATTAATGCGATCAGGAGTATTGACCGAATATTCCCATTGCATTACTCACGTGAGAAAGATTGTCAAAGTCTGAGAAATCATCAATTACTGTTTCAGTGGAATAACAGATTTGATTTTTCATAACACACAGTCAGTGAAAAAGCGAGGAGTGCACAGACAAGGGTGTCAGACCAGGGCAGAGAAGCATTATGCATAATGACAGGCAGTGAAGCGCTCTGTGCTCTCACCCCGCAGCACTCAAGCATCGTCAGTTTCACCCATCAGATTTTACTCAATTGAATAAAATGAGTCAAAGGCATCTGAAATTTGAATACTTATGATAGAATTTGCATAATATTGACAAATGAAAGCGGTAAGCAGACTGACAGAGCTTCTCTTGGAGTTGACTCACAGCATGTGGTCTAACCATCACTCAATTTTTTTGAAAAATCTGTTGAGTTGGTGTTTCTGCTGAAATTTGCCCTTTATTGAGGGGAATCCAAATAGCTTCCAGACATTGTTTAGAGAAGCAGGTAGCAGGAGCAGCAACACTTAGTAATCTGAGATGCATTCAATTATGATTCTCTATGATGCATTCAATGGTATAGCCAGAGATAATCTGTCTATACCATTGAGATTGAGATATCCCACCTCCAAGAATATGTGAGGCCACCTCCAGGGGGTGACATAGAGCTAAAACAGGGCTAAACACAGCACAATAAAGACAGGGAGTTTTCCAGGGAATCAGTGGCCCTTTGCTCTTCATTATAAATATTTGGAATCAAACATATTGATCATTTTATAGTATTTAGCTGCTCTGACTAAAATATATTCTACTCTGTTTAACAGGTGCCCAATACTGCCCCTGATGGTCAAAGACTGTACCGCACTCTTTTTTTCTGAGTCACAGTAGTAAGTAGTGGTTCGGCTTTCTCCTTGTTTTTCTCAGTACTTTATCCATTCTCTTAATCCTGTAATATGTTTATGTTCATTTGCATTATGTTTCAGATCTACATGTCAGTGCACTGTGAAGGAAGTGCACGAGATGTACTAATTCTGTTTTTTGTTTTTTGTTTTTTTTAAATTGGGAATTCTGACTCTTGTCACCAGATTTATCATATATGTTTTTATTAGTTTTCCCAGATGTTAGTTATTTATTTTAAAGTCTTTTTATTCATGATTAGTCAATTTTCCAAGGTATTGCAATGTATCATAACATAAATCACACCCAAACCCATATATCATGAAAAGTATTGTACAATGAAATTGTTATCTCTTGCAATGAATAAGTTGAGGTTCAAATTTTTGGACAGCTGACTGAAACTGAACCTTGCTCTGACAGTCTTAGCACTCACCTTATTGGCAACAAGAAAGTCCCTCATGGAGATCATCTCCCCGGACATCCTGCGCCCAGTGTCAGTCTCACTTTCATTCACAGCGTCCGTTTCGATGGAGGGGTCTCGGCGAGCACGCAAGCGGCCTGGTGCCACTACATTCCGTCGTGGGTATCGGTGCGGGTGGTGACCCCCCCTCCCAGGGAAGCAACAGCGGCAGGGGGCCTCCAGTCTCCTCAGCAGCCAGTTGAGGACCTGCTTGATGACGATGGAGATGACATTGAAGAGAGAATAGATGCAGCAGACGCCAGTCAGGATGAAGAAGAAGTTGCCCAGCCGATAGGCCGCTGTGGCGTGGCCTTCATAGGCAACCCGCTGGCTGCTCACCATATCTCCAAAGCCAATAGTGCTGAAGGCCACAAAGCAGAAGTAGAGTGAGTCCAGGTAGCCCCAACCCTCTGCTGCCGAGTACATGAACGAGGCACAGCAGGACACCAAAATGGCTGCCACACCTAGGATCAGCATGACGCAGTAAACGGAGGGTTTCCAGCCCGCCAGACCCTCCCCTTTTGCTGCTGCACCTCCCCCGGCTCCGCCTCCTCCAATTCCCTCGGAGATATTTTGCGGGAGTATGGCCTTGTTTTGGCGACGCTCGTGGCAGGACTTGAGGACAAAAGCGATGACGGTGATAACTCGCTCCAGGAAGAGGTTGAAGAAGAGGATGGTGGCGGCACAGCCAATGAGGCCATAGAACATCAGGAAGACTTTCCCACCAATGGTGGCAGGAGTGGTCATCCCAAACCCTGTAATGAACATGAACATAATGCAGTGGGTGGCAATGTCCTGGGTCACATCCTTGATACCTGTTACTATTACATTCATTCACCAGTTGTAAATCTTTTCAGTTGCCCTTTTTGTAAGTGAAGTGTGTGTTTCTTTCACTTAAAAATGATATTATCACACAAAATACACCTTTTTTCTTCCTTTCTTTCTTTCTTTCTTTCTTTCTTTCTTTTTCTTTCTTTCTTTCACACATGTAAACATTCACAAACGAAACACACGTATAGTGAGAGTGAATGAATAAATTGTTTTGGAGTCTATGTGGAGGGACATAGGCATCAGCTGTAGCTATGTTGACTTACCTCCTCTCACTCACAGACCCCCCCGACACACACACAAACACACACACATACCTTGCTAGTGAGTGATAAGCCCCACTCAGACAACACAATGCCACACTCCATCAGGAAAAAAAAGGTTGCCATTGGTGACTCTCTCCACCTCTAGTTTCTGTCTCATCTACACAGCGCAAGAGTGCGTGGATGAGAGTGTTTTCACTCCATGCAAATCAGCACAGTCAGTCTCAAGTATTGATTTGTTTTGTTCTAGGTTTTTTATTGAATCCACCCACTTTTTTTTTTTTGCAATTTGATGGGTCAGGATCGCATGTTTTAAAGCAAGTGGAAAATCATAGCTATCCTTTGCATCAAAGAGGGCCACAGCTGACCTCACAGTGGGTGATCATTTGAATGACTTTTAACCACCAGTGCAATTGTGGAGTCACTGTCTTGATCCAAACACCCACATGGATCTCTTGGACTTTGTAGGTATTGCTTTATGCAGTGACATGCAAGATTTATTGATGGAGCTGTGACACTCCTCAGTTTCACAGTTATCTTTCACTTTGAACATTCAAATCAATTAAATGGGTTTCTTTAGAGAAGAGAGACTGTGTGTGTGTGTGTGTGTGTGTGTGTGTGTGTGCACGCGCGTGCGCACGCTCGTTCGCATGTGTGTGTTGCTAGGGTTCACGACTTATCTCTGTGTCTTGCAGCCTTGCAGATCAACAAAATGGCCATCAAAGTGAGAGTTACATTGGCTGCACCATTCCAAGTGATGTCTGCCTTTCACCTATCATTTAACACTGATTGCTCTCAGGTGAATCAATATCTGTCTATCTCTCTGCCTATCTCTCCGCTCTCTCATTTCTTGCTACACCTATTTTAAATTTTTCTGACACCTTTACGTTTCCATTTCAGCCTCAGATTGATTCAGTGGGTTTGGACAAACAAAGAGATAGTGGCTGCATATACACATTCAGTGCTGACAGGTATAGCACCTGCAAAATTGCGCAACATGACAGCCTCTTTGCTGCATGTTGCTGAGCCACGGAACAGCAAAGATAACAAGTGTTATCTTGTGTCATACAAAACATACTCTGCAACGTGACTCATCTCTGCGAAACAACAAGCAGACTTCATGGGGGTAGATTTAATTGCTACCACATACTAACTGGTTCTCAAGGTGCTAATTGAGGTGCACTCTCTCCTCCAAAGAACCATCATTTGACTCATAACAAAAAGCCTGATGGGCCTCGTTTTACTGATGTGTTTTTCTTTCGCTATTGCAATGCAAGCCTCTTTGTAACAAATTAATGCACCATTTGGCATATCTAATAAATATACACACAGGCCTGTCTCACCATCAAAGTAGAAAAATATGTTATTTTTGACTTATATAAGATTTGTATATGACTTATAATTAAAATGCTGTAGGTTTAAAAAGGGAACACCATTTTATCTTATCACTTTGCTGTTCTTCTCACTTTTTATTCTGTTAAACATCCTCACTTTCACAGCAGGGAAGCGTGATGCTCTCACTGACCCAAGGTTTATCTTTCCTACACATAAATCTCCATAACAAATGAACAGGGAAAAATTGGCAAGATAAGTGAGTTACACGATGACAAGGGTGTCAAAATGTTTTTCTAGTGCAAAAGATGCTTTATGTCTTGCACATAATCTGTAGATCAGTATAATTTGAAATAATGATAGTGAATAATTATTGTGAAAATAATGGTATGAACCCCTTGAAGTAATTTATTCATTCTTTGCCGGCTTATTTGGCTTTGCAGGGGGGTTGCTCACGTCCATGAAGAATGACTGGATGATGGGTCGGAGACAGCACGGATGTGTTAGTGCATTCCCCGGCTTATATGCTATTTAACACCCGTTTCTGCCTCACCAATGGTCGACACCACAGTTCCCACGAAGTAGAAAGCCCCAGGAAAGTCCCATCGAGGTCTGACGTTGTCCACACGGATCCCTGCTACGTTCGCCTCCTCGTAGTTCCTGAGGAAGTTGTTCAGGTCTTTTTTACTCAGGTTGTACTTTTGGCTGAAATGTTCAAACCTCTGCGCCCAGCGCTCCTTCGCCTCTCGCTCCTTGGGCTGCTCCAGCGCTGAAAAGACAGCGGCCCCGCACAGGAGATAAATGATGATGAACAACGCCAGCAGCAGGAACCTCGCGTTATCCTCGTTTAGTGGACCGGAGCCGCAGCAGCAACCGCCCCTACATGCCATTATGTTGCCGTTGTCACCGTGGTGCATGTGCAAGGAGAGACCTGTGGCATGGTGATCTTACATTAAACATATAATCCTCGGAAGAAACGTTAACGGGCAGCCGGTTCACGACGAAAAAATTAAAGAACTCGTGCGCAGCAGCCTACAGTGAAAAGGTTTGATCAGGCAGCCTATAACTGATCGGTACCCTGCTGTGGCAAGTTGACCTCCTCTGGTCCAAGACTGTGCACTCTGCATGCCTGCTCGTTCCCTATGGGAGTATCGCTACAAAGTCCACATCCATGCCATCCAGTCCTGTGAGATCACCCTCCTCTCCGGCCATTTGAATGTATATAAAGCCTATTTATAACCAGCTCAATCAAAGGATGCTTTGATCAGCGCCAAAGAAGAGGCTGCTGTGTAGCGCTGCAACCTGTGGATGCAGAGAGTCGTGCTGGTGTGCTCTCTGATCCTTCGCTCGCTTCTCCAAAGAAGTCCCCACCCCAGAGCGCACGTTTTACGCACCGCGAATGCAATACCAATATATATGGTTAAACTTGGAGGCTGTGTGCCCTCATCCCACTAAGTTGCCAAATCATCCAAATGTCCTCGCGGTAATTTCCTCACCACGACTTTTTTTTTTCTTTCTGAGGATAGCACAAAGAACGAAGCTAAGAGCAAGACAAAACTTGCCCAAATATGCTCGACGTGACTCCAACTTGGGAGATCTGAATTTGACAATATAGGATGCGTTTGCATAGCGAGATCAATATCACTTGACCTTTCAGCGGCGGGATGAGGGATTCATGCTTCTGCTCATGCTTACCCGGGGACGATTTGAGCAAATGTCACCAGGAACAAGGGTTCAAAATAAATTATTCAGAATCACACGGACAACAAAAGAGCTATTTTTGTAAATTTGGGAATGAAAGGAATGATGACGTGTCCTAGGCCATTTCAGGACCATGGACAGAGCAGAAACTCTTTTTCAAGGTAACGCTGGTTACACTGCGAAATTAATATGAGCTAATGCTGGATATTTAACAAGGCACGAATATATTTACATAAAATTACTAAACTGTTAGTTACTGTGATTTTAAATGCTTTAATTAGTGTTCATGACCATGCTCTCACTTTCCCAGAGCGTCCTTTTACTCAACTATATTAACAAAGCAACAAAGAATACCAGAAATAAAAATTCATGCCAAGTAAACAAATTATTAAAAGTGCTGTAAATTTTTATCAAACACATTGAGAAGACCAGATTAATGCATTATTGCTAGGGAGGAATAACATGATAACATGATAAGCCTTTCTAGAGGCAATGTATAGTTTTTTTTGTTTTGTTTTGTTTTGTTTTGTTTTGTTTTTTTTTTGTGATTGATAAATATGAATTCCTATCTTCAAGTATAAAGGATAAATATTAAGGGGACTTGTAAACTCCATGGATGGTGGATGTGCATTAATGAAACACATCAGTATAAGGTAATAATCAGTAGTTGACAAGTTGGGGTATATGGTAGTTAAACAAGAAAAGGAATTTATGTCACTGACAGGGATAAGAGCTGCACTAAGTAATAGCTCAGAAAACATTTCTTTCCATGCATTAGTTAATTGTTATTTCAGCATTAGTTTATGCTTTTACTAACCCTTGTAAGTCAACATTTATAAATTTTTACCTTTTTGTATACTCAGGAATAAAGCTGCCAGGCTGTCATATAACTAGATTTAATGTTGTGCAACAAGATAGCTATCTGTTCAGGTTTAATTACGTTTCAGGACCTTGGGTTTGCTCTTGGCTCTGGGATAAAGCATGAAAAATATGCTTGAAAATGATACTTTGAGCCGCAGTGTTTATTAATGCAGCACTCATATGGTATATATTTTTAATATGCCCTTGAGCGGTATCCTGTACGCTATAGGGCCAAGGATACTCTGAGATAGTTCATTTCCTACACATGAACATGAGGAAATCTATAAACAGGGATTCAACACTCCAAATTATAATAATTATATAAAATGAGCATAATTCAGTTCAGTCTTACAGTAAGAACTGATTAAGTGTCCACTACACAGTCAATGATGAAGTCCTCAAAGGCTTTTACAAGGGTCACTTTGGCAGATTTGAGAGTTTTTGTGGTGTATTTCAGACAGTGCATGTGGCAAATTGGATGTCAGCGTGACCAAGAAAGGTGAACTATTGAGTGATTTGAAGAATGGTGGTTGTGAAGTGCAAGCCAGTGATCTTTTTGTTGAGTGTGCAGAGGTGGCTACATTACAGAGTAGTGGACAGTGGTTGAAGAACAGGAAATACCCTGAGAGAATGCAGATTTTTAAGCATTCTGCTTTGCTGGGCAGTGAGAGTAGAGACAGTAGAGTTCATCATCGGAGTGGGAGAGGGGATGACATGCAGCAAAGGGCCCAGGCTGGAATCAAACCCTGGCCACTGCAACTAGGACTAGCCCTATCAGTATGTGGTACATGCTGGAAAAGTAAATCCCAAGTAGAAAATGTACATATGCATATAATTTGTAGGACAGTTGCAGGAATCCAGATGAAAAATAGGCAAAAATACATGTGACTGGGTGGGAAGGGAGAGATCATCGGTACCACACTTGAAAGTTCACAGTAGTAAGAAGTTAATGCACTTATACACTTGGATATGTGGATATTCAAGAAGTATGTACTAGCTTAACCAAGGGAAACGGATGTGATTCCAAACACAATGTGAATTTTCATTGATAACCTGGAGAAAGGAGCCAGAAAAGCACTGGGGGAAATGGAGGTTCAGCCAAAAGTAAAAACAGTTACAATATGAGTATGGATTAGTAGAAATATTAATTTTTTATCAAAAAGTCACATAGTCGGAGAAAAACAACCTCATAAATGGTGCCCAGTGCCTCTTGCCACAGCATGCAGTGAAGGGACCTCAACCAAGTGGCAGCAGGGCAGCACTCAACAGTAACCATTAATCAAGACTACAATGTAGAAAACCTGGGTAAACCAAGTAGTTCACAGACAATACCTCAGAATGAGGAGGAAGTCTACAGAACAAAATCAGAATGAGTTTTATAATTCAGCCCTTCTTAAGTTTCCATAGCTGGGAGGCCACAACCCCAGCAAAAAGGAACAATTGCAAACATGATAAATAACTCACAATATTTACAGGGAGGCAAAACAGCAGCTGCAGGAACCCATGGGAGACAAATAATGAACTGGTTGTCCTGCAACACTACAATTACCAGAAAAGGAGTCACTTCAGGTGCTACAAAGCATAGTACATACCAATACCTACCATATTCTGGGCTTGTATGACCAAGCCATTTCCTCAGCTGAACTAAATTTAGCCTTGTCATGCCATGCTGCACCAAGCTGGAGGACCACACAGCTAAAGTACACAGGGGGGAGCTGCCCATGAAAAGAAAACATTAGTGTCTAACAGCAGACACAATAGAACTCAAGAGGCATCAAACACAAGAACCTGCCTCAAAGTGACACAGCCCACAGCAGGAAGAGAGCGATCTTAAGGCAGCTGAGGAGTCAATGTCCAATGCTGGCAAAGTTGCCTCCTTTCATACACTGCAGTGATCCCTCTTCTCTGTTACATGCAGTTCACATTTTTTAACGTGTGTGTTATCAAGTTCCTGTCCCCCATAATGCAATGTACAAGTATCCTCTTTCACTACAAAACAGGCAGACTTTATATTCCTGTTACTATGGTTATTGAATTTGGACTGTGAGACCGCTAAAGAATTCTGTTTCAAATTCAGGCTTCATTACTGTGGAAACTTTAAGATTAATTCATTTCTGCACTATTTCCTTCATGCTGGAGCCCAGCCTAACTTCCTAGCAGGTGTTGTATCCTCCATAATTACATACAAATCACTATTTATGGTTCCAGTTTGTCTTGATTCCTCTTACATATAAAAAGTTAGAAATCCTTGTGAAAAATGAAATTGTGTATTAATATGACAATCACTCTTAACAAAAAGAAAAAATAGATTCATTAGATCTGGTTCACCGACAATCTAAAGTTACATGGATGAAAATCTTTAAAAAAGGACCATTTATTAAATGGTTTATTAAGCGTTTAGTGATTTCATTTTTTGTTTCCTGGAACGAGATTTTTTTTTTTTTTTTTTTTTTTTGCAAGAGTAGTAAAGAGTTAGCTGTATATATTTAATTTATTACATTACAACCACATAGAAACAACCCATTAACCACAAGGACACCATAATAATCATCTGGTACACCTAGCAACTGCCTACATACACCCTAGCAACCATCTTGTACAGCCTAGCAGTAACCAAGCAGCCACCCAGCACCCAGACACACTTGTACACCCTAACAACCACTTGGTAAACCCTAGTAACCATCTAGAACACAATAGCAACCACATAGATACACCCTAACAACTGCCTACATGCACCCTAGCAACCATCTAGTGCGCCCTTGCAACCATCGAGTACACTCAAGCAACTATGTAGATACACCTTAGCAACTGCCTAAATACACCTTAGCAGCCACCTTTTACCCCCTAGCAAATACCTCAACACACCTTAGCAACAGCTTAGATACACCCTAGCAACTACTTAGTATATCCCAGAAACCAAGTAGATACACCCTAGCAACCATCTAGTACACTCCAAAAACCATAATGTGCATCCTAGCAAGCACCTAGAAACCCATAGAATACAGTTTCATTCAGATATCTTGAGGTCAGAGGTCAAGGGATCCCCCTTGAAAATGGCTATGTCATTTTCCCCCTCAACAAAATTTAGAGTAACTTCCAACCATTATTTATTTCCCCCCTTGCTGACAACCTAGCCTGAGTTTAAGAGGTTAATCCAGAGGTGGGAACAGCCAAAGATGTGTAGATCTACTACTCTTTCGTACAAAGGAGTTAAAAACTCTGTAATTTAAGCTGGGGGCCAAACCAATTATTTCTTTGATAGTAATTAATGAGGTCATAAAATATATTTGAAATTCAACGGAAGCCACTGAAAGATACCTCTCTTGATTCTAGTTTTACCCAGTCGGAACTAACAATGAGTCTATATACTGTACATAAAGAGTAAGACCTGGATGTCAGATAACCTGTTTACAAAGACTGCTCAGTAACTGATGTATGACTATATGGAAATATAAAAGATGGTGATTTATAAAATAAAACCTATTTTAATAACAAATAACCCTAATAACTATTTATCAGAACAATGTTAAACCTAAATTAGAGACATGGGATAAATTCATTTGTATGGGAATGCCAAGGCATGCATACACCTTTACTATTGGCATTTACAGTTGGTTATTGCAGTCTGTGTAAGAGCTGTTTCCATGGAAATACTTGGAATATTCTGTTCATCACGGGATATTTATATCCCTTATATGAATTTAAATTCAAACACCTTAACCATAATACATGTGTTGAATAAACCCTTATTATAGCCTGGTAATGGAGTTCAACAATCTTGTCAGTCATTTTTATACGAGTCATAATACATCTTTGCTGTACATGTGTCACAGCCCCACCTCTGATTTGATCTAATGACAGTGTTTACTCCTTTTTTCCTTAGAGGCTGCAGCTCGACTCCTGGCCTCCATGTCTCCGTTAATGTCGCACAGTTTGCCAAGGTCACATCCATTTGTCATCAGCCTCTACCTCTGTAAGTGGCCACTTCACCTCATTTTGCCACAGTTTATGAGCAGCGTCATTAGGCTTGTGGACTAATGATGACACACACACACACACAGACACACACACACACACACACACACACACACACACACACACACACACACATACACACACACAAAGGAGGAGCTCTGTCTTCTGAGACAGTAGGGGGACACAGTGAGGAGGGACACTACCCCTTAGCCCTTCACCCTTCATATGAGGATCTGTTTTCACTGTCCTTGGGTTGGCAAGAAAGCACCCTACTGAGGTTGACTTGAAATATATAAGACCCATATTCCCTACCAGCTCCAGAGCAGATACCCTTTAGGTAACCCTGACCTCTGACCTACCTGTGGAGCAAGACAAGTGAAAGGAGATTAATTTTTTCCAGAGATCAATACAATATCACAGAAGGGATGCCTTCCTAGAAAACAGCATTTCCATGCTCCATCACACAAAAAGATTGCAGTTTAAAGGTCTGACCTTTAAACTGCAATTGGTGCATCTAACTCCAACTGAGCCATTGTCACTCGAGTTGCTGCTTTGATTCAGTTTTGATTTGCTCAAATAAAGACATTTTGCCCACTCTGAAAAACTAAAAAAAAAAAAAAAAAGAAAAAAAAAGAAAATTAATAAATTAAAAACAAACAAAACTTGAAATAACTCTGTATAAGATCACATTCACTCCGATTTATGATCAATCCAACCCAAGATTTTAAATTTTAGGTATGAATAGGCTGCACACACATCTTTCAGCAGCCATCTAGCTAAAATGACTGAAAAAAAAATCTTTTTCTGACCAAGTTTGCTTTGGCTTTTGTCGTGTTACCACTGGATCAGTTATGTGATGCCACTGTCCTATTTTTAGCTGGGCATCAGCTTGCTGTTCAAGCACCAGCTCACCACAGAAGCTATGCTGGATTTCTGCCTCTGACTTAAATTACAACTTTGCTTTTGTCAGTAACAGTGAGTAATGAGCTTTATTTTCCTTTATAACAGATCATGGAAAAATTACAATCAAACTCATCCACTTCTCATCCACCTCTCTTATAGTACTGTCTTGTCGGACTGCATCCAATCACTGCAGATGGGGTAACCATAGTAACTAAAACTAGGTTATGAAGTATATAAACAACAGTAAAGTACACAAGCTCACAGTACACCTTCAGGGAAGGTCAATATTCCATGAGCAAACTCTTCTTATGAAAAACAGAAAAAAAAAAAAAGAAATGCCTTTATAAGAATCCTAACTCTCTCTTAAATCTGATGGACAAAAACCTACACTGGAATATCTTTAACTGAATATCTTCATATTGATATTTAGATGATATTGTATAGCTGACTATTGATGCTTTAATAAGATATTTACCCACAAGAGATTTTTAATCAACAATCATTAGCAATGTAGATATGATGAGGCAATAGTAATTAGATAATTAGTAGAGGAAAATAAGCACCTGCAGCAGTCTAAATTGAGAAAACTGCATTTTTTACCCTAATGCAGCCTCTACAGTAACACCAGGAAAAAAAAATCACTTATGCTGTATCATGATATCACGAGACCCAAAGCACTGTACTGTTTCTATATATTTTGACTACATGTAGAAACAATAAAGGGCAACAGGAAACAAGCTGTCCACTTCAAATAATGCCGTATTCCTCTGGGCCAAGTAGCATTAAAGTCACTGTGTTTTAACCTCTGCTGTGATTTTGAAAAGAGGTAAGATGCATCGTTGCTTTAAGCTTCCTCAAAATCCCCTCTGTGCAGAGTTAAACTGAATATGTATCACCTCCAGCCTGAAATCTCCTCTTTCATATTCATTCCTGTGAGCTATCAATAAAGGCAAACATGTACAAAAAAAAAATAGTAAGTGATATTTGGATGAAAGGATAGAGCATTCGACAATATATATATATATATATATATATATATATATATATATATATTTGCAAATGCAACTTGGCCAATGTCTGTACGAAAGGCAAGATTATATACTTCTTAATTGGTGTCGTAAAAGCTTGAAAATGTTGACCCGTTGATTCTGATTAGTTAAAAGTTAAGGTTAATAGGATACCTATGAATCTGTGCGCGGAAAAAAAAGAAGTTTTCTGGCTTTAGCATTTGCCGTGGTTGATTAGTTTGACCCGCTCCCAAACGAAATCTCCTCCACTCTCATCCTTTGTAATGCAGATGTGCAGATGTGTTGTTCTGGAGAGGATTCAGTCCCTGCTACCTTAGACATTGTGCGAGACTTAACACTTTAAAGCAGTGGGCTTCATTTCCACTGTGCAGGAGTTGTTTCAGCAGACAGAGAAAGCTGGGATTAGGTATGAGCCAGCTAACTGCTTCAAGGGCTGTGGCTGCCTCTAAGTGTGTGTGTGTAGATGTGTGTGTCTGCATACATACCTCTGTGGACGTATTTACATATTTACATATGTGGTTGACTGTGCATGTGGTTATTTATATTTATTTATATCTGTGTGTAATTGTTTTGGCTTGTATGTATTGGGGTGTGTGTGTGTGTGTGTGTGTATGTGTGTGTGTGTGTGTGTGTGTGCGCGCGAGAGAGAGTGCATGTGCGTGTGCGTAAGGCCCAGAGCTCAGCCTTCATCTCCAGTGCTTTGATTTTCACAGCGTTTGCAGTCTACTGTGAATCACAGGGGAAATAGCACTGTGGCACTTGCAAAGCCAGTGCAGGCAGCACTGACTCTTATGGGCTAATAAGCTTGCAGCATTTGAGAATCAGTTATGGGCTGAAGAAATGGAGGAGCTGCACTGTAATAACAACCGTAAATTGGAAAGACATGCCCTTCATTCAGGTTACAAGTGAAGGATGTCAAAGAAATTACTTCCTGCGTGGTGATGACAGTTGATTTGTGGTTGGTCAGCCTGCTGATAGTGGTGGTGCAACAAATAGTCAAAGTAATTCATAAGATTCATAAGATCTCACCACCCAGCTTTATTGAAAGTTTTTTTTTAAGAGTGTGTATGCATTTCCCCATGTGTGTTTGCTGACGTTCCAGAGGTGTGAGCAGGTGAGGCTGTGTTTCTTGTCGTGGGGTAGTTATATGGAGGTCTGTTTATAAATGTTGTGATCCAAGGCTGAATACACCTGTGGCTCTACCTCCATACCGTGTTGTATGAGCTGACACTGATACAGTGCTTTTAGCTTCAAGGATACATCGTGCATTAGCAAAACATGCCTCAAAGAAAACAAATCACTGTGCCTTCTAAGGCTTTTTAATATTACCATAGGTGATTGACTGTTGCTTTAATGGATGTTTCGATGTCTCTCCCTGTGGATCTTCAAGCAAACATATCTGTGATGTGTATAAACGATGGGTAATTTCTGACAAGCTCACCTTTCAGTATGTGGAGAGGTTGCAATGTGCAATTCATTATTTCCTCCTAACAAGCTAGAAGCAGTAGTGCTGAGGAAATGATTTAGTCAGTGATCACAAGAGACTTGCACTGACCTAATGCCATTTTACCTCTATCTGGAATAGTTCATTTGACATATTTCTGTAGGAGAGTTTGAAGAGTTGAATAAGCTAATTGTTGGCCCAGTTGACCCAAAAAACTTACCTCCACCCCAGTCATTTTGTTGATAATGTGACAGTTTTAGGATAATAATGTGAATATTTGGCAGCTACTGAACCGTGGACCTGCAGCTGATGATTCAGGTTCAGATTCCCAACGATTGTGTTGGACGGGGATTCAGCATTTTGTGCATTAAGATTCCTTGAGTTGAGAATGCAGCGTTTTCATCTTGTTCACTGAGAAATGTCTCCGGAATTTGTAGCTCAAAATAGAAACTCAAACGGATAACTACCTCCTTCACCGCCAGGTGTATGCATAAACTGGAAGAATTATCCACCAAGGTGGGCCCCATGTGTTCTAATGCACCTTTAATAATAGAGGCACACTGTGATCAGCGGAGAGGAACACTTTCTCCTCTGCTGGCAATAGCATTACAGGCTGTTATTGAATTGAGGACAAGGTGAATTTACAAGGCCATTACTAAAAATACATTTCATATCAGCGAAAAAAAAAAAAAAAAAAAATGAGATCAACACGTACGTGACAAATACAAAGAGGCTTTACCTTTTGACCACCATGAACAGGAGCAGCTTCGACTCAGTGAATACAAAAGACTGATTTGGTCATTTGATGATGTAGCATGCACACTACCCTGTCCAAAACATTACTGAATCTGGACTTGAATCCAGGTTGTCCTTAGGAAGGCCACTCTCTAACTATTAGACTACACTGCTTATATGTGCAACGTCGTTGCCATGGTAACTAAGAAAAACTCAGAATATCTCATCTCAACTGTGTTAATTCAAGTCCAAGTGTCTGCTGCTACATTTCAGCTGGTTTAACTAATGTAGCTTCACCACCACTGCCTTGGTGATGGGTCAACAGGAGGGAGAGCCGTCCTTTTGGGTCGGCCTTTAATGTCAGTGCAAGCAGCAGAACAGTTTGATTCACAAGATTCACAAGTGAAAATGATACAGTCTAACAATTAATAACTAATAATAAAAAAGTAAAGCCTGGATGGTGGTAACTGGAGTTAGAAAATGTGTGACAAACACATTGTTTCTAATGCAGATGCCCTGCTGAACCTGATGATGGCGCTAGAGTGAAATCAAGTACCAGAAAATTCACACAGAAAAAAGGGAAAAAATTTAAATCTGGAAAAAAAAAAACTTAATGATAACAAAATTATATTTATGGTTATTAAACTGGTATTTCAAACATCAGATCACTGATGCTGGATCAATGTCAGATTTATTGTGTTTAAATACTTCAAATTGGGGTCTGCGGCTTGTTGAAAGTCACCTTGGGGGTCCAGGATGTGAAAAGGTTTGAAAACCACTGCTCCAGCCAACATGACTCTCACAAAATTTCAACTCTCATTACACCCAGTGCTGCTGTTCTAACAATTTGGCCTGCTGGTGGCACTAGATGAAAGGTCATGGAGTTACCAAAATCACTAGGTTTCATCCTGTACACAACATGAATGTTGTCACCAAATTTCATTATGATGCACCATATATATTTTGAGATATACCAATACCATTATCATCATATCATTTAGTTTCTGTGTTGCATGTTTGCATTGAGGTGGCATTGGTATTCAAGATATTTTGCTTATTTGTGGTGTAAAAATAGTTTAATCCTATCAGTCTATTTTAGTCTGTATCTGCCTAATCTATGATACCAGTATTAACATGGATGATTATTGATGATTTATGATTTGCTGCCTAAATCAAAAGAGTAGCTCAGTGTATCTCCACAGACACAGACTTCATCCAGACAGAATCTATCCAGTCTTGGTACCAGTACCATAATGTAAAATCAATCTCAATTTAAGCAGTTGTTTACATTGCATTTGGAAGAATTGATGAGTCCTGTGAATAGTAGATCCCCTGGTGGGACACAAGCAACTCATTTTTGGCATTTTTGCCAAACTGTTTAAACTGAGAGGTTTGTTTAGCATTGTATTGTGATTAAATAACAATGGTCGCCCTGTTTTACAAAATTGGCCATTTGTCATCAAACATTTTTTAATTTGCATGAGAAGGGGTAGAGATGGGCTCTGCATGGAATGTGTTGATGTTAAGTCCTGGCTGTTTACTGAGGTCGAATGACAACAGCAGTCGACTTTTTGGGCAAAAAATATCTAATCAAAAAGAAAGCTCATGATGACCATGTGGTTTTGAGATTGCACAAGGGGGTTTTGAATGGATGCCATGAGCCCCAGGGCCCCCTGTCTTACAATAATTAGCCCTAGAATTACATGCCGGTCACCCTTTCTCACTATCTTATCTTGTCTATGCACCAATAAAGCAGATGTGCTATCAAACATCCTAAAAGACCCCACGCAGTGATCTTGCTCTCCCTGGAGATGTCACGGAGGGGTGGCCTGGTTGCCATGGCTGTTTGCAGTGCCTGGCCCTTTGATGTTCTGCCATTGCAGCATTTGCTCACTCATGTTGTACCATTTTGCCCATCTTAGTCAACCAATCAGACTTGGCCCCAGACACTGGCCTTCCCCTTTGTTTCATCGAGCCACAGTACTTAAATGGCAATTTAGTCATCAGTGTGGAAAGACAGGCGCTTTTTTGAAACTGCTTGTCTGCAAATTATCCTCTGGTTTTGCAAATTGAGTTGTATCTGTTCCCACACAAAATTTCTCATGATCATCTGAGAGGGATTTGTGTGGAGTGCTAATTAGATTTGTCCCACCTGGATCAATTTTTGACACATTTGTATGTGTGTGTGAACTGGTCTGGGGCACAAAAAGGCAAGCAGGGGATATAAAACAATGGGGAATGAACATTTACAATGTCCTCTGTCCCACTGAAGGCAAAATAGCCAAGTGGCTTCATTACATTGGTATCAGCTAATCACTTTCAGTTTTCATAGACAAAAACATGACAAGTCTAATCGTTATTAGGCTTATTTAAAAGTCATACTGTCCTGTTTTTGTCTTGTAAAAGTCATAAAAATGACTGTTGATGATGAGTATGGAATGATAACCCTTGCTTGGCATTTCACTTCATATAGTAGCTGCATTTGATTTGAGGGTTACAGACAGAGAGATTGTGCTTTGTGTGTTTGTGTCAGCATCACACAATACACATGCACAGCCTCACTGACGAGGCCACAATAGACTCACAAACATAAAATGAGAAATAAACTGAGCAGAGCAGACAAAAACTGGAGATCAAAAGCAAACATAAAATGCCCAGAGGGCTTGGCTTACACCCAGCAGCATCAGGCACTCACAGATGTAATAACAGGAACCTTTCACTGAGGTTCAGATGGTTCAGAGTAGACCTAAGTATGTGTTCAACATAATATAAGCCAGCAAGAATTAGCAGATCAGATATTGTGTGAAATTTTAGCTCAAATTGAGACAGCAAAGATTCCTGCTAAAGGTGGAAAAATGTTTTTCATTTTTCCTGCGAACCTGCAGAAAGAATGGTTCCTTTACTTTTCTTATTCCTGTTCTTATAGGACTGAAACATGACCTTGTCAAATAAAAAGAAGTAATTATAAGCATGTATTATTATTATTATTATTATTATTATTATTATTATTTTAAATGACTCAATTATGCAAATTCTGTATATTCTTTGTTCTTGCATCCGTTTGTTCATCACTTTCAATTTGGATACCTGGCTAAGCATGTTATCTCCTTTCAGTAACAACTCCAGTTTCAGACAATCTGACCAGGCAAGCAATATCATCACAGCCATGACTGTACTTTTAAAATGAAACCATTTGTACTTGAGTGTCTATTATCTGAATACCTGACCAGGGTTTCATTGTTAGCCGGTTTGTACAATACTGTAATGAGTGTATCAGTGAGTGTTAGTGCAGCTTGTGCAGTAATAATTTGCGTTAGATCAACAACAACAAGTGTGTTTTATTTGAGATGTGTACTAGGAAATGTAAGCACCCTAAGAGTTTTTAGTGGTTTAAATTATATGTGATGATGTGCAAAGACAGTGGAGATGTTCAATATTTTCTGGGGTGACTACATAATTAATAACAATCTCTAAGTAATATATTATAATACATTGCACGATCCATACAGAAAGAAAGCAGGGGAAATTATGCATTCAAAATCAGTAAGAATAGTACACTTATATTTAAAGTGCTTTTTATAGAAGGGCAGCAGCTGGTATGGATATATAGTATGTAATTGGAAACAGATGTACAGTGCAGAGTACTAGAGCGCGACGGCAGAAAACATCTCCCTGGAGTTTGAACGAGAACATATATGCACTTTGAATGACATTTAATTAATTCTATTACTAAGCCAGAACTATTTCATTAGCCACATGCAACAGCGGTCTTAACAGGCTTCAAACAGCCTTTTCCTGAATGATAAACAGTTAATCCAGCGCAAGCAAATCAATTACAGTGCAGGGCTGTGTTATTATTATATAGTGGAATGGGGTGTAATCTGCATCCCCTGTTCTCCAGTGTGTCTTACAGTGCCATGAGAGCAAATATTTTTTGGTAGGGGTGGTCGTAGTGGGGACTGAGCCTCTGTTGCTGTTGTAATGACTGGATTATCTGGACTGCAATGCCAGCAATGCATTAGTCTGGCCAGATTAAGGCATCTCCTTAAAGCGATCTGGAAGTTTAATAACTTTTTTGCCTGGATATTTTCTTGAGCTCAGAACATTGTTCCAACTGAAATATGAACAAGTTTCAAACATGGTTCAAATGGTGATCATACTTTTTTTTTTTTTTTTTGTTACAATGACTGCTGAATTTTGTCACTGTATGAATGGAAAAAATTAATCCGGTTCACTGGAATTCCATTCCATGTTTTCCCGATCACCAAATCCACTTTCTCATTCAGACAGTTATGATATGAAAATTTAGCGGTTATCATAAAGATCACAAGATATGTGTTCCTGAGTGTCAAATCTGTTGCAACACTTCCGCGTCGATTTAGATTTAAGACTGGGTGATATATCAAAATTATATCAGTAGTGTGATATGAGACATTGTTTGGGATTTTGGATATCATAATATCGAGATATGACATTGAAGGCTGCATTACTGTAGAAAGATGCAATTCTTTGAACTCATAGACTATCCTAGCTGCTCTGCCATTTGCTTCTACCTGCTTCTATCATATCCACTCTATTTTTAGTAATTGCTTATCAAAAATCTATTTTGTGCAAATATCTTATGGAAGCGCCAAGAGCCATCCGTGCAATGTTGTCACAATATCAACTTTGAAGAACTCAGTCAAAGAGATGGTGATATTTCATTTTGTCCCTATCGCCCAGCCCTACATTGATGTATTATGCACTGCATATGAAAATGTGTTGCTCATATAATAGAGCAGGACATTTGAGACAGCTCAGATTCATTATAGTCATGGCATTGCTCCTCGCAGTGGCATGACTATGCACCTCAACACATGCTGCATCAGCTCATCATGTGAAAACGAATGCAGAGAGAGAAAGAATCTGTTGCTGTCAAATGAGAGAGTAAGTCCAACTGGTCTCACACGCTGGCTGGCCTTCAGTAAGACCACAAGAGGATTAAAAAGAATGAGAGAAGGCTGCAGCAGGGCCAGCCGCTTTTCATCTGCCCTTCCTCACTCTCCTGCCTCCGTCCACCCCTCTACTAGCCTAGCCACCCGCCCACGCCACTACAAGGAATCACCGTTCCCTGGCAACCTGGGGGGTGGCTGGACACTTCTGTGACACTTCTGGTGGGGGTGGGGGGTGTGGGGGGGTTGTCAAAGCCCTCTGAAGATAAATTCAACCACTGATTGCTGCTTTTAAGGGTGTCATGGTAACTGTCCTGCGATATAGTGGTCAATAGGTTTGAGGATTTGAGTGCAGGATTGTGTCAGGAGGACAGTATCAGGGTGCAAAGGGCAAAGGAGATAAAACATGATGGCATATTGAAATAGCTTTACTTTCATGGTGAAACCAGATTAAAGTAACAGCCTGAAAGAAAGAAGAGAGAAAGATAACCGGGATCGCTGCCAATTTACTGTGTTCCAGTGTGTCCTACAGGCTCCATTTTTACCATAAAGTCAGACCTCACACAAACACACACTGGCTGTTTCGGCAATCCACAACAGCTGGCTTGTAACTCAGACGGTCTCTAAGAGAATTTTACCCAGAAGTGCGGAATAGAAAAAAGAAGAGAGCGAGAGGGGAAATATAACAAAGAGCTGAAAAGAGATGAAATGAAAGAAAGATGAACAGAAACAGGATTGAACAAGATAACATGCAATTATGATGAGAAACAGCGCAAGAGCTTTGAGGCAACTAGAATCGACTCTCTCAGAGAAATGAGTCTCTCCTCTACCCTGTCGCTGAAGGACCAAAAATTGCCTTCATGATGAATGATGAAAATGTGTGATTATGTGTGTGTGTGTGTGTGTGTGTGTGTGTGTGTGATTGCACTGTTTTAGACAGTTCATGTTTCCCCCGTGACTTCTATTTTGATCTCACTACTATCCTCTGTTCCTTAAGGAGACCAGATGTAGGCCCGACACATTTAGCAACAGTGTCATCGTGTCATACCTATTTTTAGACAGCCACATATACTGCCTGCCTAATTATCATGTTCTAAGTGACACTGCTAGGAAATAAGGCTCATGATTGGCTTATGGAGTGTCTTAACAGAGCAACTGAGCTTCTTAAGTAACGTGCGGTCGGGCAGTCGAGACTGATTGCATACTGATGTAGCAGTGATGATTCAAGAGAACTGAGGACGGGAGAGAGAAAAAATTGAGAGAGAGAGGTGTTTTTTGTTATTATAGATGAAGTAGGCTACTTATGACTAGGGGCGTTGCTAGACTTAAAGCTCTGCTGGGGCAGCACAGGCTGTCGGCATTCACATCCTGAAAATGTAGCACAATGCCAAGTACAACAATGACAGCATCATTATTAGGGTTGCTGTTGCTAGTGGAGGGAGATGAATATATGATCAAAAATATGAATGTTGCTTGGAGCATTGCTTCCTGTCCTTTCAGCTGTGATCTGTATCTCATAACTTACCTCTAATGTACAATCATGACAATATTTTGCCTTGGGTGCTGAGAATCAGGCCTACACCCAACGCCATGGTTCTAATTTACAGTATTCAGTAAGTAAACATCCTCACATCAGCATGGGTTTATATAAGACACAATTTTTAGTTTAATTTTAACATTATAATATAGGACTAAAAAAGTTGTCAGATGACCAGTGTGCATGGTCAAGTGTTTTTGCACACTTGCTCTCTCTTTCTCCTTCAGGTTTAGGCTTTAGTGTAACCACAGATGTTACCTGCTCATTTGAAACCAACAGACTATTTTGAGATCTTTGTATTTCTATGTCTTTTGGATCAGGCTGGCTTGGCTTATCACTCAAATTGTACCGCAGCTCTACATGTCACAGAGAGCCTAATTTTCACTTGCCTCCTGGTCAACCTCATGCTCCCTATCTGCCTCCTAGAAACTAAGCAAAATAACATCCATCTGCTGTGCATTTAAAAATGCAGAAAAACAGGCTACAACAAGGCTAATCAGGTATTTTACAGTGACCAATATTGTGAAGTGTCGAATTACCACCTCTATATACCTTAAAGAGGAGTAAAAAAAATTATCTTTAAACCACTGTCAGGGCTCACACAAGTCCCTGCAGCATCCAGTGCTAATGCATTATGAAGACAAAGTATGCATCCTAAAGTATGCACCAACTAATTTCATTTGGTTTGACTAACTTCCTAAATTATTGTTGATGACCACAGAAACAAACAGATGTGTTGTGTTTATAGCATCTGACACATGTTGTGTACCTTATATTTTAGTACTAAACACATAACATTGGAAGCTAAATAAATAAATGAATGTATTTAAATTTCAACTTTAACTTTAACTCTTCATTAACAAGGATCGGATGTCTTCCTCTTTCCTCATTCCACCGACAACAGTCTATAATTTTGGTTAATAACGTTCAGGTCTTCATGTGTTTGAGCGATGAGCACAAGTTAGGTAACACCTTACAAATATATTGACTGTTAGTTCCAGCAAAGACATTATTTTAATGCTGCTGGGTTTGAATAGTTTAGCGTCACACTTCTCCTCATCACTCTTCAGGTACAGCCATCAGCCACTGGCAGCACGCAGCCCAATTTCCCCACGGGGATCAATAAAATATTTCTGATTCTAATTCTGATCTGAGGGTTGCCAGATTCTCAGTTATCCCTCATCTCTCATGCTGTCTATCACAGGTTGTGACAAAAGGTTTGCTGGTTCAAATCATCAGACCACCTGGGATATAGGGAGAGTTGCTTTCCAGCAGGACTTCACACTTGTGCAGTGGAGCTGTTAACTGGACACCAGCAGAAAACTGCTTGCCCAGGTTTGAATGTGTGACAGGGTGAGAGATGAAACAGCTACATATTCCATGTTAAATATTGCAAAAAAAAAAAAAAAAAAAAAATCTATTTATTCTAAATTGGTTTGACCTGAAGATGTGAGTCAGACACAGAGACCAGCAAAGATATGTCAAATTACATTTATGGACACAGCCTATTGCTGGAAAAGCTTGGGAGACAGACTGACAGAAATAGGAAAGGTCAGAATTGCAGAGAAGTGTTGCAGGGGAGAAAATTGCCTAGAATGATTTAGAGAGACACATTGCGAGTATGACAGAGTGGACACAGTAGAATGGCACTGTCTGAGTGCATGTAAATGTATCGCTTTAACTGAGTGGGATTAAAAATGAGGAGGAATCAGCGACTAAGAGGCAGGTTACTTTACTCCCTTTATTAGGTCTGCCATTAGGCCCAGTCACTGAAGATGTACGGTGTAATATTGTTTGATCAACATGATGGAGTAGTTTCATACTCAATATGAGTCAATGGAGGAGGGCACTTGCACTGAGAAGGTGGTGGTGATGCCTCTCTGGTGACATAAGGGTCAAATGGGAAAACTTTTGGAGGACTGTTACTTTTCTAAGTGCGCACTCTGAACAATGCTTCATGTCTGGAGGTCGTTGTAGACTCTACAGGAGAAGGCTTTGGGCAGCTCTCCAACAAGGGAAACCTGTGCCTCGGGCTGACAGCAGAAGAACTAAACAAAGACAAAAACAAAAAACAAAAAAGGAAATAAAACTATTGTGGCGTTTGTTCAAATATGTGTCAAGTAGTTCTACTGCTTCTTGATTCCATATTCCAATAAAATTCACCACCGGAAATAGTAATTTCTTGTCTACAATAACATAGTGTTGGAAAGTGTAAAAATGCTAATAAATAAATGAATTAATAATTAAATAAATAGATGAATACAGTTGGTTTTAATAATTTTTAATTTTTTTTTTCCCAAAATGTAAATAACTTATTTTAATTAGATGTAATAATTGTACATAGTGTTAGCAACTAAAAATTAAGCACATTTCCAGTGGTCTTTTATTAGTAGTAGTAGTAGTAATAGTAGTAGTAGTAGTAGCATGTTAATTTAATTTAGCTGATTTCATTTATTTTTTAAATTATTCATTCGTTTGATTGTTTGTTTATTTATTTATGGAATATGGAATCAAGACCAATATTTAAAAAAAAAAGAAATGTAATTTACTGGACACCAGACCAAATAGCTGTTATCTTTCAGCAGGCTTGTCTAGACCTTGTTTTTTGTTAGTCTGGTACAGGATATATTTGATAGTGGAGGTGTGTTTCTGTGAATCTCGTGATGCAGCAGGAGTCATGCACTGGTCAAGACATCCCGCCCAGTCTTGATTAGAGGCCTACCTGGGCCTGGTGCCCCCTTAATGGAAACAGCGGCGCGGTGGGGGGTGATAGGCAGCAAGCACTCACCGGAGCAAGGTGACTGACAAAGGAGGCGTGCAGCAGCAGAGGGACGCGGACGTATTTCTGCTTGGGTTTAAGGGCTTCAGCTGCGGGGTCAAATATGACGCCTCTGCTGCTTCTACATGTGTTCTTTGTAAGCGTGTGCGCGGTTTCAGAGGTGGACGACGTGAAGAGCCGGGAGCATTTGTTTCTGAACTCTCTGGGGCTTTCCGGGAAGCCCAAGCCTGGAGGAGGCCGCCGCCGGGTGCCCTCCACGCTGTGGAGGATGTTCCGGAGGACGGAGGACGGCCAGGCCGCGGACGGTGACCCTTGCACGGTGTCCGAGTACGGCGTGCGCGGTAACATCATCCGATACGTGCAAGACCAAGGTGGGCGTTCAAACTGTACCCGCTGTAGGCCTGTGAGAGGCGGTGAAATGTCTAAATGTAAACCCGGCAGGAGAAAATGTATCCTTAGTCAGATAAATTATTAAATTACCCTTAAAATTAGATTCTTTCCCCTATATTCTATGACATTGTCACATCCATATTGCATACCTGCTGGTTCCAGCACTTCATTTAAGTTACATCACACTTGTATTGAGTGAAATACTCAAAGCCAACATGTGATATTTTTATTACATGAAATCGAAAATATCTTGAATCATTTTATACACAGTTGCCTGTACTTCAGCAGGACATTGGGGATATTTCGAAACCTTTAGATCTCTGCTGGAGTTTAAAATAAAGTTTTGTGGGTTTGAGCAAATCTGATTGCACAGCATGCATTAATAATGCCAGACCTACCTACAGGAGTGGCAGAGTTGAAAAAGTTAAATGATTATAGTCCTAGGCTGGTTGCCTAGGACTATAATAAACTATTGCTCTCACAAATTGGATCATCTATGCAGAATGATGGAGTTAGGATAATGGTTTTTCCCATTTTTTAATTAGCAGCTTTGAGAGCTAAGAACACTGTGTGTGTGTGTGTGTGTGTGTGTGTGTGTGTGTGTGTGTGTGTGTGTGTGTGTAGGCCTGGGGTTTCAAAGTGGGATCCTGGTATCATCAGGAGTCAATAATTAACCTCCAGGGGTGTCCTCTGCAAAATGACAAATAGCTTAAGCTCACTATTTTATGATTTAATTAATTAGAACTCCTTAAAATATATAGACAAAAATAGGTGATTAGTATAACGTTACAATGTTGTGTTTGAATCTCACTGCTTTGTCATTGTGGCATGTAAACAGTTGGATACTTAATACAAACCAGAACATCTTCTTATCAAAATCACTCCAGTTGGGGGTCTGCAGCGTGGTGAAAGTCACCTTGGGGGGGCCAAGAGTTAAAAAAAAAAAAAAAAACTGCTCTAGACCCTCTGTGGCTACTCATCATTCATTAGTGTCAGAGTATGAGTTTTCTTATAAAATGATGTCAGCTTAAATGAATTAGAAATCAGTCACACCTCATGTAAAATAAACACAGCTCTCGGTTTGAAGCTGGTGAGAAAGTAACGCCTCTGAAGTGGCAGCAAGGGTGTAGATTTCATTTTAGCTTTTAGGCGGCTGCAATTGTTCTCTCTCCTTTTCTCAGCAAGTGGTGTTGGTGCTTGTGACCAAAGCCCTGCACAGAATGAGTTTCATTAAAAGTTCAACTGTGCATTTGGAAACTAAGAGCAAGAACCAAAGTATGTGCACTGGGTGTAGAAATGTTTGGGGGTTGGGTGATATTTCATCCTTCTACTATGGAGAGGGACCTACTGCTTGTCTCCCGTTAAATCTACACGTATGAGTAACACTGAACAAGTCACTTAATTTCTCTTTATGTATTTATGTATGTATTTATTTATTTATACAAATTTCGTGCTAACTTTCTGGTCATTTTCTGTTCATTTTTTGGTAACTTTTTTTTAACTTTTCCTTTTTTTTTTTTTTTTTTTACATTTTCTTGTATTTTGACTATATTCTTGATAATTTTCTTTTATCATGTTTTTGAAAGAAAGCAGGCATTTTGCTCAGGTTTCAAAGGCTTAAAGAAGCCCACACTGAACTGCATGTCTTGATGTTGTGCAGGCCGGCTGGTGTCTGGCTGGAGCAGTGACTGTCTGTCCTGTCTGGAGAAGCAGCTTTTCTTCAACATGTCTGTCCTGCAGCCTGTGGAGCAGCTGTCTCTGGCTCAGCTGGAACTCAAGTTCCAGTGGAAGGTGTCGAGCTCAGCAGAGTTCCTGCTGGGCCCCCAGGCCCTCAGTGTGTCTCTGTATAAAGTGACCAGAGTCACGCTAAGAGGTGCCAATCGTGAAGTCAACCGCAGGCTCCTGCTGTCCCAGTCTGTGCAGCTTCGACCTGAACCTGCCTCGCTCGTACTGGACCTCACTTCCCTGGCAGAGAACTGGCGGAAACCGGGCCACAACTTTGGGTTGATCTTAGAGCTGCTTCCGCACAACATCGACCCCGAGGAGCTTCTTCCATTCCGTCCGGGAAACTCCCTCCCGCTGGAACCAGCTATCACCCTGCCAGAGATCCAGGCCTCACTTGTGGCTGTATCCCTCAACCCTCACCAGTGTCGCTCCAGACGAAGAAGAAGTGCTGTCCACCTCCCTGTGACACCAAGCAATGTTTGCAAGCCACGTCGCCTTTACATCGACTTCAAGGACGTTGGCTGGCAGGACTGGATTATAGCTCCACAGGGCTACATGGCTAACTACTGCCATGGCGAGTGCCCGTTTCCCCTCAGCGAGAGCCTCAACGGCACCAACCACGCCATCCTGCAGACCCTCGTGCATTCTCTGGACCCACACGGCACCCCTCAGCCCTGCTGCGTGCCCATCCGCCTCTCGCCAATCTCCATGCTCTACTATGACAACAATGACAATGTGGTGCTCAGACACTACCAGGACATGGTGGTAGATGAGTGTGGTTGTCGGTAAGACTGTTGGCCATTTCTAAACGGCCATAGGCGGTAAAATATCCACTTCTTCTGCAGGAGATTCCAATCCAGGACCAGGGTGCACAGGCTCAAGTGGTGGAGGTTATGCATTTTATTTTTCTCAGATTGTGTTTTAATTTTAAAATTTGTTTGTTGGCAAAGATTTTGAAGATGTGTGTTTGTTATAAGGGTAATGTGACTGTTGATGGTGCTGTTCATAATAAAATTTCAACAAAGCCACATTGGTGGATCAGATTTAACTTAATTAAAATGAACTATGTAGGTGTATAGTAATTGCATATAGTGTAAGGTGTACAGTAATTTAGGTATATTAGGTATTTAGGTATAACTAAATTGAGTGGGATTTAATGAGATGAACTTGAATATGCTACACACTTGGTAATAGTTATGGTGCCCCCTTGTGGGCACAGTAGGAAGTGGGCTGTCTGAGGGATTGGCTGGGTTGGAAACTGGACATTTTAGCAGGGTTGTGGTAGAGGATGCAGCAGGGGAAACTTCTTTGAGTGGGAAACCAACAGAGCAGAGGAGGTAATATTACAAGCTGAAAATAGATTTTTCATCATTGGTCACTGGTCAGTGAATCACTGGTAGTGGAAGAATCTTGTTTTTATGAATTTTGTGTCTTATGAAGTTCTTGATCAGTTGTGTAACTTATGTTAAAATAACTGAGATTAGGGTTAACGTTTTGATAAGGTTTGGACAAAAGTAGTTTGGCTCAATGAATGAGTTGGGAAGTGAGCTGACAGTTCAAGAGGTTGGAAAATAGTGTCGTACTCTGCCACCACAGTCTCCAACCTCACTCAATTTGTAGAGCATCATGAAATTGACCTAACTTTTACATAACTTTTTGTAGCTCTAGTCATGAAAATACTGCTGTAGCGATAGAGCACGGAAGCTGGAATATGTCTCATTAAGATTCATGGAAGTCACTCCAGACCTTGTAGTTTGACCGACACACACTCAGCTCCTCTACAGCCTCGCGCTCAGTGTTTCTCTTTGTCCCCTAAACAACAGAGAAACTATGGAACAGGCTGTGTCCATCCGTTTGACTGTCAACCATGA